>NW_028318254.1:3574311-3897291 GCF_062004578.1 Staurois parvus | reverse complement strand
TTGAGAGAGATACAAGGGGGGCAGATCTTCACGGAAGGGGACTGATCTTGCTGGGGGGTAATGGACAAGGGTCAGATCTACACGGGGGACTGATCTTGCTGGGTTGTAATGACAAGGGGGGCAGATCTTCACGGAAGGGGACTGATCTTGCTGGGGGGGGGTAATGACAAGGGGGGCAGATCTTCATGGGGGACTGATCTTAGGGGGGGAATGACAAGGGGGGCAGATCTGCATGGGGGACTGAGCTTGTTACTACTGGAGGGGGGGGTTGTGTCAAAAGGGGGCAGATCTTCACGGGGGACTGATCTTGGGGGGGGGGGTGACAAGGGGGGCATATCTACACAGCGGACTGATCTTGCTGTGGGGTAATGACAAGGGGGGCAGATCTTCGGGGTACTGATCTTGCTGGGTTATAATGACAAGGGGGCAGATCTTCACGAGGGACTGATCTTGCTGGGGTGTATGGAAAAGGGGGGCAGATCTTCATGGAAGGGGACTGATCTTGCTGGGGGGTATTGACAAGGGGGGCAGATCTTCACGGGGGTTTGATCTTGCTGGGTGGTATGGACAAGGGGGACAGATCTTCACAGGGAACTGAGCTTTCTGATGGGGGGGTGGTGTCAAGGGGGGGCAGATCTTCACGAGGGACTGAGCTTGCTGCTGGGGGGGGGCAGATCTTCACGAGGGGATTGACTGAGCTTGCTGGGGGGTAATGACAAGGTTTGTAGCTGCTTATCCAAGGTATCTGACCCTGCAATCGGTGTGTTTCAAAACCAAATGTCCTGGGAGAAACAGCCGTCAGAACCAGACCGAATTTAACATTGGCGCCTTTGGGGTGCATGTCCGTTCGGTCTCCGGCTACATGTGGTCCAAGTTTGGGGTCGCTGGCCCCCGGGTTTCCGGAGAATTCGGGCCCCAAAGTCGGCCTATTTGACGGTCTCCGGTTAACATGGAAGTCTATGGGAAATTGTGGCATAAACGGTGCTTGTCCCCTTACGGTGGTAATAGCTCAATGACTGAAGGTGCTAGGGGCCCCAAATTTTCACAGAGCCTTGGGGAGACCCTAAAGCGCAACTGCAAAGCATTTGGGGGTTTCAACCCCTTTCCTGGCCTCCCGAGCACCGGATCAAAATGGGTCTCATTCTCGGTACCGTCCAGCCAGACCCCTTGGACCAAAACACCTGTTTTTTTCACTGAACCTGGCTATGATCTAGGGGTACAAGTGTACCAATTGTGGACCCGGTACTCAAACGGGAACGAACCGGGAATTGGTTCCGGCCAATTTGAACCGTTGTCGCTCCGGGACCAAGCATGCTACAAACTCGGGGGTGAGCTCATTAGAATTCTGAGAGTCTTTACAACATAATGGCTATCTCCAATTTTCTCTGCTACCGACCACCTGACCGTAAAGTACTGCCAAAACAAGTGTCCTTCCCCAGTCGGTCAAACGGTTCCAATTTTACCGGTGACTTCTGGGTGGCGCCTACCGGCCCCCCTGCGGGCTAGAGACCCGCAGGTATAGGGCTACCCGTGTGCCAAATTGCGGGTGGCTGGCCCCCGTTGTTCCCCCCGCCCCGTTTTTCACCCCCCCCAGCTTAAGGATCGTTGGGCAGCTTCACCTCTCAAGCTTAAGGCTCAATGGCCAGCTTGGTGGATGAACGTAGAGCTCCAGGGGGGGCTTAATAGTCAGAGGGTGTACCGGGGAAGGGGCCTCCATGGCCCGGGTAGAGATGCGGCGCTTAATCGGCTATATCTCCTGCACCGTACGAAGCACGAGAAACTTGGACGGGCAGGATCATAGAGCTAGAAAAGGGCTTTCCAATGAGCCCTCTTGGGTGTTCCTAGCCATAGTTTCTAGGGCTCCAGAGATATGGACCCTCAAAGTCACTGGTGAAAGCCGCTAGGCGCTGCGGGAGACCTAGCGGTAAGCGACCACGAAGGTGGTATGTTTTGGTGCCTCATGTCCCGCAAGATAGGGTGACTTTACCGGTTGATATCTATATATAGGAACTTGAAATTTGGTGCTGCAGCACTCATGATACTGCTCTACAACATACCAAAAATTGGGAGCGCTAGCTCCAAAAATGCGGATTTTTGCCTTTTTTTGCCAAGATTCTGCAGATGACTTTTCAACGCAACTTTCCCATAGCGTCATCATCGGTTGATCGGTAGTGGAATCCGAACGGAATATGCCAGAGAGCCCAAACTTTGGCCAGTGATACCTGCATATCCCAGCATTGTGCCCACCAAGTTTGGACCTACCAGCACCTTTTAGAAACAAAAAGTTTGCAGGGGAAGCTGGCCGGACTTTCCCATAGGCGCCCGTGTTAATCTTCGCGGTTGGACTTTTGCAGTTCTAGGCACTTCTGGCGGCCGTACCTCCGGAACCATTCAGTCCAGGAACAAACCGATTACAGGACGAGATACCTCAGGGTGTTATCGACAGAACGACCTACCGGCTGAAAATTGGAACCGTTTGACCGACCGGGGAAGGACACTTGTTTTTGGTGGTGCTTTACAGTCAGGTGGTCGGTAGCAGAGAAAATCGGAGATAGCCATTATGTTGTAAAGACTCTCAGAATTCTAATGAGCTCACCCCCGCGTTTGTAGCATGCTTGGTACTGGAGCGACAACGGTTCAAATTGGCTGGAACCGATTCCTGGTTTGTTTCCTTTCGAGTACCGGGTCCACAATTGGTACACTTGTAGCCCTAGATCATAGCCAGGTTCAGTGAAAAAAACAGGTGTTTTGGTCCAAGGGGTCTGGCTGGACGGTACCGAGAACGAGACCCATTTTGATCCGGTGCTTGGGAGGCCAGGAAAGGGGTTGAAACCCCCAAATTCTTTGCAGTTGCACTTTAGGGTCTCCCCAATGCTCTGTGAAAATTTGGGGCCCCTAGCACCTTCAGTCATTGAGCTATTAGCACCGTAAGGGGACAAGCACCGTTTATGCCACAATTTCCCATAGACTTCCATGTTAACCGGAGACCGTCAAATAGGCCGACTTTGGGGGCCCGGTTCTCCGGAAACCCGGGGGGCCAGCGACCCCAAACTTGGACCACATGTAGCCAGAGACCGAACGGACATGCACCCCAAAGGCGCCAATGTTAAAATTCGGTCTGGTTCTGACGGCTGTTTCTCCCAGGACATTTGGTTTTGAAACACACCGATTGCAGGGTCAGATACCTTGGATAAGCAGCTACAAACCTTGTCATTACCCCCCAGCAAGCTCAGTCAATCCCCTCGTGAAGATCTGCCCCCCCCCCCCAGCAGCAAGCTCAGTCCCCCGTGAAGATCTGCCCCCCCTTGACACCCCCCCCCCATCAGAAAGCTCAGTTCCCTGTGAAGATCTGTCCCCCTTGTCCATACCACCCAGCAAGATCAAACCCCCGTGAAGATCTGCCCCCCTTGTCAATACCCCCCAGCAAGATCAGTCCCCCGTGAAGATCTGCCACCCTTATCATTACCCCCCAGCAAGATCAGTCCCCTTCCGTGAAGATCTGCCCCCCTTGTCCATACACCCCAGCAAGATCAGTCCCCTTCCGTGAAGATCTGCCCCCCTTGTCCATACACCCCAGCAAGATCAGTCCCCCGTGAAGATCTGACCCCCTTGTCATTATAACCCAGCAAGATCAGTACCCCGAAGATCTGCCCCCCTTGTACATACACCCCAGTAATATCAGTACCCCGTGAAGATCTGCCCCCCTTGTCATTACCCACCAGCAAGATCAGTCCTCCGTGAAGATCTGCCCCCCTTGTCATTACACACCAGCAAGAACAGTCCCCCGTGAAGATCTGCCCCCTTTGTACATACCGCCCAGCAAGATCAGTGCGCCTTGTCATTACCCCACAGCAAGATCAGTCCGCTGTGTAGATCTGCCCCCCTTGTCACCCCTCCCCCAAGATCAGTCCCCCGTGAAGATCTGCCCCCTTTTGACACAACCCCCCCCCCTCCAGTAGTAGCAAGCTCAGTCCCCCGTGAAGATCTGCCCCCCTTGTCATTACCCCACAGCTAGATCAGTCTCCCCTGTGTAGATCTGCCCCCCTTGTCACCCCCCCCCCCTAAGATCAGTACCTCGTGAAGATCTGCCCCTCTTGTCACCCCCCCCCCCCCCAAGATCAGTCCCCCATGAAGATCTGCCCCCTCTTGACACAACCCCCCCCCCGTAGCAGCAAGCTCAGTCCCCCGTGAAGATCTGCCCCCCCTTGACGCAACCCTCCCCCCTCCTGTAGCAGCAAGATCAGTCCCCCTGGTCATTACCCCACAGCTAGATCAGTCTCCGCTGTGTAGATCTGCCCCCCTCGTCATTCCCCTCCTAAGATCAGTCCCCCATGAAGATCTGCCACCCTTGTCATTACCCCCCCAGCAAGATCAGTCCCTTTCCATGAAGATCTGCCCCCCTTGTCATTACAACCCAGCAAGATCAGTCCCCCATGAAGATCTGCCACCCTTGTCATTACCCCACCCCCAGCAAGATCAGTCCCCTTCTGTGAAGATCTGCCCCTTTTGTCATTACCCACCAGCAAGATCAGTCCCCCGTGAAGATCTGCCCCCCTTGTCATTACCCACCAGCAAGATCAGTCCCGCGTGAAGATCTGCCCCGCTTGTCATTACCCACCAGCAAGATCAGTGCGCCGTGAAGATCTGCCCCCCTTGTCATTACAACCCAGCAAGATCAGTCCCCCATGAAGATCTGCCCCCCCTTGTCATTGCCCCCCAGCAAAATCAGTCCCCCGTGAAGATCTGCCCCCCTTGTCATTACCCTCCAGCAAGATCAGTCTCCCGTGAAGATCTGCCCCCCTTGTCATTACCCACCAGCAAGATCAGTCCCCCGTGAAGATCTGACCCCCTTGTCATTACCCCCCAGCAAGATCAGTACCCTTCCGTGAAGATCTGCCCCCCTTGTCATTACCCCCCAGCAAGATCAGTGCACCGTGAGGATCTGCCCCCCTTGTCATTACAACCCAGCAAGATCAGTCCCCCATGAAGATATGCCCCCCCCTTGTCATTACCCCCAGCAAAATCAGTCCCCCGTGAAGATCTCCCCCTTTGTCATTACCCCCCAGCAAAATCAGTCCCTCGTGAAGATCTGCCCCCCTTGTCATTACCCACCAGCAAGATCAGTCCCCCGTGAAGATCTGCCCCCCTTGTCATTACAACCCAGCAAGATCAGTCCCCCTTGAAGATCTGCCCCCCTTGTCATTACCCCCCGGCAAAATCAGTCCCCCGTGATGATCTGCCCCCCTTGTCATTACCCACCAGCAAGATCAGTCCCCCGTGAAGATCGGCCCCCCTTGTCATTACACACCAGCAAGAACAGTCCCCCGTGAAGATCTGTCCCCTTTGTACATACCGCCCAGCAAGATCAGTGCGCCGTGAAGATCTGCCCCCCTTGTCATTACCCACCAGCAAGATCAGTCCCCCATGAAGATCTGCCCCCTTTGTCATTATCCAACAGCAAGATCAGTCCTCTGTGTAGATCTGCCCCCCTTGTCATTACCCCCCAGCAAGATCAGTCCCCTTCCGTGAAGATCTGCCCCCCTTGTCATTACACCCCAGCAAAATCAGTCCCCCGTGAAGATCTGCCCCCCTTGTCATTACCCACCAGCAAGATCAGTCCCCCATGAAGATCTGCCCCCCCTTGTCATTACCCCCCAGCAAAATCAGTGCGCCGTGAAGATCTGCCCCCCTTGTCATTACAACCCAGCAAGATCAGTCCCCCGTGAAGATCTACCCACCAGCAAGATCAGTCCCCCGTGAAAATCTGCCCCCCTTGTCCATACACCCCAGCAAGATCAGTCCCCCGTGAAGATCTGTCCCCCTTGTCCATACACCTCAGCAAGATCAGTCCCCCGTGCAGATCTGCCCCCCCTTGACGCAACCCCACCCCCGTAGCAGTAAGCTTAAGTGCCCCGTGAAGATCTGCCCCACTGGACGCAAGCAACCCCCACCCCCCGTAGCAGCAAGCTCAGTCCCCAGTGAAGATCTGCCCCCCCCCCTTGACACAACCCCCCCATGGCAGCAAGCTCAATCCCCCATGCAGATCTGCCCCCCTTGACAAAACCCCCCCCCCCCCATAGCAGCAAGCTCAGTCCACCGTGAAGATCTGCCCCCCCTTGACGCAACCCCACCCCCCGTAGCAGCAAGCTTAAGTGTCCCGTAAAGATCTGTCCCACTGGACGCAAGCAACCCCCCCCATAGCAGCAAGCTCAGTCCCCAGTGAAGATCTGCCCCCCCCGACACAACCCCACCCCCATGGCAGCAAGCTCAGTCCCCCATGCAGATCTGCCCCCCTTGACACAACCCTCCCTATAGCAGCAAGCTCAGTCCACCGTGAAGATCTGCCCCCCCTTGATGCAACCCCACCCCCCGGTAGCAGCAAGCTTAAGTGCCCCGTGAAGATCTGCCCCACTGGACTCAAGCATCCCCCCCCCCCCCCCCGTAGCAGCAAGCTCAGTCCCCAGTGAAGATCTGCCCCCCCTTGACATAACCCCCCCCCCCCCATGGCAGCAAGCTCAGTCCCCCATGCAGATCTGCCCCCCCCTTGACACAACCCCCCATAGCAGCAAGCTCAGTCCACCGTGAAGATCTGCCCCCCCCTTGACGCAACCCCACCCCCCGTAGCAGCAAGCTTAAGTGCCCCGTGAAGATCTGCCCCACTGGACGCAAGCAACCCCCCCCCCCCCCGTAGCAGCAAGCTCCGTCCCCAGTGAAGATCTGCCCCCCCCTTGACACCAGTGAGGAGGAGGGAGGTGGTGCCATCAGTGACGAGGAGGGAGGTGGTGCCATCAGTGACGAGGAAGGTGGTGCCCACAGTGAGGAGGAGGAGGGAGGTGGTGCCCTCAGTGAGGAGGAGGAACGTGGTGCCCTCAGTGAGGAGGACTGCATGTTACAGTACAGTGTGAGTATACTGACCTCTCCAGGCCATAGAGTGACTGACCTGCCCAACAGAGTCTGTGGGGGTGATGGTGATAATACAGGTCCCCCTTATATCGGTGTCCTCCTTACTCCCCTCTGATCTCAGTGTGTTTGCTCTGCAGACTGGTGTAAGGGGGTCTCTGATCACCACCATCACAGTTCCCCTTTACACACGAGTCCGCAGAGTTCCCCCCTAGACCCCTTTCACACGGGTGATCCAATCAGCTCTGACTGGCAGTTTTTCAGGAGGTCCTGATTAGATGGTGAATTCACCCCTACAGACCATTGGGTTTATACCGCCTACCTCCAGATCCAATTGGGTCTGTGAAGGCTTGGCGCACACTAGTCGTGTGTCGCACAGCTCCAAACCCATTTGTGTCAATGGCACCCGGTCCAATCTGTGACTCAAGTTGCAGCATCTTCAAAGGAAAAAAAAAGGTTCCTGCACTTCTTTGAGTCCAGCAAGCTGTAATGTTGCGGGAGCGTTGTACGACATTGGGGTTGCACTGCGGTGTGCTGAGCCTTATGCAGGCCGTAGACTGTTCGTTTATTGGCTGATTTTTTGTCCGAAAGAATAATTGGCTAATTTTTGCACTGTTAGTGGGTCAGTGGCATAGGCTGATTTTCGTGGTTCCTCATTTCTTTTATCGGTCATGCCGGAAAATTTGTGAAAAACGGACGATTTTTGCAATCATTGGTGGCAACAGAACGACCGATGTTTCGTTTTTTGGATGAAAAAAGAACTGTCTGGCCTGCATTAGGCTCCATTCACATCTGAGCGTAGCGCTTTTTGCACATAGTTTACTGTGATTTTTACGTGTTTTCATACAATGTTTTTTTAGCTGGTTTTGAGCTTTCGTGTTTTTTTTTTTTTTTTTTTTCCATTAGGCAATAGAGAAAATTATCATTTGTTGCTAGGTTTTTCTGCTTCTGCTTTTATTATGTTTTTTTTTTTTGTCAAGGCGATGATGATAATATGAAGTTAACCACTTGCTGTCCAGAGGATTTACCCCTGCTCCTAACCAGGCCATTTTATGCGTTACAGCACCTGACAATTGTGCGGTCATGCAACACTGCACCTAAGTTAAATTTGCAGGGTTTTTTTCCCTTGAATAGTGCTTTCTTCTGGTGGTATTTGATCGCCTGTACATTTTGGGGAGGGGGGGGGGTGTTCGCTCTTAAAGACAATTTTGAGAAAAAAAAACTATTTTTGACTTTTTGCTATTAAACGTGTCCAGTAAAAAGATTTTAAAAATCAAATTTATTCATAAATTTAGGCCAAAATGTATTCTGTGACATGTCTTTGCTAAAAAAAAAAGAAATATCCCTTTGTGTGTAAATTAATTGGTTAACATGAGTTATAGCATTTACAAATGAATATATGTGTGTATGTATATATATACTGTATATATATATATATATATTGGATTATTTATATATAGGGATTATTTATTTTCATTTTTTAAAACTAGTAATCGGCGACTTATAGCAGGACTGCGGCAGGTATTCTGACATTGGGGGAACTGACTTGGTGTCACTGACATCCCCAATGACACCAATACAGTGATCAGTGCTAATTATTATTATTATACAGGATTTATACAGCTCCAATAGTTTGCTCAGCTCTTTACAATATAAACGGAGACAATACAGTTCAATACAAGACGGTTAGGAGGGCCCTGCTCCTTGTAGCTTACAATCTAAAATAAAAAGCATTGACTCTACTAATGGCACTGGGCAGGAAGGGGTTAACATGTGCGGCGATCAGAGCGTTAACTTTGTGCTGTGTGTGTGCTTTCAGCTGTAGGCACACTGCTTTGTATGGCTTTGCTATGCAGAGCCATGCAAAGCAAGTGCAGGAGCTGACGGGAGAGAACTGTTTTGTTTACATACAGTTCTCTCCCTCCGTCGGTAATGCTCCACAATCACCGGGTGCTGGCGAGTAATCACCGGCTGGGACTTTGTGATTGACAGCTGAGGCCGCGAATAGTGGCGCTGGTAGGGCGCGTTCTCCCCCTACCCAGAAATGCAAAATCATGTATATATATGTGATTTTGCGCACCCCTGCCACCCTGTAGCAGTATATCTGCTATAGGCAGCAGGAAAGCAGTTAAATAAATATAAAAATAATAATTAACCCTTAACCCCCTAATCCTTAAAAAAAAAAAAAAAAAATATTAAACAAATTATTTATTAATTAAACTTCTAAACCTGATAAAAAAATTAATAAATACATTTAAAATAAATACACAAATAAAAATAATCGGATACTTGTAATAATAATTAACCTATAACCTTAACCACCTAAAACTTAAAAAATAAGTTATAAAATAACTTTTTATTAATGTGTTTTTTTTTTTTGTTTTTTTTTGTTCAGGTGTTTATTACTATTATTAATATTTTTTTTTTAAAGTTAGGGGTTAATATTTATCATGATATTTTATGTGTATTTATCTTACATTTATTCAGGTTTTATTTTTTTTCCATATCTTCATTGGAGTAGAAAAAAGCACCAATCACATTTTTCCATTCTTTTCTATAAGAATAAAACGCACCAATAATGTGCAGATCTACCCAATTTGAGCTACAAAGGTAGCTCCAAAACTTTGAGCTTCAGGTGACTTGGAATGGAGATGTGAACCATCTCCACAGAGCAATATTGATTTTTTTTTTTTTTCCCTGTGCGAAGCTCCAAAACGCTCAGGTGTGAATGGGGCCTTAAAGACAGAAGGGGACCCTGTCCTCCATTTAGGCATGACAGGTCAGATCAGATGTAGTTGGGTGTAAATGGACAGATGAGTCAGTTTACTCCTCGGCACATATACAGAAGAGCGGGCTGTATTGGAGATCGCTCTGCATAAATTAAGCAGACGTGGACCTGTCATCTGCCCATTCTGCTCCAATCAGCAGGGGATCTGTGAGCAGATCAGAACGGAATCCACCCCATGTAAAGGGGTCTTGCAGTGCAAGTGTAAATTCTGTGGACCTTGATGTAAGGAGGGAGTGGGACTTTGGTGACCAGTGACCCCCCCCTTGTCAGAGTTCCTCCCTTACATCATAACTCGTGTTCTTCCTTGCACTTTAGGGGGGCTCTGGATCTTGACATGAAGGGGGACTCTGATATAAAGGGGAACATCGTGTCTATGAGGCTGGTATGGTACAGTAATTAGGAATATTTTTTGGGGTGGAAGGACTGTTGTGTGCAGTGTATATAGTGACTAGGCACAGATTTGATTTACTGATCTCCCTTTAGGCCCCCTCCCGCTATTAGACAAAATTTGACCATGCACTCTCTTCACCACAGAACGTATTTTTCTGTTTATCCCAGAGTGCCCCAGGCCATTCATAATGCTCATCATGCTCATGTTTTGTCACTCTGCTTTGAGGATTTCATTGTAAGGTCGGAGGACTATTCTGAGTATTGTCAATGTTTACATATCATTTATACTGTTAAAATATTCATAGTCTTAGTTTATATTAAGGTGTTTATATTGTATTTCAGGATGTCCATAAAAAATGTGCTCCATAAGAAAATTTTCTATGTTTTGTCAGTAAAAAAAAAAACCCATGGGTGAACCTACTCAGCTCCATCTGTACAAACATTTGTGCCCTGGCTGCAGATGTCAGCGTTCTGGTGTTCCCCCAGAGCTCTCCTTTAATAAATGACATCATTGAGTATTTCCGGCACTAGGAAGGAAGGGGGCACTGAGAACAGGGATATCTGAAGCTGCCAATCACATCTTATTTCATTATCTGATCTTCATTAAATATTGGAAAGTAGCTGCAACATCCCCATACCTCCCCAACATCGTTATATCCAGCATCATCATCCTTTCCCAGTGTCCCCATACTTTTCTAACATTCTCAATGTCCCCATCCCTTTATAAATTCCTCATTCTTCCCCATCCCTCTCTAACATTCATATCTCTCTCCAACATCATCATCCTTCCCCAATGTCCCTATTCCTCGCTAATATCCTTCTCTCTAATGTTCCCATCTCTCACCAACATTTCCACAACAACCCCATTCCGTCCCAATGTCTGCATCTCATCTCAACTGCCCTATCCCCTCAACATCTTCATCCCTCCCAATGCTCCCATCTCTCCCCAACATCACATTTGCTCCACAAACATCCTCATCCCTTCCCAATGTTCCTATTTTCATCCCTCTTCAACAGTGCCCTCTTTCCACAGTGTCCCTATTCACATCTCTCCCCAATTTCTCTATCCCTCCCCAATGTCTCCACCCCCCACCAAAATACCTATTCTTTCCTATACATTTCTAGTTTTGCTATTTCCATCCCTTTCCAACATCCGTATCCCTCCTCAACGTACCTGTCCCTTATCCCCATCCCTCCCCAATGTCTCTATCTCACCCCAATGTCCCTATACCCATCCTGCCCCAAATGTCTACATCTCACCCAAACCTCCCTATTCCCCTCAAAATCTTCAGCCCTCCTAATGTCCCCCTCTCTCCCCAACAACCCCATCCCTCTCCCAACATCCTCAACCCTCGTCGACAATCACATCCCAATCCTTCGCTAATGTTTCCCATCTCAACTGCTCCCCAGTGTCTACATCCCTCCCCAACATCATCCCCAGCATCCATATCCTTCCCCAATTTTTTTACCTCCCTCCCAAAATACCCATCCTTCTGTATACATCTTCAATTTCTCTATCCCCTTTCCTTCCCAACATCTTCATCTCTCTCAATGTCCCTATCTCCCTATCTCCCTCCAACATCCCAATTTCTCTCCAGCAACCCCATCCCTCTTCAACATCCCCATCCCTCTCCAACAATCTCATCCTTCCCCAACATCCCAATCCTTCCCTTATGTCTCCACCCCCAAAATCCCCATCCTTCCCTATACCTCCCGAGTTTCTCTTATTGCTTTGCAACACCCACATCCCTCCCAAGTGTCTCCATCCCTCCACAACACCCCAATTCCTTCCCAATGTCTCCGTCCCTCTCCAGCATTCCTAGTAACATTTGTTCCCAATATCCCAATCCTTAATGTCTCCTCCTCTATCCCCATCCTTTCCAAACATCACAATCCCTCCAAAACATCTCTCCATATCTAGCAATGTCTTTCTTGCCTCAACATCAGGGACTTGGAAAGTTCTGCAGTGTATGACGGCCAGACAACTGGCATTTTCAGAATGAGGTTAAATGTATTCTCAGGACAGGTTTCCATGTAAAGGAGAGGATGGGGATGACTTACACTGAGCACCAAGCATAGAGGAACAAGAATGAGAACAGACCTGTACTTAGGCCCTCTTGTCCAGTTAAGCATTATGGCAATTCAACAGAGCCCATAGAAGGGTGAAGATTGTGATGCTGCACTTGCATCCATCACAGTTGTCTGAGATCACGGACTTGGGTGAGGGGGCCAACCCAGATGTCCTGTAACACCTTACAACAAATGTATGGATTTCAGCTTGTAAAATTCTTTTGTTTTAAATTTCTTTGGAATAAAGTTGTTTTTGTATTTTATAATCTATATTTCTGAGTGTTATTTATTCCTTGTGGTGTAATAGTGTTCAGACTACCATGTGTATCCTGTGATTTGCTACAAAGTACACAAACTACTTGTCCAGGGATGAAATCGGGGTCCCAGTCTACTTGTCCAGATAACAAATAAATACATTGTAACCAAAACTGTATTTAGATAGGTGATTTTAGTCTGGGACTTTAAAAAACAAAAAGGGGCTTTGTGCTGTATATCTCCTCCTCCCCTCCCTGCCTGTCTCCAGCACCACACCCCGGAACTAGCAGGGGAGTGACTTTGCAGTGTGATGAGCACCGATTGGGTGCTCGTCAGGAAAGGGGAGTGTCAGGCTTATGCTTTATTCCTTTCACTGCCAGAGCCCTTATTGCGTGTTTTTTTTTTTTTTGCACACATTCAAAAAATCATTTTAGGCCTGAAGATTACATAAAATGCCTAAAACATGTTTTCTGAAAGCAGAGACCCTAAAGAATAAAATAGTGGTAGTTCCAATTTTTTATGTCATACAATATTACCACAAAGGTCTAGGACAGTGGTCGGCAAGCCGCGGCTCGCGAGCCACATGCGACTCTTTACAAACTTTAATGCGGCTCTTCTGTGTGCCGGGCGCCCGCTCCCCTCCCTCCTCTCGGGCGGCCGCCCCAAAAGTCAGGACTCTGCAGCTAGCCCAGCAATGGGCAAACTACGGCCCGGCGGACCTTTTAATCCGGCCCGCGGAGCGTGGCAAACATTGGCTGTCAGGATGTAGGCGGGGCAGCGTGACGAACTCCTCTCCTCTCACAGTCCGCCCTGAAGACCGGAACGGCGTGGGAACACGGCGAGAGGAACGCGCGGAGCAAAGGTAAGTGAATTGACACTATAGGAGGGATGAATTACTATATGGGGGATGAATTACTATATGGGGGATGAATTACTATATGGGGGATTAATTACTATGGGGGATGAATTACTATATGGGGGAGGAATTACTATATGGAGGATGTATTTTCAGTTTTAAAAATGTGGCTCTCAAAATAAATTTCAATCGTGGTTTTGGCGAGATTTGGCTCAGTTGAAAAAAAAGGTTGCCCACCACTGGTCTAGGAAATGCAAAATTTCAGTAAAAAAATGCACTTAATTTTATGGCACAAAAAGCAATAAATGCCCTTTTTTATATTTTACAAAAAAAAAAAAAAGGTTGTACTGAGTAAATATCCAACATGTCAAACTTAAATTTGCGTGCCCTTGTGAAACGGTGACAAATTTCAGTACCCTATATTTTCTATAGGTGATGCTTTTAAATGCCCCTTTTAGGTCATCGGTTTAATGTTGCAGAGGAGGTCTGGTTCTAGAATTATTGCTCTCATTATGGCGTGTGTGGCGATATGTAACGTGTATCGCAATCAACATTTTCATGCATAGGCGCCCTGAGTGTGCTTTTAAATTTGTATGTGCATATATGTGAGGGTGGGGGGGGTCTCAGTTTGGGGGGGGGGGGGGGTTATGTGCTTGGGTGTAACTACTTCTTTACAATTTAAAAAAAAAAAAACATTTTACTCAGCTTTCCCCCCCCCCCCCCCATCAGATAGGAGTTAAAAAGTCCTCTATGTGATGATTTTTTGGTGACCGGTTCCCTTTTAATAAGACATCCAGGGCCTAAAAGACCCTGGGGGGTTTATTTACTAAAGCTGGAGAGTCCAAAATCAGACTCCCTGATCAGAAACCAATCAGCTTCTAACCTCAGCTTGTTCAATGAAGCTTTGGCAATGAAACCTGGAAGCTGATTGGTTTCTATGCAGAAGTGAGTCTGATTTTGCACTCTCCAGCTTTAGTAAATAAACCCCTGGATGTCTCCCCTGTACTCCAATGGATGTAATGCAGTGCACATTGCACCACATTACATTCTTTCCCAGCCTCGATGGCCAGGAAATATTTCAACGGAGACCCAGAAGTGACGTCATAACGTCACTTCTGGATCGGGAAGGGAGGGAGGAGAGCGGATACTCTATCCCCTGGCACTCCCTGAACAGGTACGCAGATGGGCAAGCGGAGCCCAGGTGACATAGCGGGCAGGGCAGCAGTTTGCTGAGGAGGTTGGAACAGTAGGGAGCTGTGTGGAAGCATTTGGCGAAAGCGCTGCTGCCAAAATGCTTCCACCTGATAGATGGACAAGCTGCAGGGCTAAAGTGTAAAAGAAACTACATGCTCAGCACCCAGAACTAGATGTTCTGGGAGTTTGGGCAATACAAATTGAACATCTCTGTGTATAGCCTGGTTACTGGGGAAATGCTTCCCCGTCTTCAGCAACTGATGCCATCAAAGTTACTGACTGAAGCTCAAAACAACTTTTTATTGATAAAAGATGGAACTTCAGAAAACTGATACTCCACTTTATAGCAGAACCTCACCTAAAAAGAGATCCCCCTAGCCTCTCCATATTGTAAACTTTTTTTTGAGGAAGGGAGGAGTGGGTACCTAGTTTTGGCAGGTTTCCACTTCTGCTGGGACCGCTTAGGTGATCTGGTTGCAAGTTTGCCCCCCACCCAAAACTTCCTGAGAGCAGGGACATTTTAGAGAGACTGTGACCAGCAATGTGCTTAGTGCACCACAAAGAAATTTGGGTGTGTTTTACATTAATTTGAACATTGGGTGTAGCCTATTTTCTGATTGCAAACAATGTAGAAACCTGAGAACTCCCTTTCTGCACACATTCCCCAACCCTCCCCCTTGCAAATACTGCTACCATGCACATTTTACCCCCCTATGTATTGGAGGAGTTAAGGGTGAAAGGGGGGCATTGTGACCTGTCACCCCTCTCCCATTCATGAAGAACATTACTCCTGTCAATGAATGAAGAGTAATCACCTCTGAAGGCTGGTCTCCACCTGTATCCCCACCACTGCACACTAGCAGGTGCTGGCCCTGTTCTTAGCAGACATCATGGTAGAGAACAAAAATCCGGTCAGCCACACATCCAATAAAATCACCTTTATTTGGACATATTCAAAATACACTCCACAATATACAAAAGAGGGAACATAGCACTCCAGCTACCGCGTCTCACGCCACTATCAGCGCTTAATCATAGCTCCCGTCACCCCATTATATTCCTTAAAAGTGCAAGTCTTTCCTTTAGAGAAATTGCAAAGAATCCAAGGTGTCAGTGAGTACAGTTTCCTACACAATCAAAAGGTACTTGGAACTGGCAGGAGGAGGTCTGACAGACCTAAAACCACAGCAGAATCAGAAGACAGGTTTCTGAGATTTAAAAGCTTGTGTGACAGGCGGCTCACAGGACAACAGCTTCAAGCACAGATTAACACTGATCAAAGTAAGCAAGTCTCATTTTCAACTGTGAAGAGAGACTTCGAGCTGCAGGTTTGACAGATCGAGTGGCTATAAAAGTCATTGCTAAGATGGCAAAATAAGAAAAAAGAGGCTTTCCTTTGGCCAAGTGTACTACTGAAGGCTGGAAGAAGGTTTTATGACCAATGAATCAAAATTTGAGATAAAGTAGATGAAAGGATGGTTCCTCGGTGTGTGACACCAACTGTCAAACATGGAGGAGCTATCATGATGGTCTGGGGCTCTTGCTGGAACCAGAGTGGATGACTAAAACAGAGTGAGTGGCACCCTGAACCAAAACTACTACCATAGCATTTTGCAGCGTCATGCAATACCCTCTGTTATGCTTAGTTGGTCAAGGGTTTATCCTACAGCAAGATAATAATCCAAAACAGACCTCCAAGATGTCAGAACAACGTTAGAAGAAAAAAAATTAGATGGTGGGCTTCAAATTATGGAATGGCCAGCACAATCTCCAGATTAAACCCCATCAAGCTGATTTGGAATGAAATGGACAGAAGGGTGAAAGCAAATCAGCATACAAGTGCAGCACGTTTCTGGGAACATCTTCAACAGTGTTGAGAAGAACTTTCCAAACAATACTTGATTTCTGTTGTAGAAAGAATGCCACGAGTATGTTTGGCTGTTACATCTGCAAAAGGTGTCTACTTTGAGCCAAAAATTTAGATTTAATTTTTTTTTGATATGTAATTGTTTATTTTGTTCTGTGCTTCAGCAAGAGGACTGATATCTGCTCCTTTGTGCAAGGAGGAACAGGATGAGCACTGCCAGAGCCCTACAAAATGACCTCCAGCAGGCCACTGTGTGAATGTCTCTAAACAATCAGAAACAGACTTCATGAGGGTGGCCTGAGCGCCTGACGTCCTCTAGTGGACCCTGTGCTCACTGCACGGCACCACAGAGCTCGATTGGCATTTGCCATTGAACCAGAGCTGGCAGGTCCACCACTGGCGCCATGTGCTTTTCAGATGAGAGCAGGTTCACCCTGAGCACATGTGACAGACATGAAAGGGTCTGGAGAAGCCATGGAGAACATTATGCTGCCTGTAACATTGTTCAGCATGACCATTTTGGTGGTGGGTCAGTGATGGTCTGCGGAGGCATATCTATGGAGTGACGCACAGACCTCTACAGACTAGACAATGGCACCCTGACTGCCATTAGCTATCGGGATGAAATCTTTAGACCCATTGTCAGACCCTATGCTGGTGCAATGGGTCCTGGGTTCCTCCTGGTGCCCAACAATGCCCGGCCTCACGTGGCGAGAGTATGCAAGCAGTTCCTGGAGGATGAAGGAATTGATACCATTAAATGGCCCCCACGCTCGCCTGGCCTAAATCCAGTAGAACACCTCTGGGATATCTTGTTTTGGTCCATCTGACGCCTCCAGGTTGCACCTCAGACTGTCCAGGAGTTCAGTGATGCCCTGTTCCAGATATGGGAGGAAATACCCCAGGGCACTATCCATCTCATTAGGAGCATGCCCCAATGCTGTCAGGTATGCATACAAGCATGTGGGGGCCATGCAATCTACTGAGACCATTTTTGAGTTTCTGCAATGAAATTTAAGCAAAATGGACTTGTCTGCTGCACCATTTTTTCACTTTGATTTTTGGAGTGTCTTTGAATTCAGTCCTCTGTAGGTTGATAATTTTCATTTCCATCAAACGTTGTGGCATCCTTAAATTCCTAACACATTACCCAGTCCATATCAGTATAGATATCCAGCATGATATTTTTCCCCATTGAGAACTGATGTGGTTTCAAAGTGTTCCTTAAATTTTTTTTTTTCGTGCATTGTATATACACTACATTGCCGAAAGTATTGGGACACTCCTACAAATCATTGGATTCAGGTGTTCCAATCACCTCCCACAGGTGTATAAAATCAAGCACCTAGGCTTGCAGACTGCTTGTACAATTGTGAAAGAATGGGCCGCTTTCAAGAGCTCAGTAAATTGAAACGTGGTACAGTCATAGGTTGCACCTGTGAAATTTCATTGCTACTAAATATTCCATGGTCAACTGTTAGTGGTATTCTAACAAAGTGGAAGCAATTAGGAACACCAACTCAGCCACAAAGTGGTAGGCCACATAAGATAACAGAGCGGGGTCAGCGCATGCTGAAGCACACAGTGCGCAGAAGTTGCCAATTGTCTGCGGAGTTAATAGCTAAAGACCTCCAAACTTTGTGTGGCCCTAGGATTAGCACAACAGTGCTTAGAGAACTTCATGGAATGGGTTTCCATGGCCCAGCAGCTGTATCCAAGGCTTACATCACAAAGTGCAATGCAAAGTGTCGCATGCAGTGCTGTAAAGCATGCTGCGACTGGACTCTAGAGCAGTGGAGAAGTGTTCTCTGGAGTGAGTACGCTTCTCTGGCAATCCGATGGATGTGTCTGGGTTTGGCATTTGCCAGGAGAATGGCACTTTCCTGACTGCATTGTGCCTAGTGTAAAGTTTGGTAAAGGGGGGTTATGGTGTGGGGGTTTTCAGGGGTTGGGCTTGGCCCCTTGGTTCCAGTGAAGGGAACTCCTTAAGGCGTCAGCATCCCAAGATATTTTGGACCGTTTCATTCTCCCAACTTTGTAGGAACAGTTTGGGGATGGCCCCTTCCTGTTCCAACATGACTGTACCAGCGCACAAAGCAAGGTCCATAAAGACATAAATGAGCGAGTTTGGGGTTGAGGAACATGACTGGCCTGCACAGAGTCCTGACCTCAACCCAATAGAACACCTTTGGGATGAATTAGAGTGGAGACTGCAAGCCAGACCTTCTCGTCCGACATCAGTGCCTGACCTCACAAATGCGTTTCTGGAAGAATGGTCGAGCATTCACATAGACACACCTTGTGGACAGCCTTCCCAGAAGAACCATACAGACTAAGACTGGGATCCAGGCAAATTAAAAGCAAATGCACTCATAATTTAAAAAAACCCCCACAAGTGCCAATGTTGGAGAGCTAGCTAAGAGACGCCTCGCAGTATCCATGTATGTCTCACCATCCCCTGCTCTCAAGCCACCCACCACTCTATTTGCTGCAATGCATTTTTGTCAGTGTGACATCATCAAGGGTATTAGGGGGATCTATATACAGAGTAAACACTTGCTGAAGAGTAGTTGCATGCAGGGGCGGACTGACAACTCATGGGGCCCCCGGGCAATGGGGGATCATGGGGCCCCTGTGTCCTTGCGCAAACAAAAAAGCCTATGATAAAGGTACCAGGGGCATCTCATGGGGCCCCATACTGACCCAGGGCCCTCGGGCAGTGCCCGAGTTTCCAAATGGTCAGTCCGCCCCTGGTTACATGAGAAGCATCTCCGAAGTGTATCTCTTGCGATAACCTACTACTATTATAGAATATTATATTGCTATATATTTTATTATTATTTTATATTCATTTCTTATACATTTTAGGTAAACCTGTGATTTCACCTACATCAGCATCTAAAACTATCAGGATGTTGTGATTTACATGACGCAGCAACCATGAAATGTCATCAAGTGAGGTGGAGGGCCCATCGGGTAGGACAATCGTATCATATTAATAGTTGGTTGGTTTTCAACCCTTGTAAAATATTTACTGCTTGTTTCTACCAGTTTCAGATTCTTATTTACAGCTTATATGTTTAACCACTTGCTGTCTGGCGTACATCACAGCCATGATCCAGGTATCAATTTTTACAGCTGCCCGACCACTTATTTATATATAAAATACAACAAAAAAAATTTAAAGCATCCCATCGGACCCTGCCCCCAACATGCTCATGCGCAAATGTGCACGTAGGTCCGGCACACATATGTGAACAGTAATTGCATCACACAGGTAAGGCATCATTGTGAATGTTGGAGTGAGAGAAATATTTCCACTGGCAGAGCTCACAATTAACTTTAAACTGGTAACCTGTAAAGGTTTTTAGAATTGCCTCTGCATAATTTTAGGCACCGTAGTTTGTCGCCATTTCCCAGTTGTGCGCACTTTTTAAACCTTGACATGTTTGGTATCTATTTGCTTGACGCAACAACCTCTTTTATTTTACAAAAAATTGTGTTTGCATGCGTGTGCAATAAAATTAATTTAAGTAATATTTTCTGCAAATTTGTGCTCAACAAATGGCTGCACAAATATCGTGTGACAAAAATTGCAACAACCACCATTTTATTCTCAAGGCCCTTGGTTTTCAGAAAATATATAACTTTTTGGGGCTCTAAGTAATTTCCTAGCAAAAAATAACTTTATCATGTATGTGAAAAATTTAAATTTCCCCAGACAGCAAGGGCCCTGGTCATTTTAGAGTATAAATTTCTGATAGGGTTCCATGAAGAAACATCTGAAATCTGCATTGTTATTGCAGGTTGGGATTCTCCTATTGTTCATTAGACCAGATCCAGAGCAGCATTTCATCAGAGATAAAGAGGACACCAATTCCGCCAACAGAAGTCTTTTCTCCAATGAAATGCATTGTGGTTGCTGAGCACCAGAGAAAACCGCCAGCTAGAGAGCAACAAGATAAGAAGAAGCTAATTTGTTCCATTTGCTTGGGTGACTATGGAGTGGCAAAGGATACAACTATACCCTGCTCCCACCAAGTTCACTCTAGCTGCCTCAGAACATGGATGGTGTGTCACAATATGTGTCCCTTTTGCAGGGCATTGATTAAACAACGCAATCTGGAATGTATCATACGCCTATTTCTATTGTGGACAGCTCTAAGTGATTTAATTTTTACCCAGGATCCTGTCAGACCATGGCACTGGTGGATCTCTAACTTGTGGGAGATATACAACTTCAGCTTGGAAGATATCATAGAACTTGAAAGGCACATGAAACATGAGATGTTCTTTGAACCAATTTGAAGAAAATGAAGACCAATCAGATAATTCAGCTGAGAGTTTTTGATTTTCCGTGTGTGTGTGACAGATCTTTTCTGCGTTATTCAGGTGCCTTGACTCAGGCAACATCTGCTCAGAGTACACTACACTAGAGTGTTGTGCAATGATGAGTAGAGACGAGTAGTGTAGTGTCAAGTAGACGTGTAGTGTAGAGACGAGTAGTGTCGTGTCGAGTAGAGACGTGTCGTGTAGAGTCAAGTCGGGGTTTTTTTTTTTGTACATTAAAATCCCTTTATGGGTAACTGCTCTGGTCTGAGTGGACTATAATACGCTTTTGCACCGCACTGTGTTTTCTGGTATGTCGCCTGTTCACAAGCTTGAGAGTGTTTATATTTTATATTTCTTAGTCTTCCTATATGTTTTGAATTTGTGAAATGTTTATGGAAAAAAGCCTAATAAAAAAACAAACCTAATTCTAAAGATAAATCTCTGGAAAAAAACAATATAGGAAGAGAAATGAGGGCTCATGTAGACAGGTACATCAAATGCAGGTCACCTGAATTCCATTGACTTAAAGTAGTGTAGATAAGAGTTCAGACTGCATTTCATCTGCTTTCTCTTGTATTTCTTCAGACACAGCAAGTCCTATTGAAATGGGTTTGCTGCGTTTCAGACAAGCAAAGATTTTCTTGTCAAACACAGCATGTTGCATTCCAGCGCATACTTTAGAATAGAGGAGACTGCATATGACATGAACGGCCATCTACCCATGAGCCTTACATTTCCCTAATGGGCAGCTATAAGCTGTCCTACAACAAGTTAGGCCTGTAACTGGTTCTTTATATTACCTCTGTAGGGTGTTTACTGATCACAATTGATGTTCACCATCAACAAACTGCATTAGATGTTGTATCTTGTTTATGTACAAATAACCATATGGGTTTTATCTAACTTTGATGTGTGATGCACTGACTAAGGAACCATGCTTTTTTTAAAGCCCTGTTTTTCTTTGAATGAGTTATGGTTATTTTGGGATGCTATGATTTTAAACTTGTCCCACAGGTTCTTATATTTGTTTAATTCAATCTGTCCTATTAGTACTGCATTATATGTATAGCGCTACCCCCGCAGGGGCCTCAGATATCCTTTCCCCAAACAGTACAGAGGTTAAAATTGCAATTCAAGGTTAATTCCGCATAGCTGTGGCTTTTTATATTGCAATTCGTGTCTGTGTATAATTAGTCAATGAGATTATTAGCTCTCGTGTGGATGCACTGAACATGCTAGATACGGAGCCATGGGTAGCAGGAAAGAACTGTCAAAAGACCTGTGTAACAAGATAATGGAATTTTAGAAAGATGGAAAATGATATAAAAAGATATCCAGTGCCTTCAAGATGCTGGTCAGTACTGTTTATTCCCTTAAGAAGTGGGAAATTTGGGGAGCTCTTGATACCAAGCCAAGGTCAGGTAGACCAAGTAAGATTAAAGTCACAACTGCCAGAAGAATTGTTTTGGATAGAAATTAAAACCCTAAAAATAACCTCAGGAGAAATACAAGTTGCTCTAGAAAAAGACTGTGTGCTTGTTTCATGGAGCACAATGCAACGATACTTGAATAAAAATGAGCTGCATGGTTGAGTTGCCAGTAAGAAGCCTTTACTACACCAATGCCACAAAAAAGCCCCGTTACAATATGCCCAGAAACACTTTGACACACCTCCAGCTTCTGGCACACTGGAGTAACAAGTAATTTGGAGTAATAAGACCAAAGTAGAGCTTTATGGTCACAACCATAAGCACTATGTTTGGAGACAAGCATACCATCCCTACTGTGAAGCATGGTGGTGGATCACTGATGTTTTGGGGGTGTGAGTTCAAAGGCCCGGGGAATCTTGTGAAAATTGATGGCAAAATGAATGCAGCATGTTATCAGAAAATACTGGCAGACAATTTGCAATCTTCTGCACGAAAGCTGCACATGAGACGCTCTTGGACTTTCCATCATGACAATGACCTTAAGCACAAGGCCAAGTTGACCCTCCAGTGGTAACAGCAGAAAAAGATGAAGATTCTGGAGTGGCCATCAGTCTCCTGACCTTAATATCCAACCACTCTGGGGAGATCTCAAATGTGTGGTTCATGCAAGATGACCAAAGACTTTGCAGGACCTGGAGGCATTTTGGCAGAACGAATGGGCAGCTATACCACCTGCAATATTTTGGGGCCTCAAAGACAAGTATTACAAAAGACTGCACGCTGTCATTGATGTTAAAGGGGGCAATATGAGTGTAAAGCTATGCAGACTTTTGAACAGGGGTCATTTCATTTGTAAAAATTCCATAAGAAAAAAAAATTTTTTGCCTGTTCACTTATGTTTTCTTTAAAAAATAAAAAAAAAATTTAAATGGTGCATGCTGTATATTACCAATTCTCCAAGGATTTGCAAACTTTTGAGCACAACTGGTTATTTGAAAATTGATCAATTCTGACATATTGATGGCATATCTCATTTCTTGAGACCATAATACTCTGTTCCCAGTGAATGAGAAAACGTTCAGTCATTCGTTTGCATGTCAATAGCTATGGTTCGGATTTGTGTTCAGACTGAACCCTAAAGCAGAACTAAACTCTCAGGCCTCATTTAGACTAGCCGTTGGGAAAGTGTGGCACTAAATATGCATGATTGGGCTGAGTTTTTAGCCCCCCCGCCCCCCCCCCCAAAGTGAGGGAATTTCTTGGGGTCCCCCAGGACACAAAAACTAGTTTCTCCATTGCAAGATTTCCCCTTTATTACTTGTGTATTAAGTGTGTCCATGCCTGTTTGACAGAAACTGATTGTTGGATCGACTTCTGTCAAAACAGGCATGTTGGAAAACTTTTCTCAATTAGTCATCTGCAGCTGCTGCTCAGTGTATCGGACAGTGGAGAGCCCTGCTGTCTGAATACAATGTCCCAGCAGGGAGAATTCCTCCATCCACCTTGCTTGTGTTGTAGGAGGAAGAGGTTCTTTTTTTTTCCATTCAGCCTGCTGACTGATTGAAAAAAAAAAAAAAAGGGTAATCTATGGTCACCTTAACCTTTCGGTCATAGATGAAACAATTTTCTTTCCTTCCAGCACAGATGGAAGGAAGGAAAATTGCTTGATTCCCCCATCGACACAGTCATGTGTTGATGGGGGAATCACTCTTTCAACGCTATTGTATTCTGCCTTCCCTGCTGGCAGAACACTATGATCACTTCTGGTGGCTATAGCTGCTGGCATTGTTCGCATGCTAACAATCCGATAAGCTGGTTGTACTGAAGTTGATTAATGGACTGACTTCAGTACAACCAGCCTGCCCATGGATGGATAGAACCTTGTCCAGTCACTGCTGAACTGGCCAAGATTCCATCCATCCATTGCCAGCTTTAGTTTACAATCATGATTATGACAGCTTTGTTTTGAAGAGGTTCTCAGTGGAAGAATTAAAGTTGACCTAAACTGAGCAATAAAGTTGACTTTTGGACTAAAATGTATTTACCAGAGCTCCTGCTATGCTCTAAATTGCACACAGGTCCCTAGTGTGATCTTCTTGTAATAAAATCCAGCTGTGATTGTAAGGCAGCTGACACACAGACATCAGAACCATACTGTGTAGTGCCCATCACTTTTCATCCTGGTTGTGTGGCACCTTAGACATCCTGAGATCTGAGCATGTGCAGATTTCTTGAACTGAGTGCACCGAAATAGTCTGTTGCATGTAAATAAACAGTCCACATTCTGGCATTGCTGGGACTATGGTGAGCAGTGTGTATCTACAGTATCCAGGACTGGAACAGAAGAAACTTGGGATAAGAAATCCAGTGCTGGAAGTAACTGACCTCAAGCATTGATTGAGCTGAAAGTGATATGTGAGGTTACAGTTCCACGTTAAACTCTTCCACTGATTGGTACTGAAGGACAATAACCAGCTCATTAACATCTCCAGCAGGGCAGCGTGAGATCTGAGCTCTTATTGGCCACACTGAGGCAGATGGGCTATTAGGTGGAGGGGCTGCCATAGATACCTAACCCATTCTAGAAGTATCTATGGCGGCTTCTCATCTACTAACCATTCCTTCTGAGCATATTGTAAGATACCCGTTCTCACATTTTACACATCACCTTTCCTGTGGATGGTATTGAAGTCAGGGATGTAGATCACTGAACGGCGCACCTCTCTGGGTGCAAACATTAAAACGCTTCTTAATAGGGAATAAATACAGACTAAAGTGTTCTCTGTGCACTGTGTATCATACACCATTGCCGTGTTATTTCCATAAAATCTTTTCACCTTTTTTCCATCCTTTATGATATTACAGTGCTCCTACAGCTTCTTCTTGCCTATAAATCACCCCAGCACAGGCTGTACATCATTGCCCCAGGCTGACGTCTTGGTAACAACAGTGGACCATGTCTGCTTAATGTGTGTGGGCACAGCAACTTGTATTTTCCATCAGTTGAATGAATGACAGGGTGACAACTCAGGAGCTCATTTGGGAGTCCAGGACAGGGCATTGTCATCCTGTCACAGGAAGTGCATGAACAAGGACCTTCATGGCAGGATGACCAGAGTTTATATTAATGAAAGCTGCAGATTTGCAAAGACTGAAAATAACGTTTGACAGAAGAGTAAAGTAGTAAATCTTATTTAACATATTTTTTAGATCTAGATTAGAGCTACATTAAGGGCTCCTTCACACCAGGGTGGTCTGTTGCAGTGCTTTCATGTGTGGAACCAAAAATCACACACGCTGCATTTATGCTTGAGTTGCAATGCAGGTGCATCAGGTACCATTCATGCGGGTATTTCACCATGCTGTAAATCCCAGCGGCAGGAATCTACTGATTGGGATTGAACGCCAAGTGTGGTTAGCAGTGGCCACTAAGCCCATACACTGTAAAGACAGGCTATTGGCAGCTGAAGCTATTTCCGCCTGTTTGCACAGCCAGTGATCACCGCAGGTGATTGCTGCTGGACACACTTTGTTATCTGCATGAAGCTATCAATACATTCCTGCCGCTGGAATTCACAGCATGTCAAAATGCCCACATGGATGGAGCTTTAGGGGGCCATTTACAATGAATTGCAGCGCACCTATGCACATAACCTTCCTCTCAATGTGTTACCACTAGGCAGTGCTGGGAATGGGCCCCTATCTAGTCCAGGCTGCAAACAAGCCTACCCAGCCCTCTACCCGAAGGCCAAGTTTAGAAGTGCAGTTTGGGGGGGGGGGGGGCTGAGCTGCATTTTTAGCACCCCATACTACCACTAGTCAGTGTTTAATGCCACGATTGCAATACCTCGCACCTGCAGCAAAAACTGCCCACATGTTGCTTGCCTTTTGATGAACACAACCCATTCAATCAAAAGTGGAAGAGCCCTGATGTCCCCCGACCATGTACAATGCATGTGGTTGTGACACATTTATTCGACAGACAGTGAGAAGTTGCCTCCCCTCATTGCCTGTCAATAACCTTTGAAAAGCATTCTGAACATGGATTGCTCTTCAGAGGAGTGGTGAGTTTCTACACACATCTAAATCTACCCTCAATCTTCACGCCTGTCATTGCCTGCCAATTAAGTACATCAGTAGATGGGTTTACTGATAACTAAAACATTTCCTTCATGGAAGTACAAAGGTTGTATGTAGTACTTCCTGTCCTGCCAGGACATTGCATAGAGAATCACAGTGTGTAAAACACTGGAAAGGTTTTACTAAAAAATGTAATCAGAAAAGGGGGGGGGGGGGGGGAGAGTGAAATTAATCAAGAAAAGAAAAATACAAGCAGCTTTAATGTAGGCCCAGCATATCTGAAGAAACTACCGGAATCAATTCCACAACTCCATTACCGGAGCAGAAAAGCGCCCCTTCCCAGAATGCAGCTGAATTCATACAGTGCACAGCCTTCTCCCCATCAGCTCCAACTGTGAACCTTCCTTCCCCCTTCATCCCTGGAGATGCTAAAAAGCAGACCAGAGACCCTCCTATTTATTCTGGCATGGCTTGTTACCATATTCATCAAACAAGCCGACATTTGTCATGCTGTGTACTGAGCTTCAAGTCCTTGGAGGGAGAGCAATATAAAACCTCTATGTAAAGTCCTCTGCTCATCTATAATACAGCTATACGTGCTGCCTTTAGCAGGCTGCCAACAGGTCTCAGCATTTTGTACAATCTCAGATTCATAGAACAACCCTAATAATGGTGTGCTGCTTCTATGAATATATGAAATATGGGCCACACAGCTCCTGCTTTATACAGATAATTCTTAGAAATGGGTCTTAAAATGTCATTTTTGCTGACTGGCATATCTCACCTTCCTCTTCCATTCTGCAGCTTTTTCCCTGACTGAGCAGTAAAAGAGATATAGATATATATATATATATATATATAGATATATATATATATATATATATACACATACATACATACATACATACATACAGTGGGGATCGAAAGTTTGGGCACCCTGGCTAAAAGTTTGTATTAATGTGCATAAAGAAGCCAAGGAAAGATGGAAAAATCTCCAAAAGGCATAAAATTACAGGTTAGACATTCTTATAATATGTCAACAAAAGTTAGATTTTATTTCCATCATTTACACTTTCAAAATAACAGAAAACAAAAAATGACGTCTGCAAAAGTTTGGGCACCCTGCAGAATTTATAGCATGCACTGCCCCCTTTGCAAAGCTGAGACCTGCCAGTGTCATGGATTGTTCTCAATCATCGTCTGGGAAGACCAGGTGATGTCAATCTCAAAGGTTTTAAATGCCCAGACTCATCTGACCTTGCCCCAACAATCAGCACCATGGGTTCTTCTAAGCAGTTGTCTAGAAAACTGAAACTGAAAATAGTTGATGCTCACAAAGCTAGAGAAGGCTATAAGAAGATAGCAAAGCGTTTTCAGATGTCAATATCCTCTGTTCGGAATGAAATTAAGAATGGCAGTCATCAGGAACAGTGGAAGTTAAAGCAAGATCTGGAAGACCAAGAAAAATATCAGACAGAACAGCTCGCAGGATTGTGAGAAAAACAATTCAAAACCCACGTTTGACTGCACGATCCCTCCAGAAAGATCTGGCAGACACTGGAGTTGTGGTACACTATTCCACTATAAAGAGATACTTGTACAAATATGGTCTTCATGGAAGAGTCATCAGAAGAAAACCTCTTCTACGTCCTCGCCACAAAAATCATCGTTTGAACTTTGCAAATGAACATATAGACAAGCCTGATGCATTTTGGAAACAAGTTCTGTGGACCGATGAGGTTAAAATTGAACTTTTTGACCGGAATGCGCAAAGGTAAGTTTGGAGAAGAAGGGGCACAGAATTTAATGAAAAGAACCTCTGTCCAACTGTTAAGCATGGGGTTGGATCAATCATGCTTTGCGGTTGTGTTGCAGCCAGTGGCACAGGGAACATCTCACGAGTAGAAGGAAAAATGGATTCAATAAAATTTCAGCAAATTTTGGATGGTAACTTGATGCCATCTGTGAAAAAGCTGAAGTTAAAGAGAGGATGGCTTCTACAAATGGATAATGATCCTAAACACACCTCGAAATCCACGGGGGATTACATCAAGAGGCGTAAACTGAAGGTTTTGCCATGGCCTTCACAATCTCCTGACCTCAACATAATTGAAAATCTATGGATAGACCTTAAAAGAGCAGTGCGTGACAGACAGCCCAGAAATCTCAAAGAACTGGAAGACTTTTGTAAGGAAGAATGGGCAAAGATACCTCAAACAAGAATTGAAAGACTCTTGGCTGGCTACAAAAAGCGTTTACAAGCTGTGATACTTGCCAAAGGGGGCAGTACAAGATATTAACTCTGCAGGGTGCCCAAACTTTTGCAGACGCCATTTTTTTGTTTTCTGTTATTTTGAAAGTGTAAATGATGGAAATAAAATCTAACTTTTGTTGACATATTAGAAGAATGTCTAATCTGTAATTTGATACCTTTTGGAGATTTTTCCATCTTTCCTTGGCTTCTTTATGCACATTAATACAAATTTTTAGCTGGGGTGCCCAAACTTTCGATCCCCACTGTATATTATACATACACACACACACATATACACAGTGAGGAACAGAAGTATTTGAACACCCTGCGATTTTGCAAGTTCTCCCACTTAGAAATCATGGAGGGGTCTGAAATTCACATTGTAGGTGCATTCCCACTCTGAGAGACAGAATTAAAAAAACAAATTCAGGAAATCACATTGTATGATTTTTAAAGAATTTATTTGTCTTGCACTGCTGAACATAAGTATTTGAACAACTAAGAAACAGCAAGAATTCTGGCTCTCAAAGACCTGTTACTGTGCCTTTAAAAAGTCCACCTCTACTTCACTCATTAATCTAAGTTAGTAGCACCTGTCTGAGCTCTTTAAAGACACCTGTCCACCCCACAGTCAGACACCAACTACTACCATGGGCAAGACCAAAAAGCTGTCAAAAGACACCAGAAACAAAATTGTGGACCTCCACAAGGCTGGAAAGGGCTATGGGGCAATTGCCAAGCAGCTTGGTGAAAATAGATCAACTGTTGGATTAATTGTTAGAAAATGGAAGAGGCTAAAGACGATTGTCAGTCTCCCTCGGACTGGGGCTCCATGCAAGATCTCACCTCGTGGGGTATCACTGATAAGAAAGGTGAGAAATCAGCACAGAACTACAAGGGAGGAGCTGGTCAATGACATGAAGAGAGCTAGGACCACAGTTTCAAAGGTCACTGTCGGTAGAACACTACGCCGTCATGGTTTCAAATCATGCATTGCACAGAAGATTCCCGTGCTCAAGTCATCACATGTCCAGGCCCGTCTGAAGTTTGCCAATGACCATCTGGATGATCTAGAGGAGGCATGGGAGAAAGTCATGTGGTCAGATGAGACCAAAGTAGAACTTTTTTGTCTAAACTTCACTCGTCGTGTTTGGAGGAAAAAGAAGGATGAGTTGCATCCCAAGAACACCATCCCTACTGTGAAGCATGGGGATGGTAACATCATGCTTTGGGAGTGCTGTTCTGCGAAGGGGACAGGACGACTGTATCAAAGGAGAGGATGAGAGGGGCCATTTATTGTGAGATTTTGAGCAACAACCTCCTTCCCTCAGTCAGAGCATTGAAGATGAGTTGTGGCTGGGTCTTCCAACATGACAACGACCCGAAGCACACAGCCAGGAGAACCAAGGAGTGGCTCCTTCCCTCAGTCATAGCATTGAAGATGGGTCGTGGCTGGGTCTTCCAACATGACAACGACCCGAAGCACACAGCCAGGAGAACCAAGGAGTGGCTCCGTAAGAAGCATATCAAGGTTCTGGAGTGGCCTAGCCAGTCTCCAGACCTAAATCCAATAGAACATCTTTGGAGGGAGCTGAAACTCCGTGTTGCTCAGCGACAGCCCCGAAACCTGACAGATCTAGAGGAGATCTGTGTGGAGGAGTGGGCCAAAATCCCTGTTGCAGTGTGTGCAAACCTGGTCAAGAACTACAGGAAACGTTTGACCTCTGTAAATGCAAACAAAGGCTTCTGTATCAAATATTAACACTGATTTTCTCAAGTGTTCAAATACTTATGTTCAGCAGTGCAAGACAAATACATTCTTTAAAAATCATAAAATGTGATTTCCTGAATTTCTTTTTTTAATTCTGTCTCTCAGAGTGGGAATGCACCTACAATGTGAATTTCAGACCCCTCCATGATTTCTAAGTGGGAGAACTTGCAAAATTGCAGGGTGTTCAAATACTTCTGTTCCTCACTGTATATACATACACACATATTACACACACACAGTTAGGCCCATATATATTTGGACACAGGCACGATTTTCATACTTTTGGATCTGTATGCCACCAGAATATATCAAAACGAAACAATCCAAATGAATTTGAAGTGCAGACTTTCAGCTTTAATTCAAGGGGTTGAACATAAATATCAAGTACACATTTTAGGAACTGCAACTATTTTTATACACAGTCCCTCCATTTTCAGGGGCTCAAATGTAATTGGACAAATTAATATAATTATAAATAAAATGTTAATTTTTAATATTTTTTGTTGAGAATCCTTTACTGGCAATGACTGCCTGAAGTCTGGAAACCATGGACATTACCAAAGACTGGGTTTCCTCCTTTCTGATGCTTTGCCAGGCTCTAACTGCAGTTGTCTTTAGTTGTTCTTTGTTTCTGGGTCTTTCTGCCTTTTGTTTTTCCTTCAAGTGAAATGCATGCTCAATTGGGTTGGGATCAGGTGACTGACTTGGTCATTACAGAATATTCTACTTCTTTCCCTTCAAAAGCTCCTGGGTTGCTTTTGCAGTGTGTTTTGGATCATTGTCCATCTACCATCCAATCAACTTTGCTGCATTTGGCTGAATCTGGGCTGACAGTATATCAGTAAACACAGAAGACAGAAGCAGCCGGATGAATTCTGCAGTCACATCATCAATAAACACCAATGACCCAGTGCCACTGGATGCCAGGCATGCCCATGCCAGCACACTGCCTCCATGTTTTACAGATGACGTTGTGTGCTTTGGATCATGAGCTGTTCCAAGCCTTCTCCACACTTTTTTCTTCCCGTCATTCTGGTACAGATTAATCTTAGTTTCATCTGTCCAAAGAATGCTTTTCCAGAACTGGTCTGGCTTTTTTAGATTTTTTTTGGCAAAGTCTAATCTGGCTTTTCTATTCTTCAGGCTTATGAACGGTTTGCACCTTGTGGTGAACCCTCTGTGTTTGCTCTCGTGAAGTCTTCTCTTAAATTTAGACTTTGACAATGAAACGCCCACCTCCTGGAGAGTGTCCATGGAGTGTCCATGGTTTTTTTACCATAGAGAGGATCCTGCGATCATCCACCAGTGTTGTCTTCCGTGGACGTCCATGCCTTTTTTATGTTGCTGAGCTGCCCAGTGCGTTCTTCATTCCTCAGAATGTACAAAACTGTTGATTTGGCAACTCCTAATTTTGCTGCTATCTCTCTGATGAATTTGTTTTGTTTTTGAAGCCTTACAATGGCCTGTTTCACTTGCATGGACAGCTCCTTTGAATGCATGATGTAGGTTCACAGCAATAGATTACAAATGCAAATAACACACTTAAAATCAACTCCAGAACTTTCACCTGCTTAATTGATGAAGAAATAACAAAGGAGTAGCCCACATCAGGTTGACAAAGACACCTGTCCATCCAGTTCAATGTGTGAGTGTGTTCATGTGACTACATTTTCAATATCCTTTTATATTGTTTTCGCTAAGAAACCTTTTTTTTTATAGTTTTTGGAATTTATCTACACTTCTCACTGACACCACCAACTGTCAAAGGGTGTTCCACATCCTTACTGCTCTAACAGTAAAGAACCCCTTACATAGGCTAACCACTTCCTTACCGTGCTATAGCTGAATGATGGCTACAGCACGGTCGTCCAGTTCTAGGAGGGCGTCATATGACATCCTCCCAGAACACACCCCTCAGCAGCACTCACTCGGCGCTGTCTATGATCACTGTGTCCTTTGGACACAGCTGATCACATGACATGGTAAAAGGCCAATCATGGCGGCCTTTTACCACGTGATCAGCTGTATCTAATCACAGCTGATCATCTTCTAAATACACTTGCCAGTTATCGGCAGTACTTTCCACAAGCGGTCACACCGTGAGGAAAGTACTGCCGATAACTTGCAACTGTCAAAGAAGACATCTGCACTGATTATAAGTGCAGCCCCAAAAGTGCCCAACAGTGCTGCCCATCAGTGCCCAGCAGTGATGCCTATCATTGCCGCCTATCAGTGCCGCCTCATCAGTGCAGCCTATCAGTGCCACCCCATCAGTGCTGCCTATCAGTGCAGCTTCATCAACGCACATCAGTGAAGGAGAAAAATGACTTGTTCGCTAAATTTTGTAAGAGAAATAAAGAAAACCTTTTTTTTTTTCAAAAATTTCCCCTCTATTTTTGTTTATAGTGCAAAAAAAAAAAAAAAACTGTGGTAATTAAATACCACCAAAGCTCTATTTGTGTGAAAAAAATTATAAAAATATCATATGGGTACAGTGTTGTATGACCACACAATTGTCATTCAAAGTGCGACAGTGCTGAAAGCTGAAAATTGTCCTGGGCAGGGAGGGGGTAAAAGTGCCCAGTAGGCTAGTGGTTAAGATTGAACCACTTCTCTTGAAAGCAAACATCAAATCATTGTCTCCCAATGATACAGTCCTTGTATAAAGATTTGTATATTGCTATCAAATCCTCTCTTAAGCGTCTTTCTAGTCTTTCCTCATAAAATAGCATGACCAGGTTTTTTTTCTCAAGCGGAAACACGGTGGTACGCAGTCCTAGCATCTTCAGCACTAAATGTATGTACTGGCAAGGGGTGCTTGGGCATGCTGGAGGGTCTATTGTCACTGGGGAAGTGTAGTGTTGGTAAAGGGGTCTTATGTTGCTGGGGGAGGTCTATTATTGTTGGGGTGATTTACTGTTACAGGAGAGGTCTAGTGTTTCTGGCTGCTGGAGTGTCTACTGTTTCTGATGGGGTATATCTACTGATGCTGGTGTAGGATCTACTGTTGTTGAGGTGGACCCATTTTTGCAGGTGGAGGATCAGTTGTTGCTGGGGGGATTGATTGTTGCTAGAACTATCTATCTATTGTTGCTGGAGGGTCTATTGTTGCTGGCTGCATGGGGATCTATTTTACTGCCTTCCTAGTTATCATTACCTAATTCCATTAGTTAATCATAAAATTATACTCTAAATTATATTCTAGAAGGGGCAGTACTGGGAGGAGGTTAGAGAATGAAGACAAGGGTCAGTGTTCAGAGGTGGATAGGGGGTAGGGACAATGGATGATAAGGGGGAGGAGGTAGTGCCTGCATCTATTCTCGGAGAAGAAAATTATGAGTATGACATTCTACTTTAGATTGTACGCTCCTTGAGGGTCAGGGACTGATGGGAATGTACAATATATATGTAAAGAGCTGCGTAAATTGACAACGCTATATAAGTACCTGAAATAAATAATAAATAAATATTTTCTTTCCTTAATAAGCTTTCATCTGCATTTTTAAAACATGTAATGTATGGAATAGAATGTAAAGGATCAACCCCATTAGATGAAAACTAAACAGTGAAATCAAGGTTAAACCTCTATGACTCTAGTGGTGAGATTTTCTCAGGTTAAAATATCTAACAATACAAAAGGTCTCCATACCTAATGATGGTTGAGATGCCTAGTAAAAACGGCCATCTAGTTTGGAAGTTCATTTAAGATCTGAATTGAACAAGAACATACAGCCAACACATTGCAGGGGACAGGCACCCCCTTTTTATGTGCTATTAGTTAGAGGAAGAAAAAAAAATAATTTGTGTGTCTATAAAAAGTATAAAAAAAATTAAATGTATGAAATACACACTGAAGAAAGGAGAAGAAATGGATCTACCAGATCCATACTCAACATGGCAAACTATGCGCAGTTCCCAGCATCCCTGTTGTATCTTTAGATTATTTGAGAATATGCGGAATGCAACAAAGCAGGAGGAGGGGGATTCCATGGTGTGTATCTGCAGGGTCAGGACTGTGGATGGAAATTTGGCATTTCTGTGTTGAATGACCTTTTAAAAATGCACGTATGGATGTTTTCATGACATTTTTATGCAATTTTGGGGCCTTTGAAATGCAAAAAGGAAATCATCTAAACAAGACAGCAGAATGAAAATTAGAACGGAATTAACACTTTAATTTTCAGTTTTGTAATTCTGTTCAGGGCCAAGACTGGAGCAGAAGTGCGGTTACTCTGTACACAGATCGGTGTGTGGTGTCAGCTCAATATGCTCAGATGGTGTTGGAAGGCTGTCATCTTCCTGCTGCAGGTTACAACAAACAGGTATCACAGCTGACTGCTATCAGCAACGCCAACACTGCTCCCTTCACACACTTACAGAAAGTCTGTACAGGACCAGTCCATACATATTTACAGAGGCCCTTTCACCCCCCCTCCCGCCCACATTGGAGAAATCTTCTCTGTCATCCTAATCACCTTTTTAAAAAATAAAGTAAAAGGTCATTAAAACTTCAGCATTTATTTAATAAAGCACTGACTCTATTCAGCTCCGTTCAGGCCGTGGTGACATAGTCAGTGTCTTCCCGGGAAGCCTGTATCACCAGAGGATGCATGCAAATCTCAGTGTAAAATACAAAATCTCACAAGACTTCAATTGTACATGCATAGAAATGATTATGTATGTTTTAATGCCATCTTTGTGCATGTACAAATGAAATCTTGTTACATCTGCAAAAATTCACCATCACATTCCTGAGATCTGCCTGCAGCCTCTGGTGATTCTGTTGAAAGTCTAGGTCACCAGTGCCCAAACTGAAGGCCTGTAAAAAAAAATAAAAATTTAAAAAAATAATAAAAAAAATAAATTTATACAAAAAATTGTATATTAACAAAAATTATTGATACCAGTGGCAGAAGTACCAGGGTCACAAAGGTCACACTAACGCCTGGACCCTGGTGTTCTGCCACAGACGGGGGCCCCAGCTGGGGGTCAGGGGGGCCCTTTATTGTTGCTTGCACTGGGACACTGAAGATTCTAGTTATGCCTCTATCTCCATTAAAATAAATTCCCAGAAAAGTTTTGGCATAGGTGACTGAAAAGTCCTTATAAAGTGCTGTACAGAATATATCTTCACCTTAGAAGTAATATGAGGAAACAAGCTCCTGGAGCGGTTTCATATATGTAATGTCCTATGTGGTCTCACCGTGCTGCCCTCCCGGACGGAGTACAGGATTTTCTCCTGGATGTCACATGAGCTCAGGACCGGGGCGATTTTACTGGATGGGAAACGCAGACGAGACCTGACAACAAACAGAGATTGTTACTGAGACTCTACTGATATTGATTACATACATGACTCCCCTAACTTAAAAGATCATCCTTCAAACACAAAAAAATCCTTCCTGACAGGATATCAGATTACCTGTGAATTTCATACAGCCGTGACTGTGTAGGCAGCACAAAGATTTAAAGTGAATCTGTCCAATCCATCAGCCAATAACTTTTAATCAATCCTGGAGAAGGTTTCCCACTGACAATGTAAGCATCAGAGAGGGGTCCATAGGGATTTTTAGCCTCCCCAAGTGCTAGGTTTGGTTTACAGACAATTTATACCAGTGGTTGTCGACATATGAGCTAAAGGGAGTCTCAGATGCGGCCCTGACATCACAGAGGACCAGACTGTAGAACTTAGAGGAAATGAGGGTCAGAGAGTGTGGACATGGCCATTTTTGGCTGGGGATATGCTGCGGAAGACGAAATGAAGTTTGAAACATGATATGAGGATAGTAGAGATCAGTGCTAATACCTTAATCAATATTCTCACTACAAACTGCTGTAGATCCGAGGGCCACGCATCATGTACCAAAGGGCCACATGCAGCCCACAAACTGCAGGTTCGGCACAAGGGATTTATAGTCTTTAAAGGGTTTTTAGCTAAGTATGTGAAAACTACTTTCCAAGTATAGGGTAGCTTGTGTTGAACATGTACATAGGATGGGGGGGGGGGGGGGGGGTTCATATATGTTCCATATACTGTATATGCCAGTTTTACCTCAGGATCACAAAGGCTTTTTCTTTTTGATCCAAGCTTCTTGCATCCACTCCTTCCTCATCAGTGCTGTGTGATGTTATATGATTGCTAGCAGGAAAATAATTTTTTTTTTATCATAAGAATTGTATAAAATTTGCTTTTACCAAAAAACCTACCTTCTCATTTTAAAGTCCAAAAAAATTAAAAATGATCCCTTGCGGTGGAGCTGCACCCACACTGCGAGGGTTAAAGGATAAGTTCATCTTTTTTAAAAAAAATAATAAAAATCACTTATTTGCAGGTAAGGAAAAAAAAAACTGCATTTTGTTTCTTAGGATCTTGTAAACCCGTGATCAGCAGATCATGTGTGCAATGTCCGGCCTCTGCAGACTAGCATAGCTGTCCACCCATACCTCTGATATGGGCAGGTAGTTACTGGAGTCCAGGAAGACTCAATGAACTACCAGAGCGCCCCCTAGTGCCCTCACAGTTCCTTGAGAGCTACAAGCTGTCTGCCGCAATGGAAGATGGTAGTTGTAGTTCGTTCATTCGCAGAACTTTGTGAATGAATGGCACGGCCCTGTGGGAGGAGGTCTGCAAGCCCGTGCTATTGTTGAATTGTGACAGCGGATGCAGGGAAAAGATCCCCCATCCACTATCACAATGGGGGATTGGATCAGGGTGGCGACAGGTAATTTAGTAATGTTACACCCTAAATATGGTTGTAACATGGAACATGTTACTAAAGGTGAACCTATCCTTTAACTGCTTGTTTTGGGACAAAGAAAATAAACTAATCCACTGCTGGTCCATACTGATAAACTGGTCCCCACAACTTCTTCTAAATCATGCTCCAGCAGTCTAAGGTCCTGACATCATCAAAACCAAAAGCAGGGGTCTCCATTATACTCTTGGTAATACTAATGGGACCTATTACAGAATTACAGATGACGTATACCAACTTACAAGGTCTTCTTTGCCTCAAAGGATACTTATTGTATGGTATCTCATTTCATGCCTTTATGTGATTTAATACTGTGATGGTTCTTCAGTCTCATATTTGCTCCAATCTCAAAAATCTTAAAGTGGTTCTTCACTTTGACTGAAAAAAATTAAAAGTCAGCAGATACAAATACTGTTGATGCTGATTTAAAAAAAAAAAAAAAAAAGGCACTTACCTGTCCAGGGATCCAGCACCGTCCTCACCTGAGATGGTTCTTCACTGGTCTTTGGGTTCCGATGTTTAATGTGGGAAGCAGACTCCTTGTGGCTTCACAGCCTTCTTCCCATTGCGCACGCACGAGCTGCACTGTGTGTATGGTCTCACAGCCTTCTGAAACCTGGGATGTGTCCCAGAAGATTGCGGGCGGGAGGGGGGTTCTAAATGTCTGGTGGAATCGCTGAGGTGATCCCACTGGAAGTGGGAGCAGATACTTACCAAAACTAGCGTGGAGGAGTATCATCTGCCAGGGGAGCAAAGGATCAGGTAAGTTAAATCGCAAAAAATCTCTGCCGTAGACTAAACAAGCAGTAAACTCTTGCAGCCCCACTGCAGGGGATGATTTTTACATTTCCCGTAGTTGGGCTTTAAAAGTTTATTTCCCCTTCAAGTGCATCCAAACTGCTGAATGGAGGTGTACATCATAGCACTTAAAACAAATGTACCTACTGTTATGTATATTTGAAATGTGATGTGCTAATGACTCCTACAGCTAATTCTACAAGCTGATGTACTTTGTGCCAGAATACGTGCGCCCATAATGCCACACAGGGCAGTACTGTGGGATGGTTGGGATGAGTCTCCTCCAGCAGAGGGCACTGCCAGCACACAAATGTCTGTATGCTGCACACAAATGGACTTTCTAAATTCTGCACGTACGTGATTTTTTTCTCTCTTTATTAGTTTTAAGTAAAGTATGAAGATCAAGGACTTTACTGGGAGCTCTCATTTCCACTGAATAATGGGCAGATAATGGACAATAAGAGGCATTTAATGTGGAGAATATTCAGTATAATTATATCCTCTCAGCACAGAGGCTGCATAATGCACTTCCCTGCCAGGAATATTCCACCGCGGACAGACAGATGGACAGACACGGTGAATGTTTTCAGCATCATTCATGGTAATTGATCGCTTTGTTTGAGATAATAAGCGCAACAAAAACGCGGAAAATCTGCAGCAGTGAAGCAAGCTGGAAAATGTCAGCCGAGAGCCAAAGGACAGAGCGAGAGCTGGATATGTCGCTATCGCTGATCATTGTGCTGCGTCACAGTCACCAATATTGAAGGAGCCAGTTATTAGGATTGGTGAAATTGATGCATTTTGTCCTGTTTGATGCTGAATTACGTCCAGTATATAAAAACATTCAAAACTGATTTTGTGATGTTTATGCTAAATTAAAAGTGGTGAAATTGGAGTGACAAAAGGAAGGAAACATCCTTGTCCAGCCTTCTTCTGCCAAAAATAATGCACTGTGCCTACTAGAAGTTGCCGGTTATTTTCATCTCTGAAAATAAAGCGTAGCTTTAAACACAGGGAGCATGATGGAATCCACATGTATCATGACAAAAACTGGCTACAATACTCCTATGCGCCTAACTCCACCATGATAAAATCTGCCATCTTTGTTTCGAGATCTACATCTACATCATAGTTTCTCAATTGGGGTCCCCAGGGGTTCCGTCGCAATCTACTCATCAGTCACAGGCAACTGATGGGAAGATCGCAACCCCCACATGCAGAACAGTATCGGCAAACAAGGGTTCTCCACTGTTCCCTGTTGTTGCCTCCTGTCCATCAAGGTGCTTGTATGTGACATCACCTGGGATGGACAAGAACAGAGGAGGGGCCAGCGGGGAATAGCGCCCCACAAGAGGAAAGATCCTAGCTGCTTCCCTGCCATGCTTTGCATATGAAACCGGCCCTGTAATATGCCATGCTTGTGCTGTGTGCCTCATGTAATGTGTCCATATAGTGTGCCCCATAATCTGCCCTGATGTGTGCCATGTAATGAGCCCTGCTCCCAATTAATGAGATCTCAATCTTTTTGGCAAGGGTTCCTCCACAGTAAAAAGGTTGAGAAAGCTTACTCTGCATCAATGTTTTTTTCTGAAAGCACTTCCGAAATGTTCACTTAAATCTAGGAATGTTGTCAACAGACAGCTGCTGTCTTATAGAAAAAGGCCAGAGGCCAATCAGCGTACTTCAAGGCCATTTGATCATTTAACAAGAGGCAGAGGAACACTCCTATGTTGTTGAGAACACAGCACAGAACTATGGTGGAAGATCTCACCAATGGGTCCTTCAGACTCCAGCTGCAATTGAAATATCACTTTTGTGCCAACCAACATTTTAAAAAACATTGTATACTTGACAAATACTCCACTCTGATCAGGATCACTGCCATTTTGCCACAGAAAGGGGAAAAAAATGTTAGTGTATAAGCACTAAACGAAATTAGGATGCTTTGTGGAGGGTTCTGGTGAATGGGGAGCATAGCAAGCACCATCAAGTCTGACTTCTAAGACACTGATACATATCAACCATCAGGGGCCAATTAAATCAGCATTGCTTTGACTTCCTTTGCTGATTGCTCAGTTTTCTACATTCCACACATAGTAAGCCAGACATCTCCGTGAGAAGGACAGCTGCAGGGACTTCAGTCCATCTTCAACCCTGCAGGGATCCTCCTGTGAGACTTGCCATCCTTCCTCAGAAGTAAAGCTGTGGCTAACACTTCCATCTTCTCCAGAGGAAAGGGAAAGGTCACCATCCACTTGCATAGAAAACTGATATGTGGTGATCAACAATTCCAAAATCAGTGATCACCCATCATCAACCCCTAAGGATAGCCGACCCGATCAACGCCCAGTTGTTATAGATGCTGCAAGGGTCGGGTGATGTCTCTTCCAGGACATCTGGGGCTCTCCAGAAGGACAAACTAGAGTTTCCCCTAAAACGGGAGAATATTCTGCAAAAATTGCTATTCAATTGATTAACAGATTAGACTCTGCAGTCAGAAGATTATCAATTCATCTTAAAACAAAACCAAGAAAAAAAAAAATATAAAATTACTCAATCAACCTCCCTCCAGACCAATCCCGTCTCTCATTTGGATTTGAAATTGAAAATCCTCAGCCATAGGTATATTCAATTACAGTAGACATGCAGTGTAATAACGCTTGTAATGCCAGCGATACAGATCCGCGATTTAATACTGCAATTTATTCACCGAATTGTCCCCTGATAGGATCAGATTCAGTTGCAGTCACAGTTATATTTCCACTGGTGTCATCTCATTAATCTATTTTGGAAGATCATCTGTATTCCTCATTATTCTATCATGTACTATGATGTGATGACGCGGCTGTCTTTCTCTGGGACGGCTTGGCTGCCAACAATTTAATCTAGGAAAATGTAAAACAAGAAGCTCCATGATATATATATATATATATATATATATATATATATATATATATATATATATATATATATATATATATATAAAAATAAACACACACACACACACACACACCTCAGCATAAATGCATACACCCCTTTTGAGAAGTAAGATTTTAATCAATATCTCAATGAGCACAAGAACAATTTCCAAAATTTTGACAGTTTTATAGAACATTTGTTTAGCTTATTACATTAAAGTAAGGTTAATAATATAACTTAGATTACATAATCTTCAATTTTACTCAATTAGTTTATGCAAAAATGAATACACCCCACAAGAAAAAACTACTGCATCTAGTATTTTGTATGACCTCCATGATTTGTAAAGACAGCACCAAGTCTTCTAGGCATGGAATGAACAAGTTGGCGACAATGCAACATCGATCTTTTTCCATTCTTCAAGAACGACCTCTTTTAGAGCCTGGATGCTGGATGGAGAGTGATGCTCAACTTGTTTCTTCAGAATTCCCCATAGGTGTTCGATTGGGTTCAGATCAGGAGACATATTTGGCCACTGAATCACTTTCACCCTGTTCTTCTTCAGAAATACAACAGTGGCCTTAGATGTGTGTTTTGGATCATTGTCATGCTGGAAAAGTGCACGACAAACAAGGGCACGGAGTGATGGTAGCATCTTCTCTTTCATTATAGAGCAGTACATCTGTGAATTCATGATACCATCAATGAAATGCAGCTCCCGACACCAGCAGCACTCATGCAGCCCCACAGAAGGACACTGCCATCATCATATTTCACTGTAGGCACCATGCATTTTTCTTTGTACTCCTCAGCTTTGGAACGCCATACAGTTTTGAAGCCATCAGTTCCAAAAACATTTATTTTGGTATCATTACTCCAAAGTACAGAGTCCCAGTAGTCTTCTTTTTCAGCCTTGCCCCTGGCAAATTCTAGTCGGGCTTTTTTGTGCATGGGCTTTAGGAGAGGCTTTCTTCGTCGATGACACCCATGCATGTCATTCCTCTGCAGTGTACACCGTATTGTGTCACAGGAAACAATCACCCCAGTTTGGCTTTCTACTTCTTTAGCTAACTGCAGTGAACTTGTATTGCAATTTTCTTTCAACACTTCTCATCAGAAGACACTCATGTCAAGATGTTAACTTCCGTGGATGGTCTGGACATCTCTGAGATGGTTGCAGTTCCATCTTTGTTAACTTTTTGTATCACTTTTGCTCCAATATTCTGACTGATAAGTAACGCTTTGCTGTTCTTCTTGTAGCCTTCACCTTTCTTGTGTAAAGAAAAAAAAATTACTTTCTCAGGCCTTGTGACATTTCTCTTGCTTGTGGTGCCATTGCTAACAGCATAAAATTGGAAGGGGTTTTCTTTAAGTAATGCCCTTTTATAATTAACTGTATGCTGGACACCGGTTTAATGGTTGAATTCCTGTTAATTAGGATTTTGTTGTCTAAAATTTAGCTTTACTCCTAAGACTTTCATTAGGGTTGTATTCATTAAAGCAAAATGGTCTTAAATGAATTTGTTAGGAAAAATACTTTGTGTTCAAATTAACAAATATTGTTTGCAATCAATGGCCCACATTTGTGGGAGGATTTTCTAGTACAGTGTCCGATAGAAAATGTTGATTCTGAAAGGAAAGTAAAGGTTTCCTGACAAATCTGTTGGGGTGTACTCATTTATGCTGAGCACTATAGTGTGTGTGTGTGTATTTAGAAGAGTAACCACTGCACTCTTTTTGTGAGATAAATGCCCAGGTACTTACCCACACAAAGAAATCCATATAAATCCAAAAGAGGTATAGAGGCACTCACAGGAGACAAATGAAAGGTGCAGCATTTTATTGTCAACATTTTAATGGAGAAAGTTGGATTGTGCTCCATCGAAACATTGACAATAAAATGTTGCTGCGTTGATCTATTTCTTCTGCCAGACCTGTGAGTGCCTCTACAGTATGAACAGGAGCCAGGCGCCGTGTAGTTTTGTTCATACTTTCCACAAACCAATGTGTTTTTACCATGGCAGCAGTGAGTTTTTTCCCCACCAATCACAGTTGACATATACCATTCACTTATTTCCTTTGGGACACATCTGTGCGCTTTTATCCAGACCGTTCTGACTCTACAGTATACCTCTTTTGGATGTTATATATACACAGCATTTATGAGGTGTGACATTTTAATTCCTGGAATGCCCACAGTGTAGCCCCATGGTGGTGAGACACACAGCCATTCGCACTGGAATGTTCTGACATATTCTGGATCAGCAAAATCAAATTTTACATGAAAATTGGCAAACGTGCGAGTGAAACTTTAGCTCTGTTACAACAGGCTTATAGTGAACATTCCATGAAGAAATCAAGTGTTCTTGAATGGCATAGGCAGTTTAAAAAGAGGTGGGAAGATGTCATGATGATGCAAGAAGAGGGCAGCTAAAAATGCAAAGGATGGATGTAAATTTCGGCGAACAGGAATCTGTTCAGAGGAAAAGACCGGAACTCTGGCTTTATATGTGGATTCTCCACCACGACAATAATCCTGTACAAGATGTGTTAAGTGTTTGAGCGTTCCTTGCCCAGAAAATCAATTCCAAAACTTGACCAACCACCTTATTCCACTGACTTGGCACCCTGCGACTTTTGGCTGTTTCCAAAATTAAAAAATACCTTAAAAAGGACACAGATTTGATGACATTCAGGACATACAGCATGCTGCAACAAAGATACTGCACAACGTTCTGGAAAACAAATATCAGGAATGTTTACAGCAGTGGCACAGTTGTCTAGAAAAGTGTGTTGCTTGGCATGAAGACTACTTTGAAGGTGACAACAGGCACTAGTGTATAGGTAAGCAGACATTTGTTTTTTATAGTCCATTCTGGGAATTAAATATAAAAAAAAAATACACACACACTATTGCCAAAAGTATTGGGACACCCCTCCACATCATTGGATTCTGGAGTTCCAATCACCTCCATGGTCACAGGTGTATAAAATCAAGCACCTAGGCATGCAGACTGCTTCTACAAACATTTGTGAAAGAATGGGTCGCTCTCAGGAGCTCAGTGAATTTAAGCGTGGTACCATGATAGGTTGCCACCTGTGCAATAAGTCCATCCATGACATTTCCTTGCTACTAAATATTCCACGGTCAACTGTTAGTGGTATTAAAACAAAGTGGAAGCAACAGCCGTCTGAAGGATGTTATGCTCCAAAGAGGAGGACTGAGATCAGCAGGTATACTGCACTAGGAAAGTCTTTGTGGTTTTAGAGGCTAAAGTACCCAAGACACGAGCGAGCACTGGTGGAAGCAACACGCTAATCCTCTAAAGTTCAGAGTGGTGCGTATCGCATCATTAAATGCAGAAATAATTTCTTTTAACTTGGGAGTAGTGGCAAAGGACAGGAACTCCTCAGAGGCAAGCTCCTCAGGTAAAGACTGGAATGACTCAGAATCAGATTCTCAGCAGCTGATGGCTCACAGGCTGCCAATGCCTCAGAAAAAAAAACAGTTAAAGAATCTGCAGAAGATACAGAAGACACTTGTGGCCCCTGCAGTCAGAGTCAGCAAATAACTGTGATTTGGGCCATCAAATCTTACATGACTGTAGTAATAACCTCAGCCGAGAGGGCAGAAGAACTGGCCATACCCAACGGAGCTAAGGAAGACTCAAAAGAAATAATAGACTTTAGGAGGCCAACAGGATTCTAGGTTGTAGAGGTTGGAGCCAGTAGCAGCGTGTAAGCTGGGGGTAACTGGTACAGCGAAACCTATCGCCAATCATACCCCCCATGTCTAGAATCAGACATGTTGTGACGGCATGGTGGTAAGGCAACTTAAAGCTCAGAGTAGGAGACATGGCCTCAGGGACCAGAATATCAGGACAACTGATAGGTGAGGGTCGGAAGGCCATGAGGTGACCAATTCCTTGTAGGTGAGCAGCAGGAATGCATCAAAGTTCCACGTGGCTCCATGTGCAGGAGCAGCAGCAGGGAGATGCTTCCTTTGTGGGAATGAGAGCATAAAATGTGCGAGCTGAACACACTCCCGTCAGGGAATGAAATCAGTGCTCCATCTTGCAGCATTATCTCCTTCTATGGTGAAAACCTCAGGAAACAGCCCAGTTACAAAGTGAGTCAGGGCAAGCAGTGAGGCTATTCCAGCAGCTCTGAAATTTAAAAGCACTCTTTAGCTAACTTTTTAGCAGAATGGACTGTGGAAAGCACCCTACACACTTAACTCTGCGCCCAGTGACCAATTCCAGGCTATCCGTCCAACAGCTGAACAGTCAATGCAGGGGGGTTTAGACTAAACACTACAAAGTCCAGGCTGAGGACCGATGGATCAGATACCAAACATTTAAGAGCTTAGCTCTAACAGAGAAAACTGTTGGAGAGTTAAAAAAAAAAAAAAAAAGCTGAAGAAAGGACATCCAACCTCCAAGGATCCTAATAAAAACCAGGAGCATGCTAGTATTTGGGGGTTGTGGGGGGGGGGAGATTATTCTAGGCCAGCCTACATGTTTTTTTGCTTGCCAGTGTCCAATACTCCTGTAGGTGGTGGTATAACCAAAACATTTAATATTTCCTATGTTTCTTGAAGGTCAAAAGAATGAAAGACCTGTTTGGCAGTGTGACAGCCCAGCCTTGCAGAATAACGGGAGAGTCAGTCTCATAATATTAGAGTAATCAGCGGCGCTCAAACATCACATTGACAGCTGGTCTTCTATGCTTTGTCCATCAAGAAGGCCATCAGGGCTTCTGATATAGAGAGAGTGGCTGTCACTAACTCTGTCAGTGTAATCTGCAGAACCAAGCTGTCAGTTTGACAGCCCAGCACTGCACAGTGCACAAGATGTTATGGGTGCTGTGGAGGCAAGAGAAGCTCTTCTCAACATGGCACCCAAAGCAGGTGCCTCTCCTGCCTCGGCTTATCCCAGTTCTGTATATAGGTTACAATTACTGTCTAAAACAGTGTTTCTCAACCTTTTTCCAGTCAAGGCACCCTTTAAAATTATGGAAAATCTCGAGGCACCCCATTCTAAAATGTTAGAAAGTCAACCAGTATTTTTGCACATTGCAGTAGCATCCAGACATGTAACATTAGAGGTGATTTATTCTTTGAAAGCTAATACACTTTAGCCCACTGGTACTGACTAGTATGCCAGCATTCTTCCTTCCTTATTTTTTCTCCCCCTCGCAAATAATGTGACCCCAGTGCTGACAGGAGTGTGGGGGGGGGGCGAACAAGATTTCTGTGCAGGTGCCTGATGTCCTCCTTTTCAACCAATGATGTCAGCGGTTGTTAGTACGCTGGTGGCTGACCTGTACAGTGCCCAAGATTGAACAATGAAAACCTGTGATAAATAGATTGATAGGTAAACAGATAATAGAGATACACACTGAACTGTGTCTTGTCTAGGAACCACAAATATGAAAGCTTGAGACTGGTCCATTCTGAGATAATGGCGAGAATTTAATAAACACATAAGTAAGGCAAAAGTCTATTAGAGCGCAGCAGCTCGATGGCGTGATGAAACCCCGGGAGGTTTGGCTTACACAGCCTTCAGGAGATCTCCTGACAGGACGCCAGATCTCCAGCAGTCGAGTCTCAATTGTGTCAGTGACAGATGAACACAGCACTTTATTTCTTGTATAGTTGTACGTGCCGCTTTGGGCCTGGCGCCAGGAACGGGTCTCAGCGGTTAATGACTGGCGGGTGGCCAGGCTCTGTCACTGTTTACAACCAGCACAATTGTCTGGAAGATGTTAAACGGAAAAAATATTCATCATCACAAGCTTCAGTCTTGTTGCAATCTGTGCTGTTCCTTCTCGTGCTTCGAATTTTGAGACTCTAATATTGGATATCACATGTACGGAACAGATGACAACTCAGTGGGAACGTGTATATTGGCTGTGCCCAATGATGGACTCCCATGGGTTACAAAGCTGGGTATGTGACACTCAACATGCTGCCATGTCCGTACAACAGGGGGATTTCATATCTGCCAGGTAGAAAGACTTCTGCTTAGAGCCAGTATCTCAAATATTCAAGGATTTCAGAAGCCCTCGTGAATGTCACTATACCCAATATTGCATTGTTGGGAAAACTGCATTTGTTGCATACATTTTTTTTTTTTTTTACATCTAGGAGATTTTAGCCATTTTGCTGCAACCCTTGGGAGTAACCTATCTCCTTAACACTCTCTTATAGCAGTCCCTCCTCATATGGGCATTTTGTTATACCTTTTGCAAAGGTTAAGGACAAATGTCTTGAAAAAAAACTTATTGAGATTTTCTATACGAGGTCTGTATTTAGTGGAAATTCCATTTAAAACTATCGGTTCAGGTTCAGCTTTTTTGAAAAAAAACAATATGTCATAATTACCTACACAGCCTGGATCCTCCTCTTCTCAGGTCCCCTGCTGGCATTCCTGACTCCTCCCCCTTAACCCGTGCCCCCAATAGCAAGCTGCTTGCTATAGGGGCACTGGTGTGTGCTCGCTCTCAAGGCCAGCTATATGTCCAGATGACACCTAGACCTGCGGCTCGGCCTCTCCCCCCTCAATCAGCTCACTGGCTTTGATTGAGCCAATGGCTCCCACTGCTTTCTCAGCCAATGAGAAGAAGGAGTTCCGGGACAGCCGAGGCTCTCGTGCACATCGCTGGATCGAGAGAGGTTCAGGCGAGTATTAGGGGGGCTGTGAGGGAAGCAAAATGCTGAAGGTTATTTTACCTTCATGCATAAATGTGTGAAGGTAAAAAAAAAAAACCTACCTTTACAATTTCTTTAAAGATAAGCCCCCCACTCCTAACACCTGTGCTAAGAAAGCTGTACATACTTACCTATATTCAGGCCACCCAGTCCACTCATGTGTCATCCAGCAGCAGATACAGGGGAGAGGAGAGAACATTTGACGGTGGCTGGTAAACCCTGGAGTGGTCATGTCACCCACAGGCACCCATGCAATGTAGCCACTCCTTTCTCTCCCCTTCACCAACCCCTGGCTGACAAAGGGAAGATGGATCACATTTTTCATTACAGTCTCAAAATACCCAAATATTATTTCAGATTGAGGAACTGCTACATTGTGGGAGAGAAAAAAAATGCATATATATATTTATTTATTTTTTTAAGGCACTAGCATCTTTTTTTACCATAGCTTTGGCCATACTTCTCTTTGAGATCGGACTGACCCTTGCATATGGTAAGCTGTTATGTGTTCGAAAATTTCCTCTCAATCAGCCCTACAGACTATAGTCTGCAGTGCTGATGTGTGTAATCTGACGGCGGGAAATTCTTCCCGCTGTCAGAATACAATGCCATAGTGGCATCTAAATGTGTAGATGGGGAAATCGGAACAGTTTTTTTTTTGTTCAACCTGTTGGTTAAACAAAAACAAAGCAAAACTGACCCATCTTTGGTTAGCTTTATAATACAATAATAATACACACAGTCAAGAGTATCAACATTTAAATACAATTTAGGATTGCAGATCACCTATGCTGGCAACAATGACAGTGTATGATTCACCAACTATCATTTAGGGCCAATTGACACTATGTGCGGTCACACCAGGGACACACAGGAAACAACTGTTTCCTATGTGTCCCATTCACACTGCAACGTAGCCTAGAAATGCTGCATTTTATTGCAACACACCGGCCCGAATCGCATTACAATGTCAGGTAGTGCAGGGCATTGCACTGCCTCACACTGTAGTGAATGAAGTGTAGGTTTTGTACACTTAAAATAAAGCTGGTACAAAAAAAAAAAAAAAAAAAAAAAAAAAAGGACATTGCAATGCACTAAATTGCACACCACAGTGCCCCCAACCAGCCGCCAATGCAGAGAGACTGGAGTGCGGAATCGCTCCAGCTGCAATGCAATTTCACTGACAAACAGTGTGAATTTGCCCCTATCCATGAAATTCAAGTGTGACTACACCCTCCAGCTTAAAAATTAACTTCCATGAACAATCCATAATGATATCCTAAACATCACATCCGAGTATAATCAGTAATGATATTTAATTAGCTTTTTCTTTTCCAGCATCATTATTATATTGTCACAGCTCTATCCACAGAAGAGCTTCTTCTGAATCTCCAGTTTTGAGGTATGAGCAGTGCACGCAATTTATGGTATTCACATGCTCTCCTTGCACTACAACTCCCAAGATTCAATGCGCTAGCATACTGCAACGCATTTATGTGTGGGTGTGGCAGTGATGAATGGGCTGGATTTGACACTACAAAGGTCTTTTACATAGTGACGTGGGTTGTGTCAGCATGTAGCCTGTAGTGGGACTGTGCAGAGGAAGGTGGCTACATCCTGTACAGCAGGAACATGTAGAGCCAGTGTAGCCACCCTCATAAAGTAAGTCAACTGAGCAGAGATTTAATACATATTTCAGTATATGCAATCCCTCATTGCTATCTGACGGTATTTAGAGGACTACTTATGAAGGTACAGAATATTATATTTTAATTTTTGGACTGGGTTTAGTGACACTTTAAGAATAAAATACCAGCTGCTCTGCAATGTACTAAAAGCGTTTGTGTGAAAAGAGAGAAGCCATGAGACCACCATCAGCTGCATGCTCTTGTACTGGTGGACTGTAGAGGTGTCACATAGGTATGTGGCACTGGGATACTCACTTGGTGCTTTTCTTGTCATTCTGAGATTTGCCATCCACCTCATTCTCACTCAGCTCATCAGTCAGGCTCTGTGGCTCTGATCGGGGAAATGCCGTTTTCAATGTGTCGACAATGGCATTCACCACAATCTACCGGGAGGAAGCAAATAACACGGTCAAGAAATTTTTTTTTACACTAACCAATGTCTGAGAACCTTGTGTGTCTGTGTTTTTTATATATATATATATATATATATATATATATATATATATATATATATATACACATACATACACACATACATTCATATATATATATATATATATATATATATACATACATACACACACATATACATACACACACACAATATACAGTCACGGCCAAAAATATTGGCTCCCAAGCCTTTCTGTCAGATAATGCACCACTTTGCCCAGGAAAATTGCTGTTGTCTAGGCATTCTCATGTTTATTTCTTCTGTTTGTATTGGTATGACACAAAAAAGTGGAGAAATAAAAGGCCAAATCTGACACATTCCATGTAAAACCCCAAAAATGGAATGGACAGAATTATTGGCACCATCTCAAAATTGTAAGAAATAGTTGCATTCCAAGTTTGTGATGCTCCTGTAATTTGTAATTAAACTCACCTGTATCAATTAACAGATCTTAATGTTCCTGTGTCCACTGTGTGCAACATTGTCAAGAAGACTACAGCCCATGGCACTGTAGCTAATCTCCCTGGACATGGGTGAAAGAGAAAACTTGATCAAAGATTGCAGTAAAGGATTGTTTGAATGGTGGATGAAGAACCTCGATCAACTTCCAGACAGATTGAAGCTGACTTTCAGGCACAAGGTACAACTGTGTCACCTCGCACTATACGTCGCCATCTGAATGAAAAAGGGATGCTATGGCAGGAGACCCAGAAGGGCCCCACTGCTGACACAGAAACATAAAAAAACCAGATTGGAGTTTGCCAAAACACTTTTGGCAGAATGTGCTGTGGACAGACCAAACAAAATGACAGCTTTTTGGTAAAGCCCATCATTCTACTGCTTTCAGAAAGAGCAATGAGGCCCTTAAAGAAAAGAATACAGTCCCTACAGTCACACATGGTGGGGGGTCACTGATGTTTTGGGATTGTTTTGCTGCTTCAGGCACTGGATGTCTTGACCGGGTGCGTGGCATTATGAAATATGAGGACTACCAAACAATTCTGGGATTTAATATAGGGCCCAGTGTCAGAAAGTTGGGTCTCCGTCAGAGGTCATGGGTCTTACAGCAGGACAACGACCCAAAGCACATGTCAAAAAGCACCCAGAAATGTTTTCAGACAAAGCGCTGGAGAGGACTGAACTGGCCAGCAATGAGTCCAGATCTCCATCCCATAGAGCTCCTGTGGAGAGAACTAAAAACAGCAGTTGAGAAAAGGAGCCCTTCCAATCTGAGAGACTGGAGCAGTCTGGAGCAGTTGGTGAAAGAAGCGTCTTCCAAACTTCCAGTAGAGGTGTAAGAACTTGATGGTTACAGGAAGCGATTGATTTCAGTTATTTTTTTTCCAAGGGGTGTGCTACCAAATATTAAATTGAGGGGAATCATTTTCTCCAATCCATTTTGGGTGTTTTGCGTGGAATGTGTCAGATTTGGCTTTTTGTTTCTTCACTTTTTTGTGTCATACCAATACAAACAAAAGAAACAGACATGGGAATGCCGAAACATTTGTAATTGCAACAATTTTCTGGGCTAAGAAGTAGAAATGCAGGGTGCCAATATTTTTGGCCATGACGGTATATAAATCTTACTTTATACAATATAACAAGCTGAAATCCTCATAAATTAAGGCATCTCTGTAATCATTTATACATGTTTACAGGGTGCTGTCAGGTTTTCAAAAAGCTATGTGCAGCACCCTGCCGGCTCCTTCCATCAGCAATGATCTGCCTGCGTTGCAGAGTAACACAGAGACCCAGTGATGACATCACTGAATCTTAAGGTATGGAACAGAAAGGTAATCAGCATGTTGATGAGGGGGGAGAGAAGAGCCTGTAAAGGCAAAATATAAGCAGATATTTTGCCTTCAGCTTTAAATCCCAGCAGTGTTAGTACCTGAATTTGACTTATTAGAAGCCACTTGCTTTCTACTGCAGAAATGAGTGAAAGAAAAAAAAAAAGAAGAGGTAGGAGGGGGGCAGCAAAGAAGCCAATGAGTTATGCTGTATTAAAGAATGTGTTGATAGAATGCACAGCAGAGTGACAGAGAGGTGAGCTAGCTCTTCAGTCTGCTGCTTCTCCTTTCACTGCCCAGTCACAGGCAGGGGGAGAGACAAGACCTGTAAGTGTTACTGAACTGCAGCAGAGAAATTGCAGGTCTCCCGTCCTACCAGACAGAACTTAGCTATTTGGCACAGCGGTGTAAATCTCAAAACTGGATGGACACAAATACAAATCAATTGGCAGGTAAAACGTGTGAAGTATTTCTGCTGTTTTTTGGCTGTTCACCTGGAGTTCAGCATTGCCTGGAGTTTAGAGTTAACATTCCTTAAAGGAAATGAAATGCAAGAATGTGTGTTTTTGGAGGCCTACTGAGGGACATTTATCTTCACAATAGAGTAATATGTAGAGATTAATGGGAAGTATGGCATCCTTTGGAGGAGGGGTGAATAAGTCTGGATATATTTTCACTGGTAAAGTCCCTTTAACAATGACATGTGACCCGGTGTGCATTCCCAGCACAGATGCTGAATGCAGACACCGCGTAGGGAATAATGGCAGCACTTGTGTTATTTAAATGTGAGACGACAATAGAGGTGATGTATGAGGAGATAAAATCAGCAGAGAGCCGGGAGAATCAGAATACAGACAGCGCAGAGATGATACTCTGAAATATCGCGGATCTATCTCAGGTGTATTATCATGCTGTGTCTAATCAGAGTGTACAGAGACAGCCAGTGACAGCCATGGAGCCGCTATCAGTACACAACATCCAGACACAAACATGGCCGCATAACTCTGTGTTCAGATGAATTGCCTTGTCTGACATCAGGAAATAGATCACAGGCCAAGAGAAGTCAGGCTGCTCTGCCCAAAAATAAAATGTGCTGCGAATGGGAGGGAATGTTTGCTTAACCAGCCCTGTAATGGTTGAAGTAAAGGAATCTTTTGTCTATAAGCCAAGGGAGAGAATCTGTTGGCCAAGATGAATTTTTGTGACTGATTTCTATTATTTTCCCTTATGCTTCTCCGTTACCTGTTGTGACATCTAGCATCAAATGGTAAAGGTTTAAAAAGGACACCTCCACTCGCCATCTTCTTTTTAAGGGCTTTTCTGGCCTACTTTTATTAAAAGGGAAGAGAAAATACATGTGCAGTCTCCAGGTTTAGACAGACATCACCATAGCTCAGGCTTTACTATTCGAGCCTTGGTCTCTTACAGACTGACCGCATACCATTTAGGACCTCGCTCAACAGCTTGGTCCACACTCTTGGAAGCCACTTGCTCCAATTTGTGCTCTTAGGCAGAGACCTCCACTATCTGCCGGGGTGGAGCCCAGAAACCGAATCAGGTTATTATTTAAAGCCCTGCACACACCTGTACAATTAGTGTGCTGGGGGTTCAAAAACCATGGACCCAGGATTGGAGATTTCATTCAACCCAAATAACTTCAAAATCTCCAGGCTCCAGGTACCAAAAATGACTTTACGAACAAATGAGGAAACTGAAAAACCAGTTTCTTCTGCATTAAGAAAACCCCCTGGAGCACCTCAACCTGTTTAGTTGAGAATCCTGGGTTGTAACCTTAATTCACACTGTGGGAGTGCCCAGAACTGCCACACTGTCTAAAATATGTACATCTCACAAAGTACACATAATATTTGTAGCGCGATCTTTTATTTGGTGGCCAGATTGGGCAATCATAGGATGAGCAAAGTCACCACTAGGCCCAACCCGTCCCCTTCCACTAGCCACGGCCCATCCCTTTTCACTAGCCGCAGCCCGTCCCCTTCCACTAGCCGCAACCCGTCCCCTTCCACTAGCCGCAGCCCGTCCCCTTCCACTAGCCGCAGCCCGTCCCCTTCCACTAGCCGCAGCCCGTCCCCTTCCACTAGCCGCAGCCCGTCCCCTTCCACTAGCCGCAGCCCGTCCCCTTCCACTAGCCGCAGCCCGTCCCCTTCCACTAGCCGCAGCCCGTCCCCTTCCACTAGCCGCAGCCCGTCCCCTTCCACTAGCCGCAGCCCGTCCCTTTCCACTAGCCACAGCCCATATCATTCCACTGAGACACAGTTCATACATGGCCTACAGTAGATGACAGAATCACAGATGACAAGATCACGGGCAGTATTGTCACATCAATCATGCAGAAATCAGAGGAGGGGGATAACATTTCTGTCTACATCTTGCAGCAGTTCATGGGTTAGGCGATAGAGACAAGCACCTCTCAAACATATTTGTGCAGCAGAATTTCTTATGTCTGCAAATTCCAGCTATATACAATAGAGGATATCACAAGGTGTTCTGGTACCTTATCAATCCGGGAGAATAGGAATGGCTTCTTGACAAATGCAATCCTGGCATCGGTGTTCAGAGCCAGGAACTCCTGCACCTCCTCGCTGCTGGCGATCTCCGGCACCGCGCACAATTGCTGTACAAAAGACACATCGTTACAAGAGTCCATTAAAATCACCACCCAATAATACCAACATCCCCTCATAATACTAACATCACCTTATAAAACTAACACCACCCCATAACACATCACCCTATAATGAGAACAACAGCCTATAATACTAACACCACCCTAGAACACTAACAACTCTATAATGCTAACAACACCCCATAATGCTAACTGAAGCTATAAAAGAAACATCACCCTATAATGCTAAAAACACCCTATCATGCTAACATCATCCTCAGTAAGAACATCCCCTATAATAGGAACATCCCCAATTGGTGAAAGACGTATGTCAGAAAGATTGGGTTCAGTTTACAGGTAAATGTATTAGAGTGCCGGGAGCTCGGCTCGTTATTTGCGTAGAATAAATTGGAGGCGGCGTGTTTCTGGCAATAGTTTTCTGTTTATTTGGATGTTTTGCATTTGTTACATTTACAAATTTACAGTTTGTGAGTTCTGTTCACAACAGATGTTACATTTGGACACTTCATCAAACAAAATGGTGATTTGCTTCCTAAACGCTGCGGCTGGTTAATGTTCTTCTTTTCGGAATAATAATGCTGAAGCTTTGATAAATAAGAGGATCCCATGGGATTCGTTCACTGAATGCGATGCTTTTTCAAACAAGCCCAGGCATGTGTAGCATTAAAGCTGATCTCCAGGCTCCTACTATTCCCCCCCCACCACCACCGATTGCTATCTAAATGCTTTTTTTTTTTCACTCACCTAAAACCGCAGTCACATGACGTTCCAGTCTCAGGCCTTCTCAAATCTTTTCTTTACAGAAAGTAGGATTCTGCTTTAGGTGCCTATGTCACTGCCTGCATGATATGGATTTTTCCTATTGGCTGTCCAGCAGCCAGGTCCTCTTATGATCTAGAAAAAGAGTCTGCAGGGGTGACATCAGTGCAAGGGATCTGACGGGACTGGTCAGCGCAGACACATCTAGAAAAGTGTTCTGGCGTCTTATATGCAGATCTTTTTCTTTCAAGCTTTATCCAAAGCTTGTCAAATGCTAGACATAAAAGGGGATTATTTACTAAAACTGGAGAGTGCAAAATCTGGTGCAACTCTGCAAAGAAACCAATCAGTTTCCAGGTTCTATTGCTTAATTGAACAAGCTGAAGTTAGAAGCTGATTGGATACCCATGAACAGCTACACCAGATTCTGAGTGCTCCAGTTTTAGTAAATCTCCCCCAAAGTGACAGGTCCTTGATGGCGCCATTTTCAGACAAAGCAACAATGTCATATATGTGGGAGGCCCCTGACTCTACCAGCTGATGTCTGAAGATACAACTAGGGAGGTCAGGAATTCTCTCACAATCACTTTTGACTCCCCCTCAACCTGGGAGCATCCAGAAGCATCTACCAGGACTACCGGTCTTTTTCCTGTCCATGCTCTATATTGACCCACCTATCACCTCGTCAAACTATAGTAGTGTCCATCCTATGGCAGGTGCGGTGCCAGTGAGGGTTGAGTAATGAGTGAGATGCCACCGAGTGCAGGGCCAGCAAATGCCTGGCTGGCAGGTACAGAGCTACTCAGTGCAGGGCCATTGAGTGCAGAGTCGGTAGTGTGTGGTAGGTGAGTACAGGGCAAGTAAGTTTAGGGCTGGGGAGATAAAAGAATATAAAACCCAAAAGGAAACATTTAGTATATTGTAGCTTGCCAATTCTTAGATGTGATGGCTGCATTCATTTTATTATTTAGGTTTTCTCTCTTTTTCATCTGGTGATCCAGCGAGCAAGTCTGTTGTTTTTTTAAAAGCTTAAGCTCTCCAGCAGAATATATCAGTTTACATGGATCAAGCAAAGCATTTGACACTCGCATGGTGGTTTAAAAGATCAGCTTTTATTTATTCATGTAAAACCTTTATCCCTAAAGGAAAAAAAACACTGTCTGCTGTAACTGATTATAAACTGTGAGCTGGAGTTTGGCTTCAATTAGTGTATTTTTTTATGTATTACCAATTTTTATTGATTTTCTTGAAATTACAAACAATACATTTAAACAGGATAAAGAAAGAGACTAAACATAACAGAAAGGTACATCGATGGCAACTACAAATAGACTGGACCAGTGGAATCAGAAGATAGTAATGTAAAGGTAATTAATCAGGGCCTTATTTTGGGCTGGCATAGAGGAAGTAAAGGTATCCCATGGAAGCCAAACCATCTCAAACTTAGCAAACGAACAACTTTGTAGGGCAGTCAAATATTCCATCTGTCTTACATCAGCAATAAGTTTATACAAAATCGGCATTGAAGAAGGAGTAGAAGATAACCAACACATAGGAATGCTTCTCCTGGCCGCGGCTAGCACATGTACAGCGAGTTTCCTGGATAGTTTAGGTAGTCCCGGGAATGGCAAACCCAGCAAAAAATGTAGAGGATCAAGTGGGAGAGAGGTGTGCAACAATTGCAATAAGGAGAGGACATCTTCCCAAAAAGGAGTAATGTTGCTGCATGTCCAAAAGATATGATAGAGAGAACCGAGGTCCCTACCACAGCGTCAGCAGGCAGGGGAAGCATTCGGATTATAAGCATGGAGAACTTCTGGTGTTTTGTACCATAGCATCATGATCTTGTAAATATTTTCCTTAAAAACCACACATACAGATGACCTAGATGCATTTTCCCAAATTTTCTTCCACGTTACTAAATCTAAATCACATTGCACGAAGTGAGACCACCTACGCATGTAAAGATGAGTGTCACTGGACAAAGGGGGGGCAGCCATAAGAAGTTTATAAGTATTAGAAATAATACCCCTTTGGTGGGGACCTTGTATACATAAACGTTCAAAGGGAGTAGGCTTCCCCAGGGTCAATGAGGGTGATAAGGTAGAAAAGAAGTGGCGTATTTGGAGGTAAATATAAAGATGTTGAGAAGGTAGGAGGGCTTTTTTCTGGAGTTCTGAGAATGAATGTAACTTACGAGTCACCGGGTGTATCAAGTGGCGCAATTGAAAAAGGTTAGCTACTACCCAGAGGGACATCCGGGACATGGCCATGTTGTCTGGAAGATTAGGGTTATAGAGGATATTTGTCAATGGAGAGCAATCAGAGGCCAGTGTAAATTTAGCCTTACATTTCTGCCAGACAGTCAAGGAAAAGTGCATGGGACCAAGGAGTAGGTGGCGAAAGGAAGAAACATCCACTGCTGAGGTCGACCAAAGTAGAGAGCAAGGGTGAGCCGGATACAACTGCAAAGATTCGATCTCAGTCCATGCGTTGGGGGGATAATGGGTGGACCATGACATGAGAAAACGAAGATGAGTTGCATAGTAGTATGCTATTATATCCGGCGCCCCCAATCCCCCTCTAGAGCGCGGGGAAAGCAAGACAGATCATGCAATCCTGTGTCACTTGTGCCAAATGAAATGCAGGAAAGATTTCTGAAGGGAGTGGAGTTTGGACATAGGAACGGGGACGGGGAGGGTCGCAAACAGGTATAAGAGTTTGGGTAACACGGTCATTTTTAATACGTTAATGCGTCCGAGGAAGGAAATGGGCAGGGCATCCCAATGTTTCAGGGAGTGAGAAATAGCTATAAATAGTGAGGGGAAATTGGCCTCGTATATGGATTGGTAAGAGGAGGTAAGATTAGTGCCTAAATATTTTAAAGAATGGGTGCACCACCGATAGGGAAAAGCTTCCTGAAGTGAGGATAGAGCGACAGGTGGAACATGTATTGGGAGAGCTTCAGTTATAGATGTGTTGACTTTGTAGCCTGATATAGCCCCGAATTGTTTCAAGGACTTATGTAGAATCGGTAAGGAGGTATGGGGACTCGAAAGTGTGAGGAGGATGTCATCTGCAATCAACGATAATTTGTACTCATGGGTATGGGATTGTATCCCGCGAATATCCGGATTCGACCTAATGGCAATGGCCAATGGTTCCAGACAAAGAATGAATAGCAAGGGTGACAGTGGACAACCCTGACGGGTGCCATTTGACATCTGAAAGGGGGGTGAGAGAAAAGAAGCTAATCTGACCTGCGAGAAGGGGGAAGAATAAAGGGCCTTCAAAGCTGCTACAAATGGACCCCTGAAGCCATATCTTTCCAAGACCATGAACATGTATGGCCAGCTTAGACGGTCGAAAGCTTTTTGAGCATCCAAACTCAATAACACAGCAGGGGTGGAGGATCTGTTAACCAAGTCAACCAGATCAATCGATCGCCTGGTATTATCTGCAGCATGTCTGGCAGGTACAAAGCCTACTTGGTCCCTATGTATGAGTTTGGAAATAATTCCGGACAGTCGGTTGGCCAAAATGTTAGTGAAAATCTTGTAATCGGAATTAAGTAGAGCAATGGGGCGGTAATTGTCAACAATAGAGTGATCTTTATCGGGTTTAGGGATAACCAAGATATATGCACGGGAGAATTCAGTCTGGGGTGTGACCCCCTTAAAAAGATCTCGATAAAAGGAGAGGAGATGAGGGGCCAGGATACCAAAAAAGGATTTGTAATAGGAGTAGGGTAATCCGTCTGGTCCCGGGGCTTTTCGAGAGGGGAGATGTCAATTAGTGTATTTAAATCTGCTAGTACATCTAACACTCCCCTCCTACCAGACTGACAATTCTGCTGTCTGTTGTGCCCCCTGTGCTCCTTCATTCGGAGTGAAGGCACTGTAATACAGTGAGGTGTATTACTGGTCAGATCACCAAGTAAAAACAGAGGGAAAAATCCTAAAAGGAAACTAATGCAGCCATCACATCTAATGATTGTAAGTGGTAGGTTAGCGCAGGGTAGGTGAGAGAGAGACTGTTAAGTATAGGGCAGAGAATGTGTGGTCGGTGAGTGAAGGGCCTATGAGCGTGTGGTTGGTGAGTGAAGGGCAGGTGAGTGGGAGGCTGGTAAATATAGGGCAGAGAGTGTGTGGTCGGTGAGTGAAGGGCCTATGAGCGTGTGGTCAGTGAGTGAGGGGCCTATGAGCGTGTGGTTGGTGAGTGAAGGGCCTATGTGGTCGGTGAGCGCAGGGCAGGTGAGTGGGAGGCTGGTAAATATAGGGCAGCGAGTGTGTGGTTGGTGAGTGAAAGGCCTATGAGCGTGTGGTTGGCAAGTGCAGGGCAGGCGAGTGGGAGGCTGGTAAATATAGGGCAGCGAGTGTGTGGTTGGTGAATGCAGGGCCTATGAGCGTGTGGTTGGTGAGTGCAGGGCCTATGAGCGTGTGGTTGGTGAGTGCAGGGCCTATGAGCGTGTGGTTGGTGAGTGCAGGGCCTATGAGCGTGTGGTTGGTGAGTGCAGGGCCTATGAGCGTGTGGTTGGTGAGTGCAGGGCCTATGAGCGTGTGGTTGGTGAGTGCAGGGCCTATGAGCGTGTGGTTGGTGAGTGCAGGGCCTATGAGCGTGTGGTTGGTGAGTGCAGGGCCTATGAGCGTGTGGTTGGTGAGTGCAGGGCCTATGAGCGTGTGGTTGGTGAGTGCAGGGCCTATGAGCGTGTGGTTGGTGAGTGCAGGGCCTATGAGCGTGTGGTTGGTGAGTGCAGGGCCTATGAGCGTGTGGTTGGTGAGTGCAGGGCCTATGAGCGTGTGGTTGGTGAGTGCAGGGCCTATGAGCGTGTGGTTGGTGAGTGAAGGGCCTATGAGCGTGTGGTTGGTGAGTGCAGGGCCTATGAGCGTGTGGTTGGTGAGTGCAGGGCCTATGAGCGTGTGGTTGGTGAGTGCAGGGCCTATGAGCGTGTGGTTGGTGAGTGCAGGGCCTATGAGCGTGTGGTTGGTGAGTGCAGGGCCTATGAGCGTGTGGTTGGTGAGTGCAGGGCCTATGAGCGTGTGGTTGGTGAGTGCAGGGCCTATGAGCGTGTGGTTGGTGAGTGCAGGGCCTATGAGCGTGTGGTTGGTGAGTGCAGGGCCTATGAGTGTGCGGTTGGTGAGTGCAGGGCAGGTGAGTACAGGGCTGATGACTGAGGGACTGGTAAGTACAAGGCTTTGAGTGCATAGCAGGTGAGTAGTGAGCTGGTGATTTACACTTAAATTTAGGTAGCTTAATGCATGCACGGTGAACTGAATGTTAAACTCCTGAATTGGTCTCCTATGTGTAGCCAGACTTCTGTGTAACCAAAGACATAAAAACTGGCTACTTGGAGAGAAGCCCAAATTAGTCCCTGGAAGCACACTCCCTGACAAGTAGTCATAATGCATATGGAGCTCCTGTATCACCATACTGAGAACACAGAGGCACTCATTTACTGCATGTGTATGTGACTATATAATAAATATCTTTTTTCACCAGGAATGTGTCTGACCACAAGCCAAGACATTGTGGTTGGTGGTCGGAGTCTTGATGGCACTTATGATGACAGCTTCAGTGACAACGTACAGTATATAATAGGGTCATCTACAGAATGCTCCCTTACCCTCAGAAAAGACTCCAGCTGACTCTTCCTTGCCTCCACCTTCTCAGTGTCCATGTTCCCAAATGGCAAATCTGGAAGAAACTTCTTGGGCCCTTTAATGTCTAAAATTCACAAGGACAGAGACCTGGCATTAGTATGTAATGGGAGACATTTATTAAAGCAGTTGTGTATCAACATGCAATTTATGTGCAAAAATGTCTTCAGGTTTGTTTTGCAAACAAAGAAACAAATTTAGCTTTGTGTGATAGTGTGGCCAATAGTGATTGCCCGTCTCTTTTCTCTGTTGTGCCGCCAACGATCAGCATTTAGTGATGAAATTTGCCCTCCGATCTGTCACAGATCTCTTAAAGCTGAATGCCAGCCAGGGAGAATAGAATATGATTGACAAGAGGCTTCCTGACCTTGTTCAACACCGCTGTGAGTTCGTTTATACAGAACTTTCTTCCACTCTTTAGTGTCCCCCAGATATGCCACTTATGTCTCTGGTTTGTGTAACCAGGCACCGCTGTTTTCTCCCTTTGTAGAAATGGCTACTAGTCGCATGATCTCCTTTGTTTCCTAAACTACAGCTTGTCTATGTACCAATATTAAAAGCAAAAAAAAGGATAACAAACGTGTCATACTTACCTGCTCTGTGCAGTGGTTTTGCACAGAGCAGCCCTGATCCTCCTCTTCATAGGTCCCCCTCCTGGCTCCTCCCTCCTGCCGAGTGCACCCAGAGCAAGCAGCTTGCTATGGGCGCACCCAAGGAGGCTCGCTCCCAAGCCGCTGCTCTGTATGTTCATTCACACAAAGAGCCACAGCTCGGCCCAGTCCACTCTCTCTCTTCATTGGCTCACTAGCTAATGTTGCTGTTTCAACCAACGCGGAAGGAAATAACCCATGAGAGTCGAGGCTCTCGCGCACATCCCTGGATCGCAATGGGGCTCGGGTAAGTGTTGGTGGGGGCGGATTGGGGGGTGGTGGAGGAACTGCTCACTGAAGGTTTTACCTTCATGCATAGAATGCACCTTGAGCCTTTACAAATACAAAAACACTTTAATAATGTACATGCCTTGCAAAAATGAAAAAGCTTTCCCAACTCTGCCAGTGTGTGTACAATCCTACCACTGCTCTATAACATGGTAGTCAACTTATACTCAAGTGTGGCCCCTGATATCACCAAAAGGGCTGCACATAAAATTCTGTGAATATTTAGTGTCAGTGACAGCAGACACACAACAGGATTTAGTCAAACACTATGGGCAGGAAACAAGAGATGGTCAGAGACTAAAGGTAAGATACAAGAGATGGCCAGAGACTGCAGACAAGATACAAGAGATGGCCAGAAACTAAAAGGCAAGATGCAAGAGATGGTCAGAAACTAAAGGCAAGATACAAGAGATGGTCAAAGACTGCAGACAAGATACAAGAGATGGCAAGGGACTGTAGACACAGTACAGAAGCGGGTCAGAGCTGGCCATAGACTGCAGACAGCATATAAGAGATGGCCAGAGACTGCAGACAGCATATAAGAGATGGCCAGAGACTGCAGACAGCATATAAGAGATGGCCAGAGACTGCAGACAGCATATAAGAGATGGCCAGAGACTGCAGACAGCATATAAGAGATGGCCAGAGACTGCAGACAGCATATAAGAGATGGCCAGAGACTGCAGACAGCATATAAGAGATGGCCAGAGACTGCAGACAGCATATAAGAGATGGCCAGAGACTGCAGACAACATACAAGAGATGGCCAGAGACTGCAGACAAGATACAAGAGATGGCCAGAGACTGCAGACAAGATACAAGAGATGGCCAGAGACTGTGGACACAGGACAGGAGCGGGTCAGAGACTGCAGACAATATACAAGAGATGACCAGAGACTAAAGGCAAGGTACAAGAGATGGTTAGAGAACAGACATTATACAAGAGATGGTCAGAGACTGCAAACATGATGCAAGACATGGACAGAGATTGCAGACATGGTACAAAAGATGGTCAAAGACTGCAGATAAAATACAAGAGATGGTCAGCGACTGTATGTGCCTAGAGATCACTGCAGGTAATCGCTCTCTGCGTGGTTAGCAGCGAATAGCTGCAGTTGCTGGCGACCTGTCATTATAGTGAACAGGGCCAGCAGCCGCAGCTAGTCTCTCAGAGATGCAGCCTAAATCGCTGGTGTGATTGTAGCCTTACACTTCTGTTAAGATAAGCAGCAACTTTGACAGTTATCATTCATGGCATGCCTTGATGTGATTGTTTTTCAAAACAGTTAAAGCGTGACTTCACATTTACAACAAAACTGTCTATGCAGGTAAGGGGCAACTGTAGATAAAAACAAACCATGCAGCTTTGACTAAAGTTGGAAAATGCCCTTGTCATAGGTGTAGGCCATTTATGTACCTACCAGAAATTTGTCTGAAACACTCCCAGAGAAGGCGCCATCCCATCCTTCCTTGTTGCTAGGACTTTGCTAAGATACTCCGAGTCGTTATGGCTCACCCCCACCATCACAGGAGTGGACTCTCAATCCTCCGTACCTGCGTAGTCCCTATCTCCTCCATTACAGCATCGCTGAGCTCAGAGCTACCGGGATCAGTTGGGAGTGTCTTAGCAATACCCTAGCAACAAGGTAGTATAAAATGATGCCAGCTCTAGGAGTTTGGCCATGCTTTGGGAGGTACATACATAAATGGCCTACAACAATAACAAGGGCATTATTTAACTTCAGTCAAACATGCCCAGTTGGTTTTTTACACTACTCAAAAAAATTAAAGGAACACTTTGAAAACACATCAGATCTCAAAGGGGAAAAATATCATGCTGGATATCTATACTGATATGGACTGGGTAATGTGTTAGGAATGTAAGGATGCCCCATCATTTGATGGAAATGAAAATTATCAACCTACAGAGGACTGAATTCAATGACACCCCGAAAATCAAAGTGAAAAAATGATGCAGCAGGCTAGCTATTTTGCTGAAATTTCCTTGCAGCCACTCAAAATGGTGCTCACTAGTGTGTATGTCCTCCATGTGCTTGTATGCATGCCTGACAATGCCAGCGCATGCTCCTAATGAGAAGACAGATGGGGGTTTATTTACTAAAGCTGGAGAGTGCAAAATCAGACTCACTTCTGCATAGAAACCAATCAGCTTCCAGGTTTCATTGCCAAAGCTTCATTGAACAAGCTGAGGTTAGAAGCTGATTGGTTTCTATGCAGAAGGGAGTCTTGATTTTGGACTCTCCAGCTTTAGTAAATAAACCCCATGGTGTCCTGGACAGTCTGAGGTGCAACCTGGCGGTGTCGGATGGACCAAAACATGGTTTTCTATTGGATTTAGGTCAGGCGAGCGTGGGGGCCATTCAATGATGTAACGTTCTTCATCCTCCAGGACCTGCCTGCATACTCTCCCCACATGAGGCCAGGCATTGTCGTGCATCAAGAGGAACCCAGGACCCACTGCACCAGCGTAGGGTCTGACAATGGTTCCAAGGATTTCATTCCAATACCTAATGGCAGTCAGGGTGCCATTGTCTAGCCCAGTGGTCGGCAAGCCGCGGCTCGCGAGCCACATGCGGCTCTTTACCCAGTCTAATGCGGCTCTTCTGTGTGCCGGGCGCCTGCTCCCCTCCCTCCTCTCGGTCGGCCGCTCCCCTGCCTCCTCTCGGTTGGCAGCCCCAAAAGTCCGCGCGGACCTTTTAATCCGGCCTGCGCATGTGGCTGTCAGGATGTGTGTAGGCGGGGCAGCGTGCCGAACGTGAGGGGAGGGGAGCTAGGCTCCTCTCACAGTCCGCCCTGAAGACCCGAACGGCGCGGGAAGACAGCGAGAGGAACGCAAAAGGTAAGTGAATTGACACGGGGGACTTGGCTTACTAGAAGGGGGGGGGGGGGGGGGGAATAGTACTGTGGGGGATGAAATACTATATGAGGGATGAAATACTATATGAGGGATGAAATACTATATGAGGGATGAATTACTATATGAGGGATGAATTACTATATGAGGGATGAAATACTATATGGGGGGATGAAATACTATATGAGGGATGAAATACTATATGGGGGATGAATTACTATATGAGGGATGAATTACTTTATGAGGGATGAAATACTATATGGGGGGATGAAATACTATATGAGGGATGAAATACTATATGAGGGATGAAATACTATATGGGGGGATGAAATACTATATGAGGGATGAATTACTATATGAGGGATGAAATACTATATGGGGGGATGAAATACTATATGAGGGATGAAATACTATATGGGGGGATGAAATACTATATGAGGGATGAAATACTATATGGGGGGATGAAATACTATATGAGGGATGAAATACTATATGAGGGATGAATTACTATATGGGGGATGAAATACTATATGAGGGATGAAATACTATATGAGGGATGAAATACTATATGGGGGATGAAATACTATATGGGGGATGAAATACTATACGGGGGATGAAATACTATACGAGGGATGAAATACTATACGGGGGATGAATTGCTATGGGGGATGAATTACTATATGGGGGATGAATTACTATGGGGGATGAATTACTATATGGGGGATGAATTACTATGGGGGATGAATTACACTATGGGGGATGAATTACACTACGGGGGATGAATTACTATATGGGGGATGAATTACTATGGGGGATGAATTACTATATGGGAGATGTATTTTCAGTTTTAAAAATGTGGCTCTCAAAATAAATTTCAATCATGGTTTTGGCGAGATTTGGCTCAGTTGAAAAAAAAGGTTGCCCACCACTGGTCTAGCCTGTAGAGGTCTGTGCGTCCCTTCATGGGTATGCCTCCCCAGACCATCACTGACCCACCACGAAAATGGTCATGCTGAACAATGTTACAGACAGCATAATGTTCTCCACAGTTCCTCCAGACCCTTTCATGTCTGTCACATGTGCTCAGGGTGAACCTGCTCTCATCTGTGAAAAGCACAGGGTGCCAGTGGTGGACCTGCCAATTCTGGTGTTTAATGGCAAATGCCAATTGAGCTCTATGGTGCCAGGCAGTGAGCACAGGGCCCACTAGAGGACGTCGGGCCCTCAGGCCACCCTCATGAAGTCTGTTTCTGATTGCTTGGTCAGAAACATTCACACCAGTGGCCTGCTGGAGGTCATTTTGTAGGGCTCTGGCAAGTGCTCATCCTGTTCCTCTTTGCACAAAGGAGCAGATACCAGTCCTGTTGATGGGTTAAGGACCTTCTAAGGCCCTTTCCAGCTCTCCTAGAGTAACTGCCTGTGTCCTGGAATCTCCTCCATGCTCTTGAGACTGTGCTGAAGACACAGCAAACCTTCTGGCAATGACAAGTATTGATGTGTCATCCTGAAGGAGTTGGACTGCCTGTGCAACCTCTGTAGGGTCCAGGTATCACCTCATGCTACCAGTAGTGACACTGACCCTAGCCAAATGCAAAACTAGTGAAAAACAGCAAGAAAAGATGAGTAGGGAAAAAAATGTCAGTGGCCTCCACCTGTAAAACCATTCCTGTTTTGGGGATTGTCTCATTGTTGCCCATCTAGTGCACCTGTTGTAAATTTCATTAACACCAAAGCAGCTGAAACTGATTAACAACCCCCTCAACTTCTTGACCAGATCAATATCTCAGGAGTTTAGTTGACGTGATGCTATACTCGGATTAAAAAGTGTTCCTTTAATTTTTTTGAGCAGTGTATATACAGATGCCACTTACCTTCATAGGCAGTTTTTTCGGTGAATTAACTCTTTAAATCGATTCTGCTTTGACATAACTGTGACAGAGTCCTGGAAATAAAGAACTATAAGCCGTTGTGCTGGCAGTACTTACTGACACATGGATTGTATTAGGAAATGACACAAACATCACTTAGAAAGGTTTCTCACGTTTAATAAACTTGCGCAGATCGGCTCTCTCCTCCAGACGGGTCTGTAAGTTCAGAAACTCCCGATACCTGCGGTTAACCGTGTGATACGCCATTGGCTGTAGGGTGCCCAGTGACTGGCTGTCCAGGGCTGTGTCATACTGCCGGGGAGATGACAGAATAAACAGGCAGCATGTACCAACTTCTTCCAAAACATTTAACAATGTTTTTTTTAATTTATTAACATCAGACTGCACATTGTGATAAAGGCCTTACAATTTCTCTCTACCCAATTATTATAAGAACACATTACTGTACACATACAGATATGTGACCAAGCAGTACAAAACCATCACATAGTATTAATTAGGGCCCATTCACACTGCTATGCCTGTTATGTGCATTAAAGTGGTTCTAAAGCTTCAAGGTTTTTTTTACCTTAATGCATTCCACTGTGGAACCTAAGGGGTTAATCCTCCATATTGTTTAAAAAGGCTGTTTGATCCTGCCTTCTCTGATCCTCCCCTTCTACTATCCCCAATCCATCTGCTGATAGTACAGAGTTCTAGGAGTCATTCTGCACATGCTCAGTTTGGTGTGTATTGCTTTGGGAGGGTGCATGTGATCAGCACAGAGCCAATCAGCACTGTCAAGACACAGGATCACGGGTTATGCAGCCTTATAGGACAGTCAGAGCAGAATGAGCAGTCAGAGCAGAATTAAAACTCCTCCTACAAGCTTTAACCAGTGCTCAGCTGGACACCGATAGAAGTCTGAAGACTGCTATATACTGCTGATGACAGAAAATATTTAGTTTATATTTACTAAAGTAATTGCATTTCCATGTTCTGTGTACTGTGGGAGACCAGATATAGTGGATAGAGGGTCCTGGGTTTAGTAACACTTTAAGGTAAGAAAACCTTCTGTGTAACAGGATGCCCCCTTCCCCCCCTCATACTTACCTGAGCCCCATCGCGATCCAGTGCTATGCATGACAGCATGGCTTTGTCCCTCTTCACTGAGCAGATCGATAGCAGCGGGAGCCATTGGTTTCCACTCCTGTCAATCAACGCCAGCGACGAGGGAGTGGGGGGCAGCACTGAGTCCCGCTGTCTGTGTCAATGGTTCCAGCAGTGGAACTTGGGAGCGAGTCCCCCCGTGGGAGTCAGCTTCCTATTGCTTTTGAGGGAGATTACACAGACATGGTCCACTGTCATCACCATCAGGAAGCCCACCCTGGAAAATGCCATGTAACCATTGCTGAATTGCATGTGGACCAAGTGGCTGAATTAAGGGTTACAGAAGATCAGCAGCACTGAGATGGAACAAAGGATTGAGGCTAGGTTCACATTTGTGCGTTTAGGGAGCGTGTGCAAAATCCCACAACACGCAACAAACACACATCTCTTTAGCAGTTGCACAGCAGTACCATTAATTCCTAATGGTGCCCCGATGCCTCTTGCTGGTAACTAGGTACCACTGGTTTTGGTGTGATTTAAAAAAAAAAAAAAAAAAAAAAAAAAAAAAAAAAAAAAAAAGGAGGGGGGGTGGGGGGGTGCAATTCTTTTGCATGATTTTTGTGCGTACAGAAGCCTATTACAATGAATAGGCTGCACTAAACGCAACCTACACAATTGCACAAAAACACGCATGCACTATTACACCTGCATAGGTGTGCACGGAGCCTTACAGGATACATAGTGCACAGAGAAAACTAAAGGTCATCTAGTTAGGGTAGATGTAGACAAGCATTGGAATCTCCCTTACCTCTGATGCTGATCCGTGTTCAGATTGCACTCCAGATCCTACTAACAGGAGGCAAGGAAGTGATGCAACGCCTCCTCACTGACTGTTTAAACCCCATTTTTGGCGACAATCATAGTGCAATTACATGCAGTGCACGTGATTGCGGGTCATTTGCAGCGTTTCCCCATTTACTTTGCTTGCCTGCCAATCGCTACATGTCAGGTGACCTTCGCTGTGGGCGTGAAGCAAAGCATCGCACCAGGATTGCACCAGCAGCATGCAAACACCCCTGTCAGCTACCTATTACAGCTTAACTAATATGCGTCCTCTCGGCAGCTGGGCCTGGGTGCCAAGGGGCCGCATATATGAGTACCCATTGTAAACAAAACATGTGCCAAGAGCGTGCTCCCGCCACATTTACCGGCGCCTCGCGGAAAGGTCCCGATTGTTACTTGCGATCGGGAGCTTTCCGATCACGTGACTGTCATGACAGTCAACCACAGTGGTCACATGACCCTAAACCCCCATCTCCCAGCGTCACACACCCCTTAAAGAGCCAGGAGGCGCCAGTGCCAATGGGTTAAGGGGGGGGGGGGGAGGCAGAAACGTGGCTCAACCACACATTTTTGCTGTCCCCCAACCACAAGTCTAAATGAAGTCTTAGAGTTTGCATTGTGATGAAATACATAAAGGGGGCCTCCGTTAGGAGTTTTGCTGTCTATTTCTCCCAGAAGAAAATAACTAAGTGACAAATGTACCCTCACATGGAGAACACACCAGGTCTGCCTCTCATTGTACAGAAACACTGAAGCTGCGGTGCTCGGCAGGCCTCTTGTGGACTGATGATCCCTCAGCCTTGTACCGGGAGCCCACACACTTTGTATGATAATTATTCTACAGGCCACACGGGAGATTCCATCAGATCCGCTCAGGGCTGTCTGTGTCACTCTCACATTGTTCTTATTCTAATTAAGTGCCTGGCTGCCTTACACTTGTTCCCTTTGAAGATCCAATACCCTGTAGGTTTGTGCTGAACCCAATCCAGATGCCCGGCACCATTACCGGACCTTTGAAGTTCCTCTCTACAACAACTTCTCATTAACGTTACATTTCCAAATGATTAAGTCTCGTTTGTCTCGTTCTATTTCTATTAATGACACAATCTCTTCTCCTGGATGGGAAGAGGGCAGCCAGTGTGATGAGCCGGAGAAAGGAATTCCCGACTGAAACCTGGGATTAACTCTTCCATGTCCAAAGTGCCAGTGATCTTCTAGGGACACTACACAAAAAATGTATACTATAACATTATCCCTGTACAGACTGAGGGCTCTTTCAGACAGGTGGTAATGCTTACTGACCTCTGGAAAGTCATCTGCAGTGGATTGCTTTTCAAAGGGTGGTATAGCACCAGCTGGCAGAAGTGCCATCTTAATAACATCATTGGCCCCTTGGGCAAACTAATGCATTGGGACTCCTACTCGCCTACATCAGGTATCCCCATCACAGCACCCCAATAAATCAGATATCCCCATCACACTGCTCCCACCCCATCAGGTGTCCCATCACAGCACCCCCATAAATCAGATATCCCCATCACAGCACCCCCATAAATCAGATATCCCCCTCACAGCACCCCCATAAATCAGATATTCCCATCACAGCACCCCTATAAATCAGATATTCCCATCACACTGCTCCTACCCATCAGGTGTCCCATCACACTGCTCCTACCCATCAAGTGTCCCATCACAGCACCCCCATAAATCAGATATTCCCATCACATTGCCCCCATCCATTAGGAGTCCCATCACAATGTCCAGATACATCACATTGTCCTCATCCATCAGGTGTCCCCATCACAATGCCCCCTATATTAGAGTTGTGTGCTTCCCTTGCCCCCTTGTACTCACAGATCTCAAATACTATTCCCACCTGCAATGAAGGCACCTCCTCCTTCCTCTACTGCAATGAGACCATGGTGAGGAAGGAGGAGAAAGCGGAGTTCTCTCTCCAGCAGAAGCCAGCCGCTGCTCCTTGCAGTTACTCCTGTCAAAGAAGAGCAGCACAAGCGGCCAAATCGGCATTGCACCCCCCCCCCCCTTTCCTGGCCCTGATCATGCACCTGGGGCTCCTGGGCAGTGCCCAGGAGTGTTCATGCATTAAGACAGCCCTGGTTGGCAGGTCATACAGCCTCATTAAGTCCCCATTCACTCCTAAGCTTTAATGGGAATGTGCAAAGAAACAAGCCTTTCTGCGCACATTCCCAGAACATGCAAAAAAAACGCACATCAAGCTTGTTGTCACTAATTCTAAATGGCACCCCAAATGCAGTTAGCAGACCTGTGTTTTGTTGTGTGGCAACCAAAAAACGGCACACCAAGTTCTGCACTTGAAAAGAGTGCAGGAGCTCTTTTGGCACATTTATTGTGTATTTATTGTGTATAGAGCAGCCCGCTCAAGTGAAGTGGCTGTCCTATACTGGCACACAAAAAAAGCTTAAATAAAAACATGCATTATTGCATCACGCAGACATAAATGGGGCCTGATACAGGCATACTTAAGCATATATCTATGTGAAGGCCGTGTTTGCCCACACAGGATGTACATGTGTTTGTGTATCCTCTGCAGGCAGTCCCATTCATATCAATTGGGACCCAGCAGCTTCACAAACACTGCCTCTTCTCCCAGCTTGACATCTGTGCATATGTGGGTCCCCAAAGACAGACAGTAAACATTTGGGGACCCTTTTGCACTCAGAACCACATGACTATCAAATTGGGAGCAGGCATTGTATTCCAAGTGAGATGAATGCCGGCCAATACAGCTGGCATATGCTTAAATACAGCTGTGTGAATGAGAACCAAGAATGTGCTACTGATGTCTCCCGAATGGTGGGGCCTATTGAGTGGGCGGGGAGAAGATAAAGTCATAACTCAGCCACCTGTTTTTACCAAGACCCAGCCACTGGTGTGAAAGAGCACTTAATATTCAGATTCTCGAACAAGCCAAGATGTGACTGGTTCTCTTTAAGCCTAAAATAACAGCTCACTGAGACACCAAGTCCCCAGGTATCAATCATCTGAGGTCCAGTGTAGGTGACGTTATCTGCATCTCCATCTATTATGTTCCTTTGTCCCTGACCACTCAGCCGCCCCAAGAATACGGCCACTCGACCCCCCCCCCCCCCAACATTAATCACCACTCGTTTCCAGCATGCTGACCACACGGACATCCCCGCCGCCCTGACCGCGCGGCCGTCACCTGCCATCCTGGCCACGCGGATGTCCCCGCCATCCTCACCTTGATGGTGTACAGGGTATAGGGGTGTGATCCGGTCCCGCTATGCTCCCGTGCAGTGATGGTCCCAGTGATTCGCAGGTTCTGAATCAGCACGGGTCCATCAGGACTGCTAAGGGGTATGAAGCTGAAGGGATGGATGGGGACAGTGGGGGAAGAAGTGATGTGGGGGGAGGGGGCGGTGGGGGAAGAAGTGATGAGGGGGGAGGCATCCATTGGACTGCAGCCATCTTTGTCGTTCGGTGGAGTAGTGGTGAATTCTGTTGGAATCACAGAAGACTCAATGAGGATATCAGGACAGGGTGGGGTCACCTTTGCAAGGAGCGAGCAGCTTTCCTCAGACAAACCAGCCACAGCCTCATTTTGGGGAGCAGCTCCAGGGCTCTCAGCCGGTGTTAATGATTCCAGGCCGCAGTCAGACAGGAGATCCTCAGTGGAGTTCATCAGAGGGCGTTCCAGTTCTCGTCCTAAATCAGACATGGGGGACTCAGGCTCAGACTCCTCGCACAGGAAGAAGGGGCTGCTGGGTTTGGGTGGGTGCAGGTACTGAACAGTGTAACAAGACTCCTCGCCTCCATCCAGTGCCTCGTCGGGCTCTGCCTCCACGCTATCATCCACCTCGAAGCCAGAGATGTGGGATGATGGAGGAGAAGGCAGGATGAGCAGTGGAGCTGGATCGGGGCTCAGTGGGAGGGACTTCAGAATGGTAGGTGGAGCCAGACTCTCATATTTTTCCTCCTCCATTTTCAGGGGAGTCTTGGAGAAGACGTTGGTCAGAACAATGTTGATCCAGTCTGGGTCAGACATCCGCCCGACGAGTGGCAGCACCACATTACAGGCGATGAGCTCCACCACTAAATGCCTCCCGGTGCGGGTTTCTAGGTGGGGTTTGGGTACCAACTCTGACAGTAAGAGCCCCACCAGCCAGCGGGCGTGGTTCACTTCTTGGGCGGAGCCGGACAGAGCTGGGTGGACTGGGCTGAGTTCCTGGTAGGCGTCCCACAGCAGCAACTCCTTCTCGGACTCCTCGCCCACGCCCTCCACCCGGGCCTTCGCCCACTTATAGCACTGCAGGTGACACCCGGCCAGGACCAGCAACCTCCTGGTCAGCTGTTCGCGGTCGGTGGAACGCAGCCTTCTCTTCAACTCCGCCCCCAGTTCCCACATGACCCCTCTGACCTCATCCTCAAAGGCGGTCTCTGGGCTCAGGCGGCGGTACTATGATGACACGAAGTCCTGGACGATCTTCTGGATGGTCAGTTTGATCTCTTTGTCCAGCTGTTCTTCTGCGTCGGCAGCTCGGGCGCTCTGCTCCAGGGTGATGAACCGCTCCAGGTGGACGGGGGTGGAGCTGCCGAGGATAAACTGAGGGCCCAGCCAGGCCCCCGCTGCTGCCATGATGGCCGAGAAGAGGAGGAGGAGCCACACATTGACCAGCAGGTGGACCAGGACCAGCCAAACAATCAGCACACCCCCAGCCAGGAACTTCTATTTCTTCCGGGGGTCCTTCAGGGGGGCCACCAGCACTTCAGACGCGACAAGCGCCATCTATAGAGGAGATAGAGAGTTAGGTTACTACAAATACGGAGAGCCAATCAGATCGCAGGGCCAGCGTGAAACATCAACTATAGGTAGAAAGGGTGGGGCTTTGTGCAGATCACTATGGTAACCAAAGAAATCAAACATGCCCCTTCAGGTGTAGGTGGAGCCAGGTGTAACGATGGACTCCAGTGTGTGCCGAGATCCCAACCCCCAGAGATTAGAAACTGCAACTGTTCTGTTTTGGGTGGAAAGAGCCTCATCAGCTATTCATTTCCACTGGAGCAATTTCCCCTCACTTCCTGTCCTAGGGACATTGTTATCCCTGGGCCACCAGGACAGGAAGTGAGGGGAAATCTCTCTAGTGGAGTCACAGACTCTACCAGAAACTCTGCCTTGGCCTCACCCTATTCAGAACAGAGGCAGCAGTTTTGGCTGTAGAATGGAGAGGAATATGGAGTCCATCAATGCTTGTTCTGAAAATACCAGGTGCCTGGCTGCCATGCTGGTCACGATCTCCATGTAGACCTGAGGTTCTGCTGTCACTGGCTACACGCTGCTCCCTGGTAGGCACCATGGAGTATCAGACCTCAGGGCAGCCAGGCGCTTGGCATTTTCAGGGTGATAACTGACAACCATCCAGCAAACACTGCGAGTGGGTAGTATGTCAGGTGGACAGCTGGGGGAGGGATGTGCTGGGTGATGAACTACAAGTCCCAGCACACCCACAGCTCACCTGTTACTGCTGACGTCACATCTCTGTGGGATCACCTCTCCGGATGTAGCAGGTAGTCTCCCTCCTCATGCCGCAGCAGCCGGTCTCACCTGGCAGAGGGAGGAACCGAGACTCCTTCGGCTGTCACTCTGCAGCTCCGCCCTCGGACCTCCTCCTCGCGTCACAGGGGTCACATGAACGCCAGCCATTCTGAGCCGTTCTTTGGTGTCTGCGCCTGCGCAGTTGAACAATAGAGAGCTAGGCTCAGTCTAGAGCGCCGCCCTGAATCCACAGTGACCCCCGGCGGCCGGAGGGCAAAACTTCATCCTCTACCTTACCGCAAGTCTTATTAGTAATCGGCTTGGCTCGGCTCAGGATTGGCTCGGGCGGAGGTGGTGGTGGGCGGTGACTTCGTGGAGTTTGGCGCCTTATTCACATCGAGAAAGAGAGTGCGAGGAGGAAGGTGGTGCTCTCAGTGAGGAGGAGGAAGTGAAAGGTGGTGCCCACAGTGAGGAGCAGGAGGAAGGCGGTGCCCACAGTGAGGAGGAAGAGAAAGGTGGTGCCCTCAGTGAGGAGGAGGAAGAGAAAGGTGGTGCCCTAGGGGAGGATGGTGGTGCCCTCAGTGAGGAGGAAGTGAAAGGTGGTGCCCACAGTGAGGAGCAGGAGGAAGATGGTGCCCACAGTGAGGAGGAAGAGAAAGGTGGTGCCCTCAGTGAGGAGGAAGGTGGTGCCCACAGTGAGGACTGCATGTTACAGTACAGTGTGAGTATACTGACCGCTCCAGGCCATAGAGTGACTGACTTGCCCAACCGAGTCTGGGGGTGATGGTGATAATACAGGTACCCCTTATATCGGTGTCCTCCTTACTCCCCTCTGACCTCAGTGTGTTTGCTCTGCAGACTGGTGTAAGGGGGTCTCTGATCACCACCATCACAGTTCCCCTTTACACACGAGTCCGCAGAGTTCCCCCCTAGACCCCTTTCACACGGGTGATCCAATCAGCTCTGACTGGCAGTTTTTCAGGTGGACCTGATTGGATGGTGAATTCACCCCTACAGACCATTGAGCTTTCACCGCCTACCTCTAGATCAGTGTTTCTCAATTCCAGTCCTCATGGACCCCCAACAGGTCATGTTTTCAGGATTTCTATTATTTTGCACAGGTGATTTGATCAGTTTCACTGCCTTAGTAATTACCACAGCTGTTTCATCTGAGGGAAATCCTGAAAACATGACCTGTTGGGGGTCCATGAGGACTGGAGTTGAGAAACACTGCTCTAGATCCAGTTGGGTCTGTGAAGGCTTGGCGCACACTAGTCATGAGGTGTTGTGTCGCACAGCTCCGAACCCATTTGTGTCAATGGCACCCGGTCCAATCTGTGACTCAAGTTGCAGCATCTTGAAAGAAAAAAAAAAGGTTTCTGCACTTCTTTGAGCCCAGTAAGCTGTAATGTTGCGGGAGCGTTGCACGACATTGGGGTTGCACTGCGGTGTGCTGAGCCTTATGCAGGCCATAGATGGTTCGTTTATCGCCCGATTTTTCGTCCCAAAGAATAATCGGCTGATTTTCTGTCCCAAAGAATAATCGGCTGATTTTCTCACTGTTAGTGGGTCAATGGCATAGGCTGATTTTTGTGGTTCCTCCTCATTTTATCGGTCATGCTGGAAAATTTGTGAAAAACGGCCGATTTTTGTAATTGGTGGCAACAGAACGACCGATGTTTCATTTTTTTGGTTGAAAAATCGGCCAATAAAAGAACCATCTATGGCCTGCATTAGGCTCCATTCACATCTGAGCGTAGCGCTTTTGCACATAGTTTACTGTGATTTTTACATGTTTTCATACAATGTTTTTTTAGCTGGTTTTGAGCTTTTGTTTTTTTTTTTTTTATTAGGCAATAGAGAAAATTATCATTTGTTGCTAGGTTTTTCTGCTTCCGCTTTTATTTCTTTTATTATGTTAATTTTTTTGTTAGGGCAATGATAATAAAATGAAGTTAACCACTTGCTGTCCAGAGGATTCACCCCTGCTCCTGACCAGGCCATTTTATGCGTTACAGCGCTGCGTTACTTTAACTGACAATTGCGCGGTCATGCAACACTGCACCTAAATTAAATTTGCGGGGGTTTTTTTTCCCTTGAATAGAGCTTTCTTCTGGTGGTATTTGATCGCCTGTACATTTTGGGGAGGAGGGGGGGGTGTTCGCTCTTAAAGATAATTTTGAGAAAAAAAAAACTTTTTGGCTTTTTGCTATAAAACGTGTCCAGTAACAAGATTTTCAAAATCAAATGTATTTATTTAGGCCAAAATGTATTCTGGGACATGTCTTTGCTAAAAAAAAAAAAAATCCCATTGTGTGAAAATTAATTGGTTATCGTGAGTTATAGCGTTTCCAAATGAATGTGTGTATGTATATATGTGTATATATGTGTGTGTGTGTGTGTGTGTGTGTGTGTGTGTATAGATAGATATATGGATTATTTATATTCATTTTTGTTACTAGTAATCAGCGACTTATAGCAGGACTGCGGCAGGTATTCTGACATTGGGGGAACTAACTTGGTGTCACTGACATCCCCAATGACACCAATACAGTGATCAGTGCTAATTATTATACAGGATTTATACAGCTCCAATAGTTTGCTCAGAGCTTTACAACATAAGCTGAGACAATACAGTTCAATACAAGACGGTTAGGAGGGCCCTGCTCCTTGTAGCTTACAATCTAAAATAAAAAGCACTGACTCTACTAATGGCACTGGGCAGGAAGGGGTTAACATGTGTGGCGATCAGAGCGTTAACTTTGTGCTGTGTGTGTGCTTTCAACTGTAGGCACACTGCTTTGTATGGCTTTGCTATGCAGAGCCATGCAAAGCAAGTGCAGGAGCTGACGGGAGAGAACTGTTTTGTTTACATACAGTTCTCTCCCTCCGTCGGTAATGCTCCACAATCACCGGGTGCTGGCGAATAATCACCGGCTGGGACCTGGTGATTGACAGCTGAGGCCGCGAATAGCGGTGCTGGTAGGGCGCGTTCTCCCCCTACCCAGAAATGCAAAATTATGTGTGTGTATGTGTATATATATATATATATATATATATATATATATATATATATATATATATATATATATATATATATGATTTTGCGCACCCCTGCCGCCCTGTAGCAGTATATCTGCTATAGGCAGCAGGAAAGCGGTTAAATAAATATAAAAATAATAACCCCTAACCTTAACCCCCTAATCCTTAAAAAAAAAAAATTAAACAAATTATTAAACTTCTAAACCTGATAAAAAAATTAATAAATACATTAATAAAATAATCGGATACTTGTAATAATAATTAACCTATAACCTTAACCTCCTAAAACCTAAAAAAAAAGTTATAAAATAATTTTTTATTAATGTGTTTTGTTTTTTTTTTTTTGTTCAGGTGTTTATTACTATTAATAATATTTTTTTTTTTAAAGTTAGGGGTTAATATTTATGATATTTTATGTGTATTTATCTTACATTTATTCAGGTTTTATTTTTTTTCCATATCTTCATTGGAGTAGAAAAAAGCCAATCACACATTTCCGTTCTTTTCTATAAGAATAAAACCGCACCAATAATGTGCAGATCTACCCAATTTGAGCTGCAAAAGTAGCTCCAAAACTTTGAGCTTCAGGCGACTTGGAATGGAGATGTGAACCATCTCCACAGAGCAATATTGATTTTTTTTTTCCCCTGTGCGAAGCTCCAAAATGCTCAGGTGTGAATGGGGCCTTAAAGACAGAAGGGGACCCTGTCCTCCATTTAGGCATGACAGGTCGGATCAGATGTAGTTGGGTGTAAATGGACAGATGAGTCAGGTTACTCCTCGGCACACATACAGAAGAGCGGGCTGTATTGGAGATCGCTCTGCATAAACTAAGAAGACGTGGACCTGTCATCTGCCCATTCTGCTCCAATCAGCAGGGGATCTGTGAGCAGATCAGAACGGAATCCACCCCATGTAAAGGGGTCTTGCAGTGCAAGTGGAAATTCTGTGGACCTTGATGTAAGGAGGGAGTGGGACTTTGGTGACCAGTGACCCCCCCCCCCCTTTGTCAGAGTTCCTCCCTTACATCATAGCTCGTGTTCTTCCTTGCACTTTAGGGGGGCTCTGGATCTTGACATGAAGGGGGGACTCTGATATAAAGGGGAACATCGTGTCTATGAGGCTGTTATGGTACAGTAATTAGGAATATTTTTTGGGGTGGAAGGACTGTTGTGTGCAGTGTATATAGTGACTAGGCACAGATTTGATTTACTGATCTCCCTTTAAGCCCCCTCCCGCTATTGGACAAAATTTGACCATGCACTCTCTTCACCACAGAACGTATTTTTCTGTTTATCCCAGAGTGCCCCAGGCCATTCATAATGCTCATCATGCTCATGTTTTGTCACTCTGCTTTGAGGATTTCATTGTAAGGTCGGAGGACTATTCTGAGTATTGTCAATGTTTACATATCATTTATACTGTTAAAATATTCATCGTCTTAGTTTATATTAAGGTGTTTATATTGTATTTCAGGATGTCCATAAAAAATGTGCTCCATAAGAAAATTTGCTATGTTTTGTCAGTAAAAAAAAAAAAACCCATGGGTGAACCTACTCAGCTCTATCTGTACAAACATTTGTGCCCTGGCTGCAGATGTCAGCGTTCTGGTGTTCCCCCAGAGCTCTCCTTTAATAAATGACATCGTTGAGTATTTCCAGCACTAGGAAGGAAGGGGGCACTGAGAACAGGGATATCTGAAGCTGCCAATCACATCTTATTTCATTATCTGATCTTCATTAAATATTGGAAAGTAGCTGCAACATCCCCATACCTCCCCAACATCGTTATATCCAGCATCATCATCCTTTCCCAGTGTCACCATACTTTTCTAACATCCTCAATGTCCCCATCCCTTTATAAATTCCTCATTCTTCCCCATCCCTCTCTAACATTCATATCTCTCTCCAACATCATCATCATTCCCCAATGTCCATATTCCTCGCTAATATCCTTCTCTCTAATGTTTCCATCTCTCACCAACATTTCCACAACAACCCCATTCCGTCCCAATGTCTGCATCACATCTGAACTGCCCTATCCCCTCAACATCTTCATCCCTCCCAATGCTCCCATCTCTCCCCAACATCACATTTGCTCCACAAACATCCTCATCCCTTCCCAATGTTCCTATTCTCATCCCTCTTCAACAGTGCCCTCTTTCCACAGTGTCCCTGTTCACATCTCTCCCCAATTTCTCTATCCCTCCCCAATGTCTCCACCCCCCCACCAAAATCCCTATTCTTTCCTATACATTTCTAGTTTTGCTATTTCCATCCCTTTCCAACATCTGTATCCCTCCTCAACGTACCTGTCTCTTATCCCCATCCCTCCCCAATGTCTCTATCTCGCCCCAATGTCCCTATACCCATTCTGCCCCAAATGTCTACATCTCACCCCAACCTCCCTATTCCCCTCAAAATCTTCAGCCCTCCTAATGTCCCCCTCTCTCCCCAACAACCCCATCCCTCTCCCAACATCCTCAACCCTCGTCGACAATCACATCCCAATCCTTCGCTAATGTTTCCCAGCTCAACTGCTCCCCAGTGTCTACATCCCTCCCCAGCATCATCCCCAGCATCCATATCCTTCCCCAATTTTTTTACCTCCCTCCCAAAATACCCATCCTTCTGTATACATCTTCAATTTCTCTATCCCCTTTCCTTCCCAACATCTTCATCTCTCTCAATGTCCCTATCTCCCTCCAACATCCCAATTTCTCTCCAGCAACCCCATCCCTCTTCAACATCCTCATCCCTCCACAATGTTCCTATCCCCATCCCTCTACAACAATTTCATCCTTCCCCCAACATCCCAATCCTTCCCTAATGTCTCCACCCCCAAAATCCCCATCCTTCCCTTTACCTCCCGAGTTTCTCTTCTCATTGCTTTGCAACACCCACATCCCTCCCAAGTGTCTCCATCCCTCCACAACACCCCAATTCCTTCCCAATGTCTCCGTCCCTCTCCAGCATCCCTAGTAACATTTGTTCCCAATATCCCAATCCTTAATGTCTCCTCTATCCCCATCCTTTCCAAACATCACAATCCCGCCAAAACATCTCTCCATATACAGCAATGTCTTTCTTGCCTCAACATCAGGGACTTGGAAAGTTCTGCAGTGTATGACGGCCAGACAACTGGCATTTTCAGAATGAGGTTAAATGTATTCTCAGGACAGGTTTCCATGTAAAGGAGAGGATGGGGATGACTTACACTGAGCACCCAGCATAGAGGAACAAGAATGAGAACAGACCTGCACTTAGGCCCTCTTGTCCAGCTAAGCATTATGGCAATTCAACAGAGCCCATAGAAGGGTGAAGATTGTGATGCTGCACTTGCATCCATCACAGTTGTCTGAGATCACGGACTTGGGTGAGGGGGCCAACCCAGATGTCCTGTAACACCTTACAACAAATGTATGGATTCAGCTTGTAAAATTCTTTTGTTTTAAATTTCTTTGGAATAAAGTTGTTTTTTTTTGTATTTTATAATCTATATTTCTGAGTGTTATTTATTCCTTGTGGTGTAACAGACTACCATGTGTATCCTGTGATTTGCTACAATGTACACAAACTACTTGTTCAGGGATGAAATTGGGGTCCCAGTCTACTTGTCCCTCATGACAATCTACTTGTCCAGATAAAAAATAAATACATTTTAACCAAAACTGTATTTAGATAGGTGATTTTAGTCTGGGGCTTTAAAAAACAAAAGGGGCTTTATGGCGACTTAAAGGTGTGTAATAATTTAACATTGCGCTTTATATCTCCTCCTCCCCTCCCTGCCTGTCTCCAGCACCACACCCCGGAACTAGCAGGGGAGTGACTTTGCAGTGTGATGAGCACCGATTGGGTGCTCGTCAGGAAAGGGGAGTGTCAGGCTTATGCTTTACTTCTTTCGCTACCAGAGCCCTTATTGCGTGTTTTTTTTTTTTTTTTTTTTTTTTTTTTTTTTTTTTTTTTTTTTTTGCACACATTGAAAAAATCATTTTAGACCTGAAGATTACATAAAACCCCCAAAACATGTTTTCTGAAAGCAGAGACCCTAAAGAATAAAATAGTGGTAGTTCCAATTTTTTATGTCATACAATAATACCACAAAGGCATAGGAAACGCAAAATTTCAGTAAAAAATGCACTTAATTTCAGGGCACAAAAAGCAATAAATGCCCTTTTTTATATTTTACAAAAAAAAAAAAGAGGTTGTACTGAGTAAATATCCAACATGGCAAACCTTAAATTTGCGTGCCCTTGTGTGAAATGGTGACAAATTTCGGTACCCTATATTTTCTATAGGTGAATGCCCCTTTTAGGTTTAGTGTTGCAGAGGAGGTCTGGTTCTAGAATTATTGCTCATTACGGCGTGTGTGGCGATATGTAATGTGTATCGCAATCAACGTTTTCATGCATAGGCACCCTGATGTGTGCTTTTAAATTTGTATGTGCATATATGTGAGGGGGGGGGGGGGGTTATGTGCTTGGGTGTAACTTTACTTATTTACAATTTTTAAAAAAAAATTTTACTCAGCTTTTTTTTTTTTTTTTTTTTTTCCCCCATCAGATAGGAGTTAAAAAGTCCTCTATGTGATGATTTTTTTGGTGACAGGTTCCCTTTAATAAGACATCCATGGTCTAAAAGACCCTGGATGTCTCCCCTGTACACCACTGGATGTAATGCAGTGCACATTGCACCACATTACATTCTTTCCCAGCCTCGATGGCCAGGAAATATTTCAACGGAGACCCAGAAGTGATGTCAGAACGGGAACGGAGGGAGGAGAGCGGATACTCTATCCCCTGGCACTCCCTGAACAGGTATGCAGATGGGCAAGCGGAGCCCAGGTGCCATAGTGGGCAGGGCAGCAGTTTGCTGAGGAGGCTGGAACAGTAGGGAGCTTTGTGGACGCATTTGGCGGAAGCGCTGCTGCCAAAATGCTTCCACCTGATAGATGGACAAGCAGCAGGGCTAAAGTGTAAAAGAAACTACATGCTCAGCACCCAGAACTAGATGTTCTGGGTGTTTGGGTGATATAAATTGAACATCTCTGTGTATAGCCTGGTTACTGGGGAAATGCTTTCCCCTGTCTTCAGCAACTGATGACATCAAAGTTACTGACTGAAGCTCAAAACAACTTTTTATTGATAAAAGATGGAACTTCAGAAAACTGATACTCTACTTTATAGCAGAACCTCACCTAAAAAGAGATCCCCCTAGCCTCTCCATATTGTAAACTTTTTTTTGAGGGGGGGAGGAGTGGGTACCTAGTTTCAGCAGGTTTCCACTTCTGCTGGGACTGCTTAGGTAATCCGGGTGCAAGTTTGCCCCCCCACCCAAAACTTCCTGAGAGGAGGGACATTTTAGAGAGATTGTGACCAGCAATGTGCTTAGTACACCACAAAGAAATTTGGGTGTGTTTTACATTCATTTGAACATTGGGTGTAGCCTAATTTTTGATTGCAAACAATGTAGAAACCTGAGAACTCCCTTTCTCTCTGCACACATTCCCCAACCCTCCCCCTTGTAAATACTGCTACCATGCACATTTTACCCCCCTACGTATTGGAGGAGTTAAGGGTGAAAGGGGGGCATTGTGACCTGTCGCCCCCCCCCCCCCCCCATTCATGAAGAACATTACTCCTGTCAATGAATGAAGAGTAATCACCTCTGAAGGCTGGTCTCCACCTGTATCCCCACCACTGCACACTAGCAGGTGCTGGCCCTGTTCTTAGGAGACATCATGGTAGAGAACAAAAATCCCGTCGGCCACACATCCAATTAAATCACCTTTATTTGGACATATTCAAAATACACTCCACAATATACAAAAGAGGGAACATAGCACTCCAGCTACCGCGTTTCACGCCACTATCAGCGCTTAATCATGGCTCCTGTCACCCAATTATATTCCTTAAAAGTGCAAGTCTTTCCTTTAGAGAAATTGCAAAGAAAACCAAGGTGTCAGTGAGTACAGTTTCTTACACCATCAAAAGGTACTTGGAACTGACAGGAGGAGGTCTGACAGACCTAAAACCACAGCAGAATCAGAAGACAGGTTTCTGAGATTTAAAAGCTTGTGTGACAGGCAGCTCACAGGACAACAGCTTCAAGCACAGATTAACACTGATCAAAGTAAGCAAGTCTCATTTTCAACTGTAAAGAGAGTTCGAGCTGCAGGTTTGATAGTTGAGTGGCTATAAAAATCATTGCTAAGATGGCAAAATAAGAAAAAAGAGGCTTTCCTTTGGCCAAGTGTACTACTGAAGGCTGGAAGAAGGTTTTATGACCAATGAATCAAAATTTGAGATAAAGTAGATGAAAGGATGGTTCCTCGGTGTGTGACACCAACTGTCAAACATGGAGGAGCTATCATGATGGTCTGGGGCTCTTACTGGAACCAGAGTGGATGACGTACAGAGTGAGTGGCACCCTGAACCAAAACTACTACCACAGCATTTTGCAGCGTCATGCAATACCCTCTGTTATGCTTAGTTGGTCAAGGGTTTATCCTACAGCAAGATAATAATCCAAAACAGACCTCCAAGATGTCAGAACAACCTTAGAAGAAAAAAAATTAGATGGTGGGCTTCAAATTATGGAATGGCCAGCACAATCTCCAGATTAAACCCCATCAAGCTGATTGCAGCATGTTTCTGGGAACATCTTCAACAGTGTTGGGAAGAACTTTCCAAACAATACTTGATTTCTGTTGTAGACAGAATGCCACGAGTATGTTTGGCTGTTACATCTGCAAAAGGTGTCTACTTTGAGCCAAAAATTTAGATTACATTTTGTTAAAGAGAACGAATCCATGATTTTTTTTTTTTTATATGTAATTGTTTATTTTGTTCTGTGCTTCAGCAAGAGGACCGATATCTGCTCCTTTGTGCAAGGAGTAACAGGATGAGCACTGCCAGAGCCCTACAAAATGACCTCCAGCAGGCCACTGTGCGAATGTCTCTGAACAATCAAAAACAGACTTTATTAGGGTGGCCTGAGGGCCTGACGTCCTCTAGTGGACCTAGTGGACCCTGTGCTCACTGCACGGCACCACAGAGCTCGATTGGCATTTGCCATTGAACCAGAGCTGGCAGGTCCACCACTGGTGCCATGTGCTTTTCAGATCAGAGCAGGTTCACCCTGAGCACATGTGACAGACATGAAAGGGTCTGGAGAAGCCATGGAGAACATTATGCTGCCTGTAACATTGTTCAGCATGACCATTTTGGTGGTGGGTCAGTGATGGTCTGGGGAGGCATATCTATGGAGTGACGCACAGACCTTTACAGACTAGACAATGGCAACCTGACTACCATTAGGTATCGAGATGAAATCTTTGGACCCATTGTCAGACCCTATGCTGGTGCAATGGGTCCTGGGTTCCTCATGGTGCCCAACAATGCCCGGTCTCACGTGGCGAGAGTATGCAAGCAGTTCCTGGAGGATGAAAGAATTGATACCATTAAATGGCCCCCACGCTCGCCTGGCCTAAATCCAGTAGAACACCTCTGGGATATCTTGTTTTGGTCCATCTGACGCCTCCAGGTTGCACCTCAGACTGTCCAGGAGTTCAGTGATGCCCTGCTCCAGATCTGGGAGGAAATACCCCAGGACACTATCCATCTCATTAGGAGCATGCCCCGACGCTGTCAGGTATGCATACAAGCATGTGGGGGTCATGCAATCTACTGAGACCATGTTGAGTTTCTGCAATTAAATTTAAGCAAAATGGACTAGTCTGCCGCACCTTTTTTTCACTTTGATTTTTGGAGTGTCTTTGAATTCAGTCCTCTGTAGGTTTATAATTTTCATTTCCATCAAACAATGGGGCATCCTTAAATTCCTAACACATTACCCAGCCCATATCAGTATAGATATCCAGTATGATATTTTTCCCCATTGAGAACTGATGTGGTTTCAAAGTGTTCCTTAAATATTTTTTTTGTGCATTGTATATACACTACATTGCCGAAAGTATTGGGACACTCCTACAAATCATTGGATTCAGGTGTTCCAATCACCTCCCACAGGTGTATAAAATCAAGCACCTAGGCTTGCAGACTGCTTTTACAAACATTTGTGAAAGAATGGGCCACTTTCAAGAGCTTAGTAAATTGAAGCGTTGTACAGTCATAGGTTGCACCTGTGAAATTTCATTGCGACTAAATATTCCATGGTCAACTGTTAGTGAAGATATCGTGGAACTTAAAAGGCACATGAAACATGAGATGTTCTTTGAACCAATTTGAAGAAAATGAAGACCAATCAGATAATTCAGCTGAGAGTTTTTGATTTTCCGTGTGTGTGTGACAGATCTTTTCTGCGTTATTCAGGTGCCTTGACTCAGGCAACATCTGCTCAGAGTACACTACACTAGAGTGTTGTGCAATGATGAGTAGAGACAAGTAGTGTCGTGTCGAGTAGAGACGTGTCGTGTAGAGTCAAGTCGGGGTTTTTTTGTAAATTAAAGTCCCTTTATGGGTAACTGCTCTGGTCTGAGTGGACTATAATACGCTTTTGCACTGCACTGTGTTTTCTGGTATGTCGCCTGTTCACAAGCTTGAGAGTGTTAAACTTTTATATTTCTTAGTCTTCCTATATGTTTTGAATTTGTGAAATGTTTATGGAAAAAAGCCTAATAAAAAAACAAACCTAATTCTAAAGATAAATCTCTGGAAAAAAACAGTATATTATTATTATTATTATACAGTATTTATAAAGCGCCAATAGTTCGCTCAGCGCTGTACATTACAAAGGGAGACAGAACATGTGACAGAACAATACCAATAGAATGCAAAACATGAGGGGGTCAAGGGCCCTGCTCTTTCGAGCTTACAATCTAGGAGGGAGGGGGTGGTGGCACAGGAGGGGATAGCTGTGGGGGATGGAGTGGTAGGAAGAGTGGAGGAGGTCGGCAAGTTAGCAGGGGGTGGGGTAGGCTTCCCTGAAGAGATGGGTTTTCAGGGTGTGCCTAAAGGAGAGGAGAGTAGGTGATAATCTGATGGGTTGGGGCAGGGAGTTCCAGAGGATGGGTGACACCCTGGAGAAGTCCTGGAGGCGGGCATGGGAGGAGGAGACCAGGGAACTAGAGAGAAGGAGGTCTTGTGAGGAGCGGAGTGTGCGTGCTGGGCGGTACTTGGATATTAGGTCAGAGATGTAGTACGGGGCAGTATGGTGGACAGCTTTGTACGTCAGCGTTAGGATTTTGAATTTGATCCGTTGCGCAATCGGAAGCCAGTGGAGGGATTGGCAGAGGGGGGTGGCGGAGACAGAGCGGTTGGAAAGGTGAATGAGTCTGGCAGCCGTGTTCAGGATGGACTGAAGAGGGGATAGCCAGCGGCGAGGCAGGCCAGTGAGGAGGGAGTTGCAGTAGTCGAGTCGTGATATGATGAGGGAGTGGATGAGCTGTTTAGTGGTTTCTGGGGTTAGAAACGTGCGGATTTTGGCGATGTTGCGGAGGTGGAGTCTGCACGAGTTTGTTAAAGATTGGACTTGGGGCTGGAAGGATAGGTTGGAGTCCAGAATGACACCCAGTACTCTGGCCTGCAGGGCGGGTTTGATGGTAGCGTTGTTGGATGTGACGGAGAAATCAATGGGGGGTGGTGTCCGGGCTGGGGGGAAGACAAGAAACTCGGTTTTGGAGAGGTTCAATTTAAGGAAGTGGAGCGACATCCAGTCTGATATGTCGCTCAGTAGGTGTGTGATTCGGGCTGAGACCAAGGGGGTGAGGTGGGGGGTTGAGAGATAGATTTGTGTGTCGTCGGCATAGAGGTGGTAGTTGAAGCCGTGAGAGTGTATGAGTTGGCCAAGGGAGGAGGTATAGATGGAGAAGAGAAGGGGCCCGAGGACAGAGCCTTGAGGGACCCCAACAGAGAGGGGGAGTGAGGGGGAGGTGGTAGCATTATAGGTAACGCTGAAGGAGCGTTGTGACAGGTAGGATGAGAGCCAGGAGAGAGCAGAATCTCTGAGGCCGAGGGAGTGTAGTTTTTTGAGGAGGAGGGGGTGGTCGACTGTGTCGAAGGCCGCAGAGAGGTCAAGGAGTAGGAGCACTGAATAGTGGCCATTAGCTTTGGCGGTTAGCAGGTCGTTGGAGAGTTTGAGTAAGGCAGTTTCGGTGGAGTGTAGGGGACGGAAGCCGGACTGTAGGGGATCGAGGAGGTTGTTGTCATTGAGGTGAGAGCATAGGCGGGTGTAGACGAGGCGCTCGAGGAGTTTAGATGTAAATGGGAGCAGGGAGATGGGTCTGAGGTTGTTCGGGTCATTGGGGTCCAGGGAGGGCTTTTTAAGTATGGGGGTGATGTGTGCATGTTTCAGAGGGGAGGGGAAAGTGCCTGAGGAGAGGGAGAGATTGAAGATGTGGGTGAGGGAGCGTAAGATGGAGGAGGAGGAAGGTCGTAGGAGTTGTGAGGGGATAGGGTCGAGGGGGCAGGTGGTGAGGCGGGCATCAGAGAGGATCTTGGAGACTTCCTCGATGGTAGTAAGGTCAAAGGTGTGGAGTGTTGGGGGAGCTTCAGTATGAGGAATGTAGGGTGGGGTGGAAGAGGAGGTCAGAGCAGTGGTGGGGCCGTGGGAGAGGGGTGATGAGGGGGTAGCTGAGTGAGGGTGAAGGGGGTTGGAGAGAGTTTGAGCAGCGACGAAGTCCCTGCGGGTTATGTCGAGGGGGAGGGGGGATAAGGGGGTAGCTGTGTGAGAGGGGACGGGTTGAGAGGGTGTGTGAGTTGCGGCAATGTCCTTGCGAATTGTGTCAATTTTGTTTTTGAAGTGATTGGCAATCTCAAGGGCAGTGAGTGAGGTGCTGGGTGGAGGTGGGGGTGGAGAGAGTAGAGAGTTGAAGGCAGAGAAGAGTCGGCGAGGATTGGAGGAGAGGGCCTTGATGAGGGTCAAGAAGTAGGCCTGTTTGGCAGCATGGAGGGAGGAGGTGTAGGTGTGGAAGGCAGATTTGTAGCGGATGAAGGCTTGTTGGGATTTGGTTTTGCGCCATAGTCGCTCCAGGGCACGACTTTGTCGTTTGAGGGTTTTGGTGTGATCAGTCTGCCAGGGCTGGAGCGGTCGGGGTCTGATGTTGCGTGTGGTTAAAGGCGCTAGTGAGTCGAGGGCTGTTGAGAGCGCATTGTTGTAGGCGGTCAAAGCCAAGTCGGGGCAGGACAGGGGGAGGATGCGGTCGTGGAGTTGATCAGCTGCAGAGTGGAGGGAGGCAGGGTTAAGGTTGCGGAGTTTACGGCTGGTAGTAGTGTGACATTTGGAGGGGTAGGCGTTGGAGAACGAGGAGATAGAGAAGGTGATCAGGTTGTGGTCAGAGAGAGGGAAGGGGGTGTTAGTGAGGTTGTGGGGAGCGCAGAGGTTGGAGAAGACAAGGTCCAGGATATTTCCGTCGGAGTGGGTGGTGGATTGTATGCACTGTGCAAGTGCAAAGGAGGAGGTTAGGTGGAGGAGACGGGCTGTGTCCGGGTTGTCGAGGTTGACAGGGATGTTGAAATCCCCAAGAATTATGGTGGGTAGCTCAGAGGAGAGGAAGAAGGGTAGCCAGGAGGAGAAGTCATCCAGGAAGCGGGGTATGGATCCAGGAGGCCGGTATATCGCAGCAATCTTCAGGGGGGTTGGGGAGAATAGTCGGAGGCAGTGGGCCTCGGAGGAGAAGGATAGGGAGGGGGGGGTTTGGGAGGACTCGGAAGGTGCTCTGCGGTGACAGGAGCAGACCAACCCCACCACCTTTACGACCGTTAGGCCTGGGTGAGTGGGTCCAGGTGAGACCTCCGTAGGAGAGTGCAGCAGGGGAGGTAGAATCAGTGGGCTGGATCCAGGTTTCCGTGATCGCTAAGAGGTTGAGGGAGCGGGAAACAAAGAGGTCGTGGATGGCGGTAAGCTTGTTACACACCGAACGGGCGTTCAGGTGTGCACATGAAAACGGGGGGGAGATTTTAGGGAGCAGGGGGACAGATACTAAGTTGTGGGGGTTGCAGTAGGACGTGGAGGTGGGAGGGTGTTGAGCGGGTGAGGGAGGTGGAGGGCCAGGATTCGGGGAGATGTCCCCTGCGGCTAGGAGGAGGAGAAGGGTGAGAAAGGTGGCATGGGAGCGGGATGTGCAGGAGCGTGAGAAACTCCTAGTGGAGGTGTTGGGGTCAGTGGGAGAGCGTAGTAATAGGAGGAGGTGGTGGGTGCCATAGAGGGGTGAGGGAAGCAGTGAGGACACGATATATAAATGTTTGGGAGGGGCAGAGGGATATAGTGAATGGATTTTGGGAACGGAGGAGAGGAAAAAGGAGGACTGGAAGAGACATTTTGGGGAGGTGAAGAGAGCAGTAGTAGGGAGATGATAGCAGTGAGGGGGAGATGTACAGGTTGTGAGGTGGAGCAGAGGGGTAAAGAAATGAGATTTGGGAACAGAGGATAGTAATATGATAAGGAGAAGAGGGGTGTATTATATAAAGGTACACAGAGTGGGACTCAGGCATGTAAGAGGTTTCCCAAGGTGTTTGCTTGCAGTCTTCCAGCATGCAGTATATGAAGAGAATTGAGGGCTCATGTAGACAGGTACATCAAATGCAGGTCACCTGAATTCCATTGACTTAAAGTAGTGTAGATAAGAGTTCAGACTGCATTTCATCTGCTTTCTCTTGTATTTCTTCAGACACAGCAAGTCCTATTGAAATGGGTTTGCTGCGTTTCAGACAAGCAAAGATTTTCTTGTTAAACACAGCATGTTGCATTCCAGCGCATACTTTAGAATAGAGGAGACTGCATATGACATGAACGGCCATCTACCCATGAGCCTTACATTTCCCTAATGGGCAGCTATAAGCTGTCCTACAACAAGTTAGACCTGTAACTGGTTCTTTATATTACCTCTGTAGGGTGTTTACTGATCACAATTGATGTTCACCATCAACAAACTGCATTAGATGTTGTATCTTGTTTATGTACAAATAACCATATGGGTTTTATCTAACTTTGATGTGTGATGCACTGACTAAGGAACCATGCTTTTTTTAAAGCCCTGTTTTTCTTTGAATGAGTTATGGTTATTTTGGGATGCTATGATTTTAAACTTTTCCCACAAGTTCTTATATTTGTTTAATTCAATCTGGCCTATTAGTACTGCATTATATGTATAGCGCTACCCCCACAGGGGCCTCAGATTTTAACTGGTTCTTTCCCCAAACAGTACAGAGGTTAAAATGGCAATTCAAGGTTAATTCCCCACAGCTGTGACTTTTTATATTGCAATTCGTGTCTGTGTATAGTCAATGAGTTTATTAGCTCTCGTGTGGATGCACTGAACATGCTAGATACGGAGCCATGGGTAGCAGGAAAGAACTGTCAAAAGACCTGTGTAACAAGATAATGGAATTTTATAAAGATGGAAAATGATATAAAAAGATATCCAGTGCCTTCGAGATGCTGGTCAGTACTGTTTATTCCCTTAAGAAGTGGGAAATTTGGGGATCTCTTGATACCAAGCAAAGGTCAGGTAGACCAAGAAAGATTGTAGTCACAACTGCCAGAAGAATTGTTTCGGTTAGAAATTAAAACCCTAAAAATAACCTCAGGAGAAATACAGGTTGCTCTAGAAAAAGACTGTGTGCTTGTTTCATGGAGCACAATGCAACGATACTTGAATAAAAATGAGCTGCATGGTTGAGTTGCCAGTAAGAAGTCTTTACTACGCCAATGCCACAAAAAAGCCCAGTTACAATATGCCCAGAAACATGTTGACACAGCTCCAGCTTCTGGCACACTGGAGTAACAAGTAATTTGGAGTAATAAGACCAAAGTAGAGCTTTATGGTCACAACCATAAGCACTATGTTTGGAGACAAGCATACCATCCCTACTGTGAAGCATGGTGGTGGATCACTGATATTTTGGGGGTGTGAGTTCTAAAGGCCCGGGGAATCTTGTGAAAATTGATGGCAAAATGAATGCAGCATGTTATCAGAAAATACTGGCAGACAATTTGCAATCTTCTGCACGTAAGCTGCACATGAGACGCTCTTGGACTTTCCATCATGACAATGACCTTAAGCACAAGGCCAAGTTGACCCTCCAGTGGTAACAGCAGAAAAAGATGAAGGTTCTAAAGTGGCCATCAGTCTCCTGACCTTAATATCCAACCACTCTGGGGAGATCTCAAATGTGTGGTTCATGGAAGATGACCAAAGACTTTGCAGGACCTGGAGGCATTTTGGCGGAATGAATGGGCAGCTATACCACCTGCAATATTTTGGGGCCTCAAAGACAAGTATTACAAAAGACTGCACGCTGTCATTGACGCTAAAGGGGGCAATATGCAGTGTAAAGCTATGCAGACTTTTGAACAGGGGTCATTTCATTTGTAAAAATTCCATAAGAAAAAAAAATGTTTTTGCCTGTTATGTTTTCTTTAAAAAAAAAAATTAAAATGGTGCATGCTGTATATTACCAATTCTCCAAGGATTTGCAAACTTTTGAGCACAACTGGTTATTTGAAAATTGATCAATTCTGACATATTGATGGCATATCTCATTTCTTGAAACTATTACACTCTGTTCCGAGTGAATGAGAAAACGTTCAGTCATTCGTCTGCATGTCAATAGCTATGGTTCGGATTTGTGTTCAGACCGAACCCTAAAGCAGAACTAAACTCTCAGGCCTCATTTAGACTAGCCGTTGGGAAAGTGTGGCACTAAATATGCATGGTTGGGCTGAGTTTTTAGCACCTACCCCCCCCCCCCCCCAAAGTGAGGGAATTTCTTGGGGCTTCCCAGGTCACAAAAACGAGTTTCTCCATTGCAAGATTTCCCCTCTATTACTTTTCTGGGAACAACCCAAAATGTTGAATTTCTTTTACTTTTAAATGATAATGGTCGCCAGGACAAAAAAAGGAGTAATCTGACTAACAGGAACACAGAACGCAATAAAAACCTGACAGGTGTTCTAATCCCTCTCCACTCTCTTCAAAACTAAAAAAACAAAAACAAAATTGTATCATACTTACCGTAATTTTCCTTTCCTGGTGCCTATCCATGGCAGCATACCTGTGAGATAAGCTCCACCTTAGACTCCTCCCTCAGGACCAGTGAATATATAAAAGAGAGGATTAAGGTACCCCCAGCATTCTCTGTAATATAGAATACCGAGGGTGGAATTGTATGCTGCCATGGATAGGCACCAGAAAAGGAAAATTACGGTAAGTATGGTACAATTTTCTGTTTTCCTGGTGCTTCCATGGCAGCATACCTGTGATAAATAATTAGCTGAAATGGTTGGGAGTATGCTTAGAAAAAGTTTTATTCAAAAAATAGTATAATTTTGAACAGGCAATGGCCGCCCTGATTGTCTGCTTAACTCCACAAATGAGAGAGCACCTGGGTCCACTCTGTAGTGCCTCATAAATGTGTGGTGGGACGACCACGTAGCTGCTCTGGAGATGATCTCGATGGATACACTTGCCTTAGCTGCCCATGAAAACAGACCTGGTCAAATGCGCCCTGATTGAAGAGGGTGGGTTCCAAACCCCTGGCCCTGTACGCCTTAAAAATTACCTTGACTATCCATGAAGCTATTGTTCTTGATGAAGGCTTCTTTCCCTTGTTTTTGCCCCAAGGGATGACAAATAGACTAGACTAATCCCTAAAGGATGTTGTAGGTTGAAGATAACCCCTTAACACACTGGCGATGTTGAGCTCATGGGAGAGTACCTGACTCTGAGTCTGAAAAGGTTGGTTCTGAAAGATTGGAAAATGAGGAAACCTTCTGAATAAATCTGCGCAGTGTTCTACATTCCACCCTATCTGGGTAGACCGTAATGTGGTCCTCTGCCACCCCTAGGGCTTGAAGTTCTGACACTTTTACCAGATGATACTGCTATTAGGCCACTTTTAGAGTCAGATTCCACAAAGAAGCTGATCTGGATGGAGAAAAGGGTTGGCTGGATAAAGCTTCTAGAATTACAGATCCCAGGTGGGAAAAGCTTTTTTGACAGGTGGACATATCTTCTTAATGCCTTTTGAAGAACTGGACCACACGTGAATCTTCGGCCCACCTCTTGTCTGTTGCCGCCGAGATCGCTGCCACGTGCACCTTTTAAGGTGTTCAGGCCTAAACCTAGGTTAAAGCCTGCCTGGCAGAAACTGAGAAGTGGAGGGCAGATCTGGATTGAAGTTCCTGCTAGCTGAAGAGGCTTTAAACTAGTTTCAAACCTTGTCATACATATTAATTGTAGAGGGTTTTTTAGCTTTGAGTACAGTCGAAATAACCTCCGAAGAACATCCTAGGGCCTGGAACATCTGCCTTGTAAATAACCATATGTGAAGATTCAGTTTGTGAAGATTTGGATGTGTGTACTGATTCTGACACAGAAGAAAAGGTATGAGTGGGACTTTTATCTGTGAGCGAACACTGAGAAACACTGCTACAGGAAACCATGGATGTCTTGGCCAGTACAGTAGGACTGCTATCACTGTTGTGGCTTCTTTCAGAGGTCGCGAAAGGAACTTCGAGATAAGAGGCAGGGGGGGATGTATAGGCCAGGTTGCATGCCCACGGACTCGAGGGCATCTATTGCTTCTGCCGGGGGGGTGAGGCAGGCATGAAATGAACCTTCGCACCTTGGAGTTGTCTGCTGTAGCAAAGAGATCCATATTGGGAAGACCCCACAGATTCACAATCCAATCGAATATCTTGGGATGCAGAGACCATTCATTGGCGTCCACAAATTTTTGGGACAAAAGGTCCGCCTTCCTATATAGGTGGCTTGGCAGAAAGACTGCTGTTGGATCCATTAAATTCCTTTCTGCCCAAAGGATGATGGGTTCCACTTCTCTCAATAAGGACCTGCTGTGGGTTCCCCCCTGACACTGGATGTATGAAACTGCATCCCTGTTGTCCATTCGGAGGACTTGCATCTGATTTGAAACTCCAGGGCTATCCGAGCAAGAAAAGCAGCTCGAATTTCCAGAATATTTGAGATGATTCTTGTTGCTTGAGAAGCCAATTTTCCTTGAACTGACACCTGGTTGCAGTGTTCCCTCCCCAGCCGATCACACTGGCATCTGTGGTAACTATGGTCCAGGAGAGATATCCCAATGGACACGATCTTATAAGCATTCTTTTTTTTTTCCCACCACTGTAGTCCCTTGTGCATTAGTTTTGTCAAACATTTGGGCTAGGATAGGTAAAGTTTGTTCCATTGTCTTCGAAATTCTAATTGAAAGCACCTCAGGTGCCAGTGGGCCCATGAAACCATTGGGATACATGCTGACATCACCCCTATCAGACTCAGGCAGCTCGAGGCTGTCCGGTGGGATCGTGTCCTCACTTTCTTCTTCTTCGGGATGATGGCTGTCATTTTCTGAGGCGGAAGTGACACCACCCCCTTGGAAGTGTCGAACAGGGCGCCTAGATAAATAATTTGCTGTGTTGGGATAAGTTGACTTTTTGTTTCATTTATCATCCATCTGAACTCTAATAGTGTGGAAATCAGAACTTCCCTGTGTTCTGTTAGGCTGGATTCTTCGCTAGTAGTAGGACATCGTCCAGGTAGTGATATACCCCGAGCCCAACCTCGCGTAATGGGGTTAGGACTGTGATCTGTATTTTTCTGAAGACACTGGGAGAAGTACATAGAACGAAGGGCAAATTCTGGAATTGAGGTTGAATCTGTCCGACTGCAAACCTCAGATATTACTGAAACGTGGGAGTATGGGCATATGTAAGTAGCATCTTGAAGGTCCACTGACAGCATCCAGGTTGAACGGCATGGATAATAGTCTGCAGTAATTCCATCTTGAAGCTCTCCAAGAGTATGTAATGGTTTAATTTCTTGAGGTCTATTACGGGTCTCCAACCACCGTTCCTTTTGGGTACCAGAAATAGGTGAAAACCTCTCATATGGAGGAACCAGTATGTCAGGAATGGACTCAGCACTGGTGGTGGGACTCGCCTTCCGTGTGGGCTGCAGTACCAGAGCTGACCAGCGGGTGCTCTCAGCAATGGACTCAGCACTGGTGTTGGGACTCACCTGCCGTGTGGGCTGCAGTACCAGAGCTGACCAGCGGGTGCTCTTAGCAGCCAGAAGCTCACAATCAGCCAAACCTGGGGCTGATTACAGAAAGGTGTATATAAGGCATGACCAGGCCTGTGCTCTGGGCCTTGGTGTATGTTTTCCCATGAGCCTCTGTACCTGTATCCTGTGTTCCTGCTTCGTTGCTGACCCGGCTTGATCCTGATCTCTGTTGACCGTCTCCTGTTCTGACTACTGGCTCATCCCTGACTATTCTTCTGCCTACTCCTATGCTGTTTGACCTCCTGTTGCTGTACCTTGGCTTGTGACCCGTTTACTCTTTGCCTGCTGCTCTGTACTGATCTGCCTCCACCATTACCGACCCGGCTTGTCTGACCACGCTAACTACTCTGCCATCCATCCATCCTGCACGGATCCAGCCGTACCTGCACATACCTCTGGCGGATCCCTCTACCACTAGCAGGTGTACTCAGGGGCCGCGACCTGGTCTCAGTCCTGCGCCAAGTCCATCCCCACCATCGGGGCTCTGGTGAAAAGGCAGACTGGGGCTTAGACTCCGCGCCCTGGGGAATCCTGCCCTGAGGACCGCTAGAGGTACCACCAGGCAGTCGTTACAGAACCCTACGGCCGGCCTGACCATTCCACCTCTCCAGCCCTGACTACGCCTGTGTTCCTGCACCTCCTAAAGATTAGTGGAAGGTTGGTTTGCTTACTGTGCGTTTATATAGATATATATCTGGGTGGCTAATAATAAACTGTATTATATTACCTGCGTTTCCCTGTGTCAGTCCACACCTTTCTGGTCACTCCTTGATTCCTGACACAGTATTCCTGCCTGCTGTGCCTGTAGGGAATCCGGAAATTGAAGAAGTACCTCTCTTCTGAGGAGACTCTGGTATTCTCGTGGGGGTCAAGAAGTCGCAAGGTGGCCAGTTTGAGATACGCCCAGACGTGTCCAAACTGAACTGTCGAGATCACCCAGGGATCCTGGCATCTTTGCACCCAAACTTTGGCAAAATGCCTCAGTCTGGCTCCTACTGGGATGAACCGGCGTCAAAAGGATTAGGTGGTGTCTTGTGAGTTAGGCAGAGCCTTTTGTTTGTGGATCCTCAAAAGAGAAGATTGTGTGCTTCTCCAGGCCTTTCTTGAGTCTCTGCCCTGTCTGAACTGCCTGTATTCTTTGCTTCTGCACTGCTGAAATCTTGAAGTAAATCCCCTGGTATGTCTAGGTCTTCTGTCTTGGGTCAACAGGCCTGATTTTGCTCCTGTAACATGGGAAATGGCCTTTTCCAGCCTCTCTCCAAACAGTGCTTTGCCATCGAAAGGGATTTTACACCAATTTTGTTTTGACGCCATGTCGGCCACCCATGGCTTCAACCATAAGGCCTGCCTTGCCATTATGGCCTGCAGCTTTGATCTTGCAGAAGATCTTATTGTATCAATAGCTGCTTCACCAATGAAGTCAGCCGAGAGCTTGAGCTCATCCAAAGCGTTGAAAAGTCTTGACTCTCTTCCTTGGGAACTTCCTGTTGGATAGCCACCTCTATGTTGTCCGTCCATACTTGCAAAGCATTGGAGACAGATGTCAGCGCAATCGCTGGCTTGTAGGCATTTCCTGCCAGCTGATAGACCCTCTTTATAAAGGTCAAGATCTATTCGTCTGTCTAGGTGGTCTTTAAACAAGGTTGAGTCATCCATAGGTAATGTTCTGTTGGTGGACCATCCAACATTCAGAATCAGACCCCTAATAGCAGATATAGCTTTCCCAGGCAATTAAGAGAAAATCTTTTCTCTGTCCTTTTTCCATTCTCCTTCTATATCATCCCTGATTTTATCCATCAGAGGAAAGAAGGCGATTTCACTTTTTAAGAAAGGGAAGTAGCTCCTTTATTTCCTTGCTAGGGAATCAGTTTCTTCCCAACCAATGGCAAGCTTGACTGCCTGGACATAAGGCTGAACCAGGGAAAAGCTAAAGCCTGAAGGATCTGATTCATCCAATGAATCTTCTTCTCCAGATTGTTTGTTTGTTTAGATGGCCGGTCCGCTATTGGGTGAGAGGATTCGCCCGAGGATGGGCCTGGTAGTAGCGCATCTGATGCCTCTTCCTGAGTAAGCTGGGATGATAGTTGTGATGGATTAGCTGCTACTAGTTCTGTGAGTGAATCACTTTTTTTTTTTTTTGTAGGTCCGCAACCTCTTTCCGCTGCATAATCCCTGAAACCGTCTTCGCAGACTAGCTTGCCCGGTAGAGGGGTGGCTTCACATGCCTGGCATTTTTGAGGTATTGGGGAATGTGAGGATCATTGTCTTTTGGCAGAAGAATGTGCCCCAGTCGAATGGTATCTGGAAGATCAAGGTTGGCTCAGGCTGCCCTTGTTGGATTCCTCATGGTGCCTGGATGTCCTCTTGGACCTCTTCTGGCGTACAGGGCTGAAATACATAAATGTACCAGCATAAGCACACTTTTTTTTTTTGAACCCAGTCAGAGGCCCTTACCTTTTCTGAAGTAGAGGAGGGTCTTGTTTGGGCGGCGAACGCCTTATCTCAAGCAAAGGGCAAAAAGAGCAGCTATAAGAAAGGAAGAGGATTTAGATTATTGCGGTTTCCCCTTTTTTTTTTTTTTTTTTTTTTTAGGAAACGATAAAGGAGGGTGCATGATGAAGAAGTGGAGAGAGGAAAAAAATAAGGAAGAAAGGAAAAGCGAAAAGATTTACCGCAGGTGAATACTGGCGATATTTCCAGGAGCTCTCAGCAAGGCTGACCTACACCACAAGGGCACACTAAATCTCCCGGGACTAAATAGTGGAAGGGGCAGGGTAAATATGAATCCTGGAAGGAAAAAAAAAAAAAGGAATTTAGGTAAGGGCAAAAATAGCTTATTTGCCCATAGCCAAGATGGCTGGCGTAGCGGTGAGCCGCTCCACACATGTGCGAAACGTTGGCTCTAAGACCCCGCCGACCAGCTCAGTTGCGCCTTGGAAGATGCCGGGACACAGAAAAGCCAGAGATGAGAGCTCGCTGGCACTATAGGGGAGGGAAAAACAAAAATCAAGGAAAGAGAAAGCAGAGGACGGAAAGAAGAGTACCTGGGGAGTGGCAGAGCAGGATCACAGAAATGAAGCAAACAGAGGGACAGAGAAGGAGAGTGGGACAGCACATGGAAAGCCCTGGAGAAAGGACAGGAATAGCTGCTCTCTCTGTCCTAAGCTTCAGCGAACGCCATGAACTTGTTGCAGACATAGTGCTTCTAGATAAGCGACAACTGCTGTCCCAAAAGACCCCCAGAAGGGCCTCCCTACCTTATCAGTGCCTTTAGATGCCCAAGAGTAGAGACTGCGACTGGAAGAGGGTGAACCCAGGCAGAAGCTGCTCACAGCAGAGGTAAGGATGACCGATTTACATTCACTGACCATAAGGTATGAGTGGGGAAAAAAGGAGAAAGCTGGGGGTACCTTTAATCCTTTCTTTTATATATTCACTGGTCCTGAGGGAGGAGTCTAAGGCAGAGCTTATCACAGGTATGCTGCTGTGGAGGCACCAGGAAAAAAGTGTTGCCTTAAGTATACTTTAAGTTGCTGTGATGCTTCATGCCTGTGGCACAAATCCAACATTATCCACTGAAACTGGTGGATTGCTGCAAATTATGAAGTGATGTAAACTCCCTGCAACCGCGTGCAATGCATGTGGTTGTGGCGCTTTGGCAATTATTGAATTAAAACAGTGAGGAGGCATTACTTCGCCACCTCACTGCCTGTCAAACGCCTTTCTTTTCAGAGGAGCTGCAGTTTCTGATCTCCACCTTCTAGTGATGCGGTGGTTACATCCCTCACTAGCCGCTGTCCTCTTCTGCTGGCTTTTCGGCCTCTTGACTGGCTGGTGGTAGATTGATGTTATCTTTTGCATGGCACCTCAAAAGCAGCAGTTGCAGCAAAGAGCATCAAGCAAATATTGTCACCTAAAAGAACAGGACTCGGGGCTCTCACTAACACCCCGGTCTTTGTGCTGGAAGTGCACCATGCGGTGTGCTCCCAGCACAAAGACCGGTCCACAAATTAGCAGCCCCACGGAAAAAGGCCTAGTCCAGAGTGATCGCTAATTTATGTATGCTCGCCGCCCAGGTGTTAAGCTCATCTTTAAAACTGACACGCATTAGTGTTCATGTGATTTTGGTTTTTGCCTATCTGTTATCTGGGTGACCTAAAACCCACATGTTCATCAAAATTTCAAATTACCCTTTTTTCCATTGCATCACAGTGCATGGGGGAGTCAGCTTTCCGTGCATTATTGTGAAGGTTCGGCTAAGGCCCATTAGACATTCCAAATGCATGCGCAACGTGTGCGAACAACATGTGCTGATCTGCATTGCAAGTCACATCTGCATGTGCAATCACACATAGGCATGAGCAAAGCCTACATCAGTCAGCCCTTTTAAGGTTGCGCCTTCAAATCTGGGCAAAATGTGCTGCCTGAGAGTGCATGTCGGTTTATTAATGCGCCAACATGTGGCAAAGGGCCTAATGAAGACAACGCAGCACGAATCCACGCAAATTGAAAATGCGAATGGAAATGTGTAAATGGGGGGGGGGGGGAGGCTTTGCCCAGCGTGATGGACGGAGCTGCACGTGGAGACCAGACGGTGAAGACATTCCTTTGGTCTGACTCTCCTGCTCCCCTTTCAGTCATGCCTGCATTGAAGAAGTATGCGACTGATCGGCCTCAGTCACAGAAGAACTCCGGCAGATTATTAGCATTAAATTAGGCTGCTACCCAGTAACCCGCGCAGTCACTTCTCCTTCTCTGTCCTCGTCTGTCACTCCGCCACCTTCTGTCTCCTCTTTTGTTTGGAAGCTGAAAATGACTCTAGCTGAACAGGAGGACTTTGTGTGAGTCCAGGAGGTGAGAGGCGGCGTACAGATCTGCAATACTTATTATCGCACACAGATAATTCTCTCCGGTAAAAGCACCTGGACACTGCTGTGATCAGCATTTCTGTGTCACCCCATCAGATGTTCCAGCTATAGCACAAAACCCATCCCCTGATTGGCCTGTTTGTAACAGGCAGAACCATCATTGCTGCACATGAGGTGTGTGGTCACATTCAGGGAGCCTCTATTATAACTTCTATGGGTGTATTAATAAGAAATTTGCACAGCGATTAACATTGTAAAGGTGTATGTCCATTTTTATTCTGTGCAAATTCTGCGAAGAAACAAATGTTATCAGACTATTTACTGTGTTGGATGAATGTTTTTCATTGATTTCAACCGGAAAATACTGCAATTGACCTCTTGATGGCACTAGGCATCAGAATTTATTATGATACTTAGCACAATCTAGTGTCATTTCAACCACTTGTCATCCTGCCCCTGTACATTTACTGGGGGGATGGGGGGGGGGGGGGGGGCGAGCAACACGGGCAGCAGGCACATGTGACTTTATATATGTAACTGCCTTCATCCGGCTCGAGTGCCCCCTGCTAACACCTGTGGTGATTGGACACACGGGTTTGGTGTCTGGTTTCAGCCAATGATTTTAGCATAGCATATTGAAATTGTGGGGAGATTCCTGGTGCTTCTGCATGTGAGTCAAAACGCTCTAATGTGAGTGGGGTCTAAGTGTACCTCCCAGCCAGTGTCGGCTAGCTCCAGATTGCCCACCACACTAACAGTCCCACTATAAGTCTCTGATCACTGCCATTACCAGTATAGTGTCACAGCTGCGTACATTCCAGTATACAGTGCATCCAGAAAGTATTCACAGCGCTTAACTTCTGCCACATTTTATGTTACTGCCTTATTCCAAAATGGATTAAATTATTTTTTTCCTCAACATTCTACAAACGATACCTTATAATGACAACGTTATAGAAGTTCATTTTGAAATCTTTGCAATTTTTATTAAAAATAAAAAACGGAAAAAACCACATCTACATAAGTATTCACAGCCTTTGCCATGACACTCAAAATTGAGCTCTGGTGCATCCTGTTCCCACTGATCATCCTTTGTTTCCACAACTTGATTGGAGTACACCTGTGAGATATTCAGTTGATTGGACATGATTAGGAAAGTCATAAACCTGTCTACATAAGGTCCCCCAGTTAAAAGTGCATGATAGAACCAAACCAAGCCATTAAGTCCAAGGAATTGTCCGTAGACCTCCGAGACAGGATTGTATCAAGGCACTGATCTGGGAAAGGGTACAAATTTCTGCAGCATTGAAGGTCCCAATGAGCACAGTGGCCTCCATCATCCGTAAATGGAGAAGTTTTGAACCACCAGGAATCTTCCTAGAGTGGGCCACCCGGCCAAAATGAACGATTGATGGAGAAGGGTACTTAGCCAGGGAAGTAACCAAACACCTGATGGTCACTCTGAAAGAGCTCCAGCATTTCTCTGTGGAGAGAGGAGATCCTTCCAGAAGAACAAAAATCTTTGCAGCACTCCACCAATCAGGCCTGTATGGTAGAGTGGCCAGACGGAAGCCACTCCTCAGTAAAAGGCAAATGGCAGCCCGCCTGGAGTTTACTAAAAGGCACCTGAGGGACTCTCAGACCATGAGAAACAAAACTCTCTGGTCTGATGAAACAAAGATTGAACTCTTTGACCTGAATGCCAAGCGTTATGTCTGGAGGAAACCAGGCACCGTTCACTACCTGGCCAATACCATCCTTACAGTGAAGCATGGTGGTGGCAGCATCACGCTATGGGGATGTTTTTCAGTGGCAGGAACTGGGAGACTAGTCCTGATTGAAGGAAAGATGAATGCAGCAATGTACTGAGACATCCTTGATGAAAACCGGTTCCAGAGCGCTCTTGACCTTAGACTGGGGCAATGGTTCTTTCAACAGGATAACCACCCTAAGCACACAGCCCACATAACAAAGGAGTGGCTATGGGTCAACTCTGTGAATGTCCTGGAATGGTCCAGCCAGAGCCCAGACTTGAACCCGATTGAACATCTCTGGAGAGATCTGAAAATGGCTGTGCACCGACACTCCCCATCCAACCTTCATAAACAAAAAACATGCAGCGCTAGAGTAGAAAGGTCTGTCTCACGATGAAGTGTGACCACCTAGATAGATATAAACGCAGCTAGCATAAAGGTAATGGTCTAAGCAACCAATACTACAACATTCTCCTGGTTAAAAAGGTTTAAATAGTGACATAGGTGTCAAAGTCAATATATCATTGGAGTGACAAAAATAAATCTGTGACATCTGTGGTAGGAAGTGTGGCTGTAGAATGCACTAACCAGATAGCGCAGATAGTAGCGCATTGGAGTAAAATGACCTACTCCTGGTCAATGGATCAGGAAACCTGCCGGAGTGGTGGTCGTCTCTGCTGTGGTCACGAGCAACGTCTGCGTCCTCTCCAGTTATGGCATTACCAGGTATCCAGTGGGATAAATGCCCATCCAGTGTGTAGTGGAATCCTTTTGTGTCAGCGACCTCCAGGGGTGCGGTGTGCGCTCAAGGAACAGGAATCACCTTCAGGGCTGTCAGTGGTCCCTATGTACTCCAAGCAGGTCTCTGCACCCCATCCAACCTGATGGAGCTTGAGAGGTACTGCAAAGAATAATGGGGGAAATTGCCCAAAAATAGGTGTGCCAAGCTTGTAGCATCATACTCCAAACGACTTGAGGCTGTAATTGGTGCTAAAGGGGCTTCAACAAAGTATTGAGCAAAGGCTGTGAATACTTATGTACATGGGGTTTTCTTTTTTTTCGTTTTTTATTTTTAATAAATTGCAAAGATTTCAAAACAAACTTCTTTCACGTTGTCATTATGGGATATTGTTTGTAGAATGTTGAGGGGAAAAAAGTTAAATCCATTTTGGAATAAGGCTTTAACATAACAAAATGTGGCAAAAGTTAAGCGCTGTGAATACTTTATGGATGTACTGTATTTCCCATAGTTTGTAGACACTATAACTTTAGCACAAACCAGTTAATATACATTTATTGGGATTTTCTTTTTGGGTTTTGTTTTTTTTTTCACCAAAGACGTAGCGGAATACATTTAGGCCTACATTTATGAAATTAGTTTTCTTTTTTTTTATTGGATATGTTTTATGATAAAAAATCCTTTTTTTTTTTTTTTTTTTTTTTTCCAAATTTTTCATCTTTTTTTCATTTATATAATGACAAATAAAAAACCCAGTGGTGATCAAATACCACCAAAAGAAAGCTCTGTGAAGAACAAAATATTTTCATTTGCATACAGTGTTGCGTGACTGTGCAATTGTCAGTAGCACAGTGCTGAATAGCAAAAAAAAAATGAAAGGGGTAAAATCAATGAAATTCAGCCGATAGATTGCGCTGAATATCTAAGGATTTCCTATTATACTTAGCACCATCTATTGGCCAAATGCAGAATTTTCCATTTTAAAACAATAAAAAACATTTGATGTGTACAAGAAATAGCCTAATAATTATTGTTTGCCCCAATTGTATAGAACCAATGTACAGTTCAAGTGCTGGGCTAATCTTATAACTACACCTCCTAGAGTGGCACTGGGTACATCTAAATATATTCCTATTGGACTCCTTCCTGGATCCAGCCTGGAGTATAGGGTGCTGCAGTAACAACCAGTGGATAACTGGTATCAGCACAGAAGGAAGCATAAGTTACCAGAACACCAGGGAGCCATGAATAGTCCAAGCATGTGATGACATGGCTGACAATGGGATCCTGCATGGTTTTGAAATTTGCATGTGCACCTAATGTCTTGTGCAGGGGCGGACTGACAACTCATGGGGCCCCTGGGCAATAGGGGATCATGGGGCCCCTGTGTCCTTGCCCAAACTCAAAAAAGCCTATGAAAAAGGTACCAGGGGCATCTCATGGGGCCCCCTACTTACCCCGGGCCATCAGGCAGTGCCCGAGTTTCCAAATGGTCAGTCCGCCCCTGGTCTTGTGATGGCTTTCATGAATTCTTAGACTATATGTGGCTCTATGGTGTGCTTGCTTTCTTATGTGTGTTTCTATAAGGCCCCCAATTCTCAGCCAGGACATCCCCTCCCCCTTCTTTCCCTCATCTTGGAGGCTGATTGAACAGTCGGGAGACTGATTGAGCCTCTGTTGATGTTCTGCAGAGTGTAGCGTTTTTTGTAGAACGCATTTTAAGCAGCTGACAGTTTATTCACACCTGATGTGACTGGAAATGCACACAGAATTATGTGACGGTGAGCACATTGCCATGGATTGTATCTCTGGATATAACAAAGCCTTTGGAAGTCTCTAAATTGCACTGACTCAAGTTTGGAGGTCAGCACAAACAAAACTGTAGCATGCAGCATGTCACTTTGATGGGGCCCCAATGACCTAAACGGATTGATAAAGTACTATGATGTTCTCAATGAGGGTCTTTACCAAAATTCGCCAGTTGGCCAAAATGTGCTGGAGTCAATAGGAAAGGTGGTTTTTAGTGCAATGTGCCTTAAGTGGCTCCTGAAGGCTAAAGAAGCTCCTTTCATTTATCCAAACCAGACAACCCTAACAGTTATGTTCTACACCAATAGTCAAAAAAAAAAAAGTTTTTTTTACTTTTAAGGGTTTTTTTTCCCCCCTTATTTCTAGGTCCCTGGTACTTTTCCAAGGTGAGCAATGATTTTGGCCAGGGTTCATGTCAAAGTGTAGGATGACCAAACATTCTGAAGGCCATTACTCTATCACAGATGGGTGAGATTCACACAGAAGGGAGATCTTTGACTAGTGGCAACATGATCCAAAATCTTGTTCCTGTGCATTCAATGTCGGCTCTCCTGAATCAGGTACATTGGACAACTTCCCTACTACGGGCCCAGAGCAGCTGATATGTCTATAGTTGGGTCTCAGTTTAAAAAGGTTCTTTGGTTGGATGGAGCAAGAGAGGGTTAAGTACCTCCTGTCATTTTTTTCCTGTCTGTATCTTACTATGCACATCTAGTTAAAAAAATTTTTCCTGATACAAATTATAAGGTAAAAAGAAATCTCGCTGAAGTGCAAAACAAAATCCCCTCTCGGCTCATTTACACAGGTGCTCAGGGGGCAGTAAACCTAGGTAGTTGTACTGTGGTTTTAACACCCGCCTTAAAGTGGTAGTAAACCGCCAACAAAAAAAATTTGGGTCCTCTGCAGGTCTAAGCCATAATATGCTAGTATGCACTGCATACTAGCTCATTATAGCACACTTGCCTGCATGTGGAGCCTTCCTGCGCAGCGCTATCATGGCTTCCCTGGTGCCTCCATCTTCACCCAGTATTCCTTCCAGGTTCGCAGGCTCTGGCCATCTGAATTGGCAATATGTAGTGTCGTTTTGGATGGAGTAGTGATGGACTAAGAACCCCTGTTCGATTTTTTTTTTTTTTAATTGCTGTCTGGGGGGGGTCCACACCCTCTATTTTTCGTGGTCACCATCCAAACTTTCAAATTGTCACCAGAACAGGAATTGAAGGAAAATCTTCCAATGGGCATACTAGTTCGGGAACAGCTGCCTAAGAGAAGAAATCCCCTCACTTTGGAGAGATTTGTAGCTCCCTCCCTGTTGTGTCTACAGAATAGGAAGTGAAGGGAAATCTCTAATATGGCACATGAATAACAGAACAAAAAAAAGTTTTAACCCTTTCCTACTTTATCCAAAATTAAAAAGAGTTTTGACTTTTAGATATATTTTTAAGTGGAACTATATAGCCTCTTGCCACCTCCTATGCCACAGTAAATCAAAGACGAATTCTCCTGCGCTCTAGGGCTCAGACAGGTGGCGAACAGATGGAACCAGGCCTGGAGGGATCGTCCACCAATGCATAAAGGGCTGTGCGGCTCCAAAACAAGGCTGGGGAAGCCCAATCAACACTGCAGAATGAAATGAAAACGAGAAGCGCACCAACCTTGCGCATTACCTCAGTAACCAAAATTTATTAATTGTAAAAAATATACTCACAAACAGCGAATGAAATCAGGCATGTAAGTCCTCACAGGGACTTGAAGATAACATGAGTCCCATCAGGGGAGTGGGTGTTCAGTACAGCTGACGCATTTCGAAGGGGGTCCCTTCTTCCTCAGAGCTAACTGAACTATGAGTGCTCTCTCCTATATATACTCCTGGACTGAACCTAGGCCCTCCCCACTGGGTTGGGCAGTCTCAGGTTTGTAGGAGGGGCCAAGATATCGTCAACAGACAATCACTATTTGTAATGCCATCAGAGAGAAATGATATAGACAAACGTAAAATATAAAATATATAAAACCACATTTTGCATACACCACTTAGTATGCATATAATATATCAACTTAGTGATGACACCAATGGAAATGATGATGATAGATAATACATGATGAAACATAATATATAGTAAATACTTAGTCTTATTCCATGATTCATTAGTGAGCGATGTATCAAATGGACAAATCATCCAGAGGGCTTGTCATGATGCTGGATGAGTGTATAGCAAATAATGTAAAATAGACTTAAGTTGTTAGTCAATGGATGTCTTAATGGATAGGTGTCCATAGTGACACAAACACATGTGTATATATATATGTAGACATATAAACCCACACACAAACCTTCAACCAGAAGGTTTGTTTATGGTTGAAGGTTTGTGTGTGGGTTTATATGTCTACATATATATATACACATGTGTTTGTGTCACTATGGACACCTATCCATTAAGACATCCATTGACTAACAACTTAAGTCTATTTTACATTATTTGCTATACACTCATCCAGCATCATGACAAGCCCTCTGGATGATTTGTCCATTTGATACATCGCTCACTAATGAATCATGGAATAAGACTAAGTATTTACTATATATTATGTTTCATCATGTATTATCTATCATCATCATTTCCATTGGTGTCATCACTAAGTTGATATATTATATGCATACTAAGTGGTGTATGCAAAATGTGGTTTTATATATTTTATATTTTACATTTGTCTATATCATTTCTCTCTGATGGCATTACAAATAGTGATTGTCTGTTGACGATATCTTGGCCCCTCCTACAAACCTGAGACTGCCCAACCCAGTGGGGAGGGCCTAGGTTCAGTCCAGGAGTATATATAGGAGAGAGCACTCATAGTTCAGTTAGCTCTGAGGAAGAAGGGACCCCCTTCGAAACGCGTCAGCTGTACTGAACACCCACTCCCCTGATGGGACTCATGTTATCTTCAAGTCCCTGTGAGGACTTACATGCCTGATTTCATTCGCTGTTTGTGAGTATATGTTTTACAATTAATAAATTTTGGTTACTGAGGTAATGCGCAAGGTTGGTGCGCTTCTCGTTTTCATTTCATTCTGCACCTCCTATGCCACCTGCCTCCTCCCGCCCCCGTCTTTGTAATATATTAGAAAAAAAAAATGATACATACCTTGTATCTTGATTAGGTCAGCAGTACTTTCGCTTCTTCCTCTGGTGGCGCATGGCTGGACATTCTTCCAGCATTGAGCAACGCTCACCTAATGAGCGAGTGTTGCTCACTCTTGGAGTACTGTGTTGAGCCTGTGTGATGAAGCGCCCCCTGGGGACTGAGATGTGGGCAGTAATGTAGTTCAGAGAGGGTTAGTACAAAATGCCAATATTTTTTTGGAGGTGGCGGGAGATGTAAAAAAAAAAAATCCTGGAGTTTTACTTGGAGACACTTTATGACCACAAAGGGACAGTTTTTTAGACGTGTTCCATCACTGGACAATGCATTTGCTGATTGGACCCAGATGACCACCAGCCCAATGGTTTTCTGAGACAGAAATGGTTCAAATAAATAAAATCTTTAACCGATCTGTTTTTTTCCCCCTGTAACAAACTGTATCAATCAAGCGAATGCAGTCTGACTGCTCGGCACTTTTTTTTAGAATTACTGTGCTGAAAATTGTCAGGCGCGTTACCCGACTCGCAGGAATAATCGCGTGTGATGTGTTAAATAAGTGCATTACAAACAGAGCGCTGCAGGTTCCAGGCAAATGTCAGAGTGTGCGCGCTCGCATATCAATGAGCATTTACCGGCGTGGCGTACACTCATGCAGATGAAGGTGCCTTTGAGACGGGAATATTGATCATCTGATATTTTTCACAAATCAAGAAAAGATTGCACATTAAAGCGGAAAGCCGCGCTGCAGTCCCATCTCATCAGGAAGATTTTTTTTTTTTCTTTTTTAGAAAAATCCCAACTAGCTTTTTCTACGGGGATAAAAAAAAAGAGAGAGAAAATGGAGGATCACTGTGGGGTTATGTTAATTCTAGAAGCTGTAAAAAACGTTAAATATTTTATGACACCGTCGCCCTGTAAATGAGCGCCGAAACGCGGATCATCAGCTCAGGCGGCGGAGAAGCTTTGAATTAGGCCGACAGCTGTGCGCACATCACTAGTGGGAACAATGGGCCCGGCGGAGGCAGATGCACGTTTATTGTCATAGATCCCGCGGCAATTACAGAGCGACAGCCCCGATGTGCTGATCCGTGCTGCTCGATGGCGCCGGGCAGGTAATGAAGCGGCGAGATGCAGGAAGAACAAGTCATTAAACCGCCGCTTAAAGTTTTGAGAATCGACCAAGTACGCAGAAAATGAGTTTCTCCAACTGGAGAGCTGGGGGACATCCGGAGCAGACCGGACTTAAAGGGGAACCTTGATCTGTCTCTGCACAGGTCGGAGACCCTAAAACGCAACACATTCTGCATTCTAAAGAAAAGGATGCTCTGTACATGTTTACAGCCTCTAGATGGAGCTGTGACTTTACAGATTGTGGAGGGGCAATTTATAAATAAAATAACCGCTCTTCATTGCACCGCACTCCACCTTACTTCTCTGCTCATTTTTTTTTAATTTAATACATTTGGAAATGGAAACTTGCAATGTTTTTTTGATGTGAGAAAAATGGCAAAATGTAGATTGGCAGATGAAGATGACACTATGCTATCAATTAAAGAATACAAAATCTGCACTTGTCACTTTTGCAGCTTCTTGCTATAGATTTCACCTGGTTGAGGGTGGAGGACTTTGATGGCAAACAAAAAATATTTCTAAATGGGCCAACTTATTAAAGTATATGTGAGCCCTCACCTTGTGAAACAACCCACTCAATTTACAATAGAAAGGCAAAACATTTGTGTATAGATATAAAAAAAACATTATAAATACTTTTTTTCTTTTTTTTGTAAGTGATCACAAAATCTCTGTTCTCAACTGCATAAGAGGCTTGGAGAGTTGGGGGGAGGGGAAACCGCAATACACCGATCTTCCTAGTAAATGACTGTGCAGGGGGCATGTCAGCACAAGGCTTGGCTATTGAAGGACAGGCAGGCTGTTCACCCAGCACAGCCAGAAAAATGACCCTGCTGGAATGGATGTGCTCTCATGCCTAGCGTGGTCAGTTTTAAATAGGAAAGCAGGGGGACTAGTAGGATCAGCAGCTACTTCAAACAAAGAGAACAAAACAAAATGAACAGGATACTTTTTAACATAAGTATATGGTACAGCAGGTACTTATTAGGAATATTAAATTCTGGGGTAATATAGTCTTTCATTTTTGTCGTTGGCTGAAGCAGCCTAAAAAATAGGCAAAAAGGTGTCTGGATCGATATTTCCATTGGAAAAAAATCCAAAGATATCAATCTTGTCCTTTCTACATTGGCCCCTGAAGTCTGGGGCGCCGGAGGTCACTTGCATCTGGAATTAAGTGACAGAACAGAAAAATGATTGTTTGAGGAACAGTGTGATCTAAAGGATGGCCGAGAGGAAATCAAATTTCATCGTTTATTTCCTGTACCTTTTGGATACTCCGACACAAAGATTAAAAAAGTTCTGTTCCTCTCCCATTCCATGCCCCCCCACCCCTGTTCTTCCATCAGAGGTGTCAGAGCCCCATCCTGTGTTCATTCCCTTTAGGTCTGTCCCACTGAAGTCTGCTCCAATCACATCTACACTGTTGCCTGAATATAAAGAGAACCTGTCAGTTACTTTACAGGTCTGCAGGAATATATTGTGACTGCAGGAAGAAACTCCAGTCATATCACAAGATACACCTTTGTGGCAGGCACCAGGATTTACATGACTGTGCCATCTCTAATCCGGCATCTCTGTCCAGGGAGTATTTGATAACCATGAAAAATGCCTGAAAAAAGATGGCACTGTCCTTCTGGAGAGGAAAGCAGCTGTCGGGGGAAGTACTGAGATCACTGTAAGTCAGGCATGTCCAAAGTCCGGCCCGTGGGCCATTTACGGCCCGGGGGTCGATTTAATACGGCCCCCCAACAGCCCTCCCTGCTCTGTGTAATGTGGCCCTCCCTTCTATGGCAGACAGTCTTCTGCTTGAGAGCAGAGGGCAGTGCGCATGCCTGACTGCGGCACGTTCTCCCTGGTCTGTGTAAATGCGGCTGTCGCACGGCCCTCCCTTCTGTGGCAGACAGTCTTCTGCTTCAGAGCAGTGCGCATGCGTGACTGCGCCGCGCTGGGAGCGACAGAGGGCAGTGACGTCAGGGCCGGGCTTCCAGCGTGAAGTGTGTTTCTCTTCCCCTCCCGGCTGCCGAGCAGAGACTTCAGCTCCAGCTACCTTTTTCACCCTTCACATTAGTGTAGGTACGTTTTTCTAAAATTTATTTTCAATACATTGTGAAAACTCAGCTGTCAGTTGATCTTAATGTTATGAAATGAAAAGTATGTCGTTTGCAATTAACTTGGCATAAAATAATTTATTTGCATTTAATTGTAATGGTTCAAAGAATGTTCGGAAAAATGTTCGGCCCTCCACCATGTTCACTTCATCCAATCTGGCCCTCTTTGAAAAAAGTTTGGACACCCCTGCTGTAAGTGGTAATAAATACCTGGAAGTGTTACATCGACACATTAGGGATAAGCAGAGTGTTCGGTCCAAATTAAAGTCTTAGGTCCCATGTACACGGGACACTTCTGAATGATGGAAACTGACTGCTGGAAAATGTAGATTCAAAAACGTCTATTTAGCTGTGTTTGCATACTGCGTTTATGAGCGTTTAGAACTGTTTTTTTAAGATAACATCAGGAGACCTTCCAAAATGCCAAGAAAGCACTGAAAAACAGTAAAAAATTAACTATTTCAGACATTTTGAGAGAAATAGAGAGCAGAGAGCAGTATTCGTTGAGATTAGCTGTCTTTTTTTTTTTTTTTTGGTGTTTGGATGTGTTCCAGCTCATTTCTGTGCAGAAATTATTGCAGCAATGTCTAACATATTTTTTTTTTTTTTCATGTAAAACCTCAAAACATTATGGTGTACCAGGTGCGTTTGAGTACCGGGAAAACACTGCATTCTAAAAAGGCTCTGGACATCATCTGGAAATAGAAGAGTTAAAAAGAAATTTCAAACGCAAATGCCTATAAACGCGTTTAGCCGCGTTTACATGGGATTACAAGTGTTTTGCGTTTGAAACTCTGATAAAATCTACTGCTCAAGCAAGTTTTCTGCATTCAAAAAAACGACTGTAAACTCAACTGCCTGTAAACGACAGTGTCCATGGACACATATGAAACCATTAGGGTGAGTTCAGGGGCTGCTGAAGAAAAATGCTGAACAGCTCCTAAACGTGAGTTTATCAGCTGCAGTGTACATGAGCCCTTACTGGAGAATGTTAAGTGACATTTACAGGATTACACAAACACTTTTAAATTGCTAGTAAATGACATTCCACTGCTGGTTTCCAGTTTCTTTTTTTTTTTTTTTTTAAACAGGATGAGGACTCCCCAAATGTCTTTCAAATATTTACCAGATCTTTAAAGTGAGCTTCCACCCAAAAGTGGATGTTTAACTTGTTTGCCTCCTCTCCCTTCACTACCATATTTGGCACCTTTTGGGGGGAGCAGATGCCTGGTTTTGTTAGGTACCTGCTCCCACTTCCGGCTCAGTTAGCTGCAGCAAAGTGATCTGAAAGTTTGACCCCCCCTCCTTTTTCCCGCAGTCTCCTGGGAACCTTCCCAGGTCCCAGAAGACTGTCGGACCAATCAATTATTAAAAGTCAGCAGCTGCAGTTTTTTGCAGCTGCTGACTTTTAATAAACACAAAAACGTCTGGAACTCCGCTTTAATAAAAGAACAACAAGCTGGCAAGGAGCTGTCATTTACCAGGCAAACAGCATGCTTTTTTCTTTGTAAATGTCAGTGTTGCTGTAGTAGGTTGGATACATTGTACAGGTGTGCCACATGTTTAGGACAACCCCCACCCCCAAGCAGTTTATTTAAAGGAATAAGGCATTTTTAATGTTTCACTTTAAGCTTTAATAAAATTGCTGCTACCCACCATTTGAATTTTTAAAAAACATTTTTTGCATTATTAAATGTCCCTCAGGTCAGTGCTTAGCCCTCCGTGCTATTTGTTTGACAATGCCTAGCCTAATACCCAAGAAAATGTCTATTTTACAAATTCAATAGATTCAAATGATTTCGGATTCAAATGATCCAAATGATTTCAGATTCAATGGATTTGATATCCGAACTTATCAAATGTTTGCTGAACCCTGCTTGAACCGAACTCAGGTACATATAGCTCACTGCTGCTTAGCATGGACTTACTAGGAAAAATATAATTGATGACAGGTCTACTTTAAAGTGGTTGTAAACCTCTTGAAATATAAACAAAAAGCGTATCCATCTGTAGTGTGTGCGTATCTCTAAGGAACTAAGTGTAATTTCTGTTTGCTGCCTCGTTCCTCTGCTATCCACAGAAGTCACTTCTGACAAGTTTTCCTGACACCAAGAGAAAAAAAAGGTGGCAGGGAGGGACCTCCAACACACAGCCTGTGATTGACAGCCTCAGCTCTGTTCCTGTATGCTGTTTGAAGGGGGAGTGTTCCTTCCTTCCAATCAGTTCTCACTGAGATCTGCAGAGTGTAACTTCAGCTCTCTGCTCTTTGTTTATTGAAAGCTCAGAAAGTTTTGCTTTTGAGCTATTGAAAGTTTTATAAATTCAGCACTTTGGATGTAGAGAAGAGAAGACTGCAGAAAAACAGGTTCAGGTAGGAGGATTTGTTTCATCTCTATGTATTATCTGAGGCCAGTCACTTCACTGGGTACATATAGGGGTTTAGAACCACTATATCCACTTCTGCGTTGCCCTATAGCAGCAATACTGCTACAGGGCAGCACGGGTGTGCAAAATCATGTAAATAAACCTGAATTTGCAGTTTCGGGTAGGGGGCGTGCGTGCCCTACCTGCGCCGCCATTTGCTGCCTCAGCTGTCAATCACTGAGTCTCGGCCAGTGATTAGTCACCAGTAACCGGTGATCTCCGAGTATCTCTGATGGGGAGAGACCTGTGTATAAACAACACAGATCTCTCCGCTGTCAGCTCCTGCACACTGCTTTGTATGGCTCTTCATAGCAGAGCTATACAAAGCAGTGTGCTTAAAGTGGAAAGCACTCACACAGAATACTATGAAACCGCACACAATTAACCCTTTGATAACCCCTTCCTGCCATTAGTACAGTGTCAGTGCTTTTTATTAGCACTGATCACTGTATTGGTGTCACTGGGGATGTCAGTGACACCAAGTCAGTTCCCCCCAGTGTCAGAATGCCCTCCGCAGTCCCGCTATAAGTCTCTGATCGCCGCCATTACTAGTAAAACAAAATTCCAGTATATATACCGCCATTTGTAAACGCTATAACTTTCATGTAAACCAATTAATTTACACATATTGGGATTTTTTTAGCAAAGACATGGAGCAGAATATATTTTGGCCTAAATTTATGACAAAATTAGATTTTTAAAGTTTTTTACCTGGATATGTTTAATAGCAAAAAGCCAAAAGTATTTTTTATTTCTCAAAATTGTCGGCCTTTTTTTGTTTATAGCACAAAAAATGAAAACTGCACAGGTGATGAAATACTACCGAAAGAAAGCGCTATTAATGGGTTAAAAAAGAACGTAAATTTCATTTGGGTTCAGCGTTGCATGACCGCGCAATTGTCAGTTAAAGTAAGGCAGCGCTGTATCGCAAAAAATGGCCTGGTCGGAAAGGGGGGTAAATCTTCTGGAGGGCAAGTGGTTATGGAAACTCAGATTAATATTCCTATTAGTGTATTGTCATGTAGCACAGTGGCTAAATGGTTAGCACTTCTGCCTGGAAGTACTAGGGTCATTGGTTCAAATCCCAGCCACAACACCTCCTGCCTGGAGTTTGCATGTTTGCCTGTGAGGGTTTCCTTCCGGGTACTCCGGTTTCCTCCTACACTCCAATGACAAGCTGGTAGCTTAATTGGATCCTGTCTAAATTGGCCCTAGTATGTGTATGAATGTGAGTTAGGGACCTTAGATTGTACGCCCCTTGAGGGTTAGGGACCGATGTGAATGTACAATATATATGTTAAGTGCTGTGTAAATTGACGGCGCTATATAAGTACCTGAAATAAATAAATAATTACATTTAGTGCAGAAATATTTGTCTGACTGGTTTACTCTTTTAAACTTTTAAAATCAATTTTTATTTTAATTTTTTTTTTCTGTAGAATAAAAAACAATTCTCTCTGTTGAAGTTTTATCATATTTTCTGTTTATCTCATCTAGTGATTTAATGATATGTGATTAAACAGGAAATCACACACTTGCACACAATAATAATAATAAGCTTTCTCTTTGTACATGAAGGTTCTTCATTGTTCAATAAGCGGCTCCTCCACAGGACAGATATGAGGACGGAGCGAGGTCACTGAGTAAGTAAAGAGTGTCATGGTGGAGTGAGTTCTCTATTTTAAAGAAGAGATGACATCTTGTGTATGTTTGTGCTGAAAATAACCTTGCTTATGCTTTGCCTCCCGCTGCATTTTTTTTCCCGCAGATCGTGTTCTATTCAGGTCCGTTCCGCGTGCTTTTGAAGTAAAGCAGACACAGAGCAAAAGCAATTCAAACGCTCGAAGAGAAGGACGACTATGAAAAAATTATATATTTACAACAAAAGGCACCTCAAACACGTCTCAGAAGTCAGATCTTATTTCTGAAAATGAAGTCAATGTCACATTTTCTGCTGTTTTTGTCTGTGCTGAAAATTTACATTCTGTTCTTTATGGGTTTTTGTACACAAGGGTCGGTTTCAGGAACCGGCCCCCAAACATTCCAGTGCATGCAACTTAAAGTGTTTCTCTAGTCAAAACTTTTTTCTACTTTTAAATTGAGTAGTAAAGTGTTTAACCAGTCCTATAACAATAGCCATAGCAGCCCACACAGCTGCTATGGGGCCTGGGGTAGGAGGGGGTGGCCACATCCCTTCTTTGGAAACTTGTTTTTTCACACATATGTTAAAGTGTTACTAAACCCAGGACCCTGTGTACTATATCTGGTCTCCCACAGTACACAGAACATGGAAATGAAATTACTTTAGTAAATATAAACTGCCCTTTTTCATTAGCAGTATATAGCAGTCTTGTGACTTCTATCAGTGTCTGGCCGAGCACTGATTATTCTTGTAAGAGGATTTTTCATTCTCCTCTGACCAGGGGCGGACTGACCATTTGGAAACTCGGGCACTGCCCGAGGGCACGGGGTCAGTAGGGGGCCCCATGACATGCCTCTGGTACCTTTTTCATAGGCTTTTTTGAATTTGGGCAAGGACACGGGCCCTGGGGGCACCATGAGTTGTCAATCCGCCCCTGCCTCTTGACTGTCCTATGAGGCTGTATAACCCCTGACTTGCTGTCCAGGCCGCACTGATTGGCCCTATTCTGATCACATGCACCCCCCCAAAAAAATATACAATACACACCAAATGTGTAGACCTGCCACTGCTGCTGTGTACTATGGTAGATGGATTGGGGACAGTAAGGGGAGGATCAGAGAAAACAGGATCAAACAGCCTTTTTACAGAATGCAGAGGATTAACCCCTTAGGTTCTATAGGGAGTATAACAAGCATGCTTTACTGCATATACAGACTGATTTTACTCTTGTGGGTTTAGTAACACTTTAAATTCAGCCTTTTCAGCTATAAAATTACTTAAAACTCCAAGAATATTATATATTTCCTGAACACAGAGCCCTAGTAGAATAAAAAGCGGGTAGTTTTTAATTTTTTTATGTCACATGGAATTAACTGTAAAAGGATCTAGATTTGTTGCTTTCATTCTGGCATGTGTGGTGGCACAATAGTTTGCCTACACACGTGCGTTCTACGTGTACATGTAAAAGTGATTGGTGCTTTTACAGCTACCTCAAACAGAACAAAGTTTCCCAGCATAATTGTCAGCTACCCTGCAAAAAAATCCCCCAAATTTACCCTAACAATTCACGTTAAAAACAGAGTGTTTTGTTTGCCCACATTTGCAAATAGATGTGGAAGCTGCCAGGCCTACGTCAAGGCTCCTCTAGGTACTGCGGTCCTAACTCTATAATTTTGAGAGTTTGCAAGTTGGAGCACATATAGCAGTGGGGAAAGTTTGCCTGGAGATAGCCCACTCCTCCTTAAAGGTCTAGGGACACATTGGATGCCCAGCAAGAGCACAATGGTGGCTGGAGACATCCAATGTGTCCCCAGGCCAAATCCAGCAAACAAGCTATACAAAAATATGGGAACCAACTCAATTTATAACTAGTAATTACAGTAAGATGAACATGGAAGGGAAACACACAACACAAACACACAAAAATTTCCCAGCACACTTACCAGCTAGCCTGCAAAAAAAAAAAAAACTGACCCTGTGTAACAATTTACATTAAAAATAGAGGGTTTTGTTTTCATACATTTGCAAATATATGTGGAAGCCACAGTGACTACGTCAAGACTCCTCTGTGTATTGCAGTCCTAACTCTATAGTTTTGAGAGTCTCCAAGTTTGAACACATATAGCACTGAGTGAATTAAAGTCAGGTTTGCCTGGAGGGAGCTCACTCCTCCTTAACCTCCCTGGCGGTATGATTATTTCAGATTTTTTGTGCTGAAAGCGGTACCATTATTTTGCATGGAAATATGTAGTTTTTTATTGTAGGCTGTAATATTTAGGAATAACTCACTGAAATCTATCCGAAAAAGAGTCTATTAAACATCCCGGGTAGGATAAAATTTGAAACACGAAATCATAAATTATAATTTAATAAATAATCATAAAAAATAATAATAATACATTTAATTCAATAATATAATCAAACCAAAAACACTGAAATTTGAAATATAGCGCCAAGTTTGCACATCACTGAGCAAAGTCGCAAAATTGTTTTCAGTGTCTGATGAGGAATTTCCCCACGAATCATTATCACTCAATTCTGCAAGTGGTTCTGATTTACTATTGCTGTTTTCTAGCTGGTCTAAAACCACTTTTGACCTAAAAGGGACGCTTTTTGGACGCCATGGACTTTTCTAAGTTTCCAGGCAGAAAGAACAGTCAAAATGCAGACGGGACAGGACAAAGCACTAGGGACAAAATGTATGTGAAATGGTTTGAAACAGCAATGTTTTACTATGTAAAATTCTTTTTTGAAAAAAATTATATTTTTTAAAAATTTTCAAATTTCCCACTGGTTCCGGCGCCCGTACGTCCCGACGTCACAGGGACCGGAACACAGAAGCCAGATGCCGGAATCAGCTGGAGGAGAAGGACGGGGACGCTGCAGGGGACACATCGCGGGAGCGAAGGACAAGGTAAGCGCTGCAGGGACTCCCTATGAAGCGCTGCATGGTAAGCCCGAGTGTAGCTCGGGGTTACCGCTTTTGGTACTGACATTTTACCCCGAGCTACACTCGGGAATACCGCTATGGAGGTTAAATGCACAGGGACACATGTTCTTCTACAGCCACCCAGGTCACTTTTACAGAAAAGCTGAGCAAAACTGAAACAGGCACAGCAAGGGCTTTATTAAAGAATAGATCAGATATCATTAAATCTAAAAGAAAGCAGAATAGAGGTTGGATCTCTAATCTTAGGAATCTGTGTGATCACCTGGCGAATCCAATCATAGTGAAGTTCAGGAATCCAGGGGGCCCGTCTGGCCCAATGTTGTTAGCTTACAATAAGACAGGGCTTGACAAATCCCATGCGCCAGGTCGTCATGGTGACTAGAAATTGCATCCTGGCGCCTGGGTTATCGCCACATGCCACTCTATCACTTGCGAGTCTGGAATGCACCGCTACAAACTTGCACAGGACCCTTAATGTAATGGCACTCAAAACATAATGCATATGGATCACATCTGCGGGAATCACCTCAATAGGAACACATAATATCTAGCCCACCATGCAAATCTGTGAGTTTGAAAAAGCATCCAGAATTGCTTATGTGTGAACTAGGCGACTCCATTCACACCTGGGCATTTTGGGATTGTGGCAGAATTGCTGTGATCACAAAACGCAGGTTCAGATGCCATTATTTTCAATGGCACCTAAAATGTGGTGTGGTTTTGCCCTGATTGTCATGCGGAAAATCACACCTTTCGCCCAAAGGTTGCCTTGCCCCTGGCGCTGACTACCCACGCTATGCTAAATAAAAACCTGGCTCCTAACATTTTTAGCTGGCTCTTAGATTCAAAGCAAATTTGTCAAGCTTGGCAATAGGAACCATGAAGCTGCCCACAATCAATACGCCTGATAATAGAAGTGTAAAAACTGTATTTATCAATCAGCACAAGACTAACTAAATAAATCCCACTCTTATAGAAAAAGTAATTCACTTCCACCCTTGAAAGTTAATCAAAATATAAATAAACACCTTTTCTTTATACAAAATCAAGTAAACATACAAAATGTCCCCAATGTCTTAAACAGCATACGTAAAAGTCTTTTCTTCTTTCAAAATAAATCTCTTTCTTAGTCCGTGAAGTTTCCAATGATCATAAACCTCAAGAAAAACAAACTCAAAATAGTGTCATACCCTTTATAAAATTAATTTGTGCCACTCACTGTGAGTCATGTAAAACACATAACTGGTGGAGAAAAAAATAATAAAAATGTATATATATATATATATATATATAACACATATATATATTCAAATTCTCCAAACGTGATAACACTCCAATTGTGTCCACTGCAACAAATCCCTGAATCGCTCAAATGTGTGTAAACACACTAAATACAAAGACAGTGGTCACCTTAAGCCCATAAAATCACAATATAACACTCAGACTCGTGTAGTAGTGAATAATTACCCTATAAATATATCAGAAGGGCATATCATAGGCTAGGATGACATCTTTCTTCAGGATCCAACTCAGTCTTTAGAACTCTCCTCCATTTACCTCATAAATTAGATATGGTGGATAAAGTGTAATATAAATTTATTCAGTAACTTACATATAAAATTGGAGAAAACAGCTCCTCATGGCAGAGACAATGTGTAAGTGAAGCAAGGGAACAACCACATGTTCCCACTTCCAAAATGGCCGCGATCACACTTCCGGTGAACGTCGATGCGTCAGACGTCCTGTATCCCTGGCTTCAGCTAGTCTCCTCCCATGCATTTCACTTCCCATGGGTTAGTCATAGAGGTAAGACTAAACCTGTTGGAGGGTGAAATGCGTCAGCTGGACATACATAAAAGGAGTTTTAGTTGAAGCCGCTTTATCCGCTTCTGTTATCAGGCGGATTGATTGTGGGCAGCTGAATGTTTCTTATTATACATTAGAGGTCACAGGACTGGTTCACATTAAAATAAATGATGTACACTATTGGAGAGAAATTGGTCAGTGCTCAGGCTGGACAGTAGGGGGACCAACATCCTCGGAGATGAGACAAATTTTACTGCAAAGAAGTGATGACTTTTGGGAATGTATTGGTACATACTGAGAACACCCCAAGGGGGACCCCTATTATTACCCCATGGGGATCCCCCACTTGGTAGGTGTAAAGGTAGATCATTGCAACATGCAGATATGCCGCAAAGACGAGATTCTTTTGGGACAGTGCACACTAAATGTCATATTCCATACAAATATTTAGTAACTGTTCCACTTCTTTTGCGGTGTACGTGAACACAGGCCCATGAGCAATGATGAATATAGGAAAGACTAAAGATGAATTAAAAATACGCATGGATGACATTTTGACACAAAAAGTAAAAGCCCACTAGCTGATCACTGCCTGGTACAAGTCCTCAGTACAAAGCTATAAAGCTTGCAGTATTTACCATCTGAAATTACCGGCATGGAGGGGAGACCAGAGCAAAATCCTTCTTCAGAAAGAGGCAAAATGGATCTAAGACCCTAAAACTGACTCCATTTGGTGTGAATAATGACCAACATTTACAATCATTCTTATAACCCAAGTATATTCTATCAGGCAATGACACTCCAGAGACTCTTTATAGACACTCTTGAGTATATAAAATTGCTGTCTTACATAGAAAAACCATCTGCTTCTGACATCCGTATGGTGTAGCTTCTTTAAGGCAAAAAGTGGGTGGCTCATTTTTGGACTGACTATAATATAAAGGCAGTCCATAAAGACTTTTTCAGTACTCCATGATGAAGTTCGATCTCAATGTCGATGTCAATGTCATCTGACGTGCCCCACTCCTCGCAGCCACATGGGATGGATGTATGAGAGACTACAGTGTTACAGCAACAAGCAACACTAGAACACCCAGCAGCAACAACAGTAGCTCTTTCCAACAACAATAAATCCCCCAGCAGTAACCTCCTCCAGTAACAATGGATCCAACATCAGCAACAATAGTTTCCTCCAGCAACAATAGATCCACTCGCAACAATAGCTTTCTTCAGCAACCATAAGTCTCCCAGCAGCAATAGCTTACTCAAGCAACAATAAATCCCCCAGCAACAACAACAGCTTCCTTATTAACAATAGAACCCCCAGCAGCACAAATAGCTGGCCAGAAGAGAAGAGGGTTCAAGACACCAGAAGTGAGTGGCAGCACCACAGCACAGCTGAGCTCAGATCTCTATGTCTCTCGCAGTCCCTGTTCTCATGTCAAAAGAGAGGAGGATCCAGTCATATATAACTACAGGGAAAGGGCAGCCGCAAATCACTGTGCAGGAGACTGTCTCACGGCTGGTTCTCCCTCCAGCAATAGATCCACCAGCATCAACAATACATCCTGCAGCAACAACAACAGCTCTCCCCTGCAACAATAGCTTCCTCTTGACAACAATAAATGCCCAGCAGCAACAATAGCTTCTTCCAGTAACAACAGATCCACCAGCAGCAACTGTAGCTTTCTCTAACAACAATAGATCCACCAGCAGCAACAGTAGCTTCCTCCAACAATAGATCCACCAGCAGCAACAGTAGCTTCCTCCAACAATAGATCCACCAACAGCAACAATAGCTTCCTCCAGTAACAACAGATCCACCAGCAGCAACAACAGCTTCCTCCAGTAATAATAGATCCACCAGCAGCAACAATAGCTTTCTCTAGTAACTATAGATCCACCAGCAGCAACAATAGCTTCATCCAACAACAATAGATCCACTAACAGCAACAATAGCTTCCTTCAATAAGAATAGATCCATCAGCAGCAACAATGTCTTTGCCCCGCAGTACCAATAGATTCCTGTGCCTCAGCAGCAAGAATAGATCCGTTTTACATCCTATGTGGCATGAACAATCATGGCGGTCATTCATTCAACTGTGGGCAGAGGCCAGGTAGCACATAATATGTAAATTTTAAATGACTGCAAAAGAGTGCACTCAAAGTTAGCCAGAAGAGGGTTCAAGACACCAGGAGTGGGCGACAGCTCTCTCTGTCCCTCTCAGTCCCTGTTCTTGCATCAAAACAGAGGAAGCTCCAGTCCTACAGTCAGGTCCATAAATATTGGGACATCGACACAATTCTAACATTTTTGGCTCTATACACCACCACAATGGATTTTAAATTAAATGAATTTCCAAATGCAAATAGCACACTTGAAATGAACTCTTGACCTTTTATCTGCTCATTGTAATTGGGTTAATGAGGGAATAACACACACCTGGCCATGGAACAGCTGAGAAGCCAATTGTCCCATTACTTTTGGTCCTTTAACAAGTGGAAGGCACATATGCAAACTGTTGTAATTCCTACACCGTTCACCTGATTTGGATGTAAATACCCTCAAATCACAGCTGATAGTCTGCAGTTAAAGCACATCTTGTTCGTTTCATTTCAAATCCATTGTGGTGGTGTATAGAGCCAAAAATGTTAGAATTGTGTCGATGTCCCAATATTTATGGACCTGACTGTATATCACTACAGGGAGAGGTGGAGGGCAGCCACAAATCACTGTCTCATTGCTGCTTTAACCCCCGGGGCGAACTACAGAGAAAGTATTGACAAATGCAGCGACCTGCTTACTCCACAGAGTGGACCGTCACTAACTACAACATAGTCCCAGCAGTGTTGCTTGTCCATTGACACACTACCTGCATGTTCTGCCTGAAAAAAGAAAATCCCTGCTTATATATATAACTGCTAATAAGCGTACCTGGCATATGCCGAGCAGCAGTGCTGCTGGATTGTGAGGATACTTGACATATTTGATGGGGAGAAGAAATATGCCGGACCTGTTTGATATCCACACTCCAGAGTACAGGGCCAGGCCAGTCGCTGCCTTTATTGTTAGTTCAAACTGCTATGCATGGCTTGGCTGCTTTTCATCTCTTGCCAAAACATTTGCTGATTTTCAACTACGTCTGCACTCTGGTCTAACGTCTGCTGGTATGCCTGTGTTGGGCATTCATCTTTTTGAAGACAACTAACTAGCATGCTTTGGTTTGACAGCAGACTGATCATAACATACTGGGGTCTGGACTGGCTCTACGCAGCGTGTGGTGCTAGGGAAACAATGATGTTACATTTTGAATTGGTTGGGGTCAGGTGTGTATTGCATATTTTATGTATAAGATTTAAATGTGCTTAAAGTGATTCTAAAGGTTGTAATAAAAAGAAAATAACAAACATGTCATCCTTACCTGCTCTGTGCAATGCTTTTGCCCAAAGCAGCCCCGATCCTCTTCTTCTTTGGTCCCCTGCCAGTGGTCCTGACTCCTCCCTCCCTGCTGAGTGCCCTCAGTAGCAAGCCTCTTGGTATGGGGGCACTCGAGCAGGCTGGCTCCCAAGTCGCACTCCTGTGAATGGACATTGTCCATTCAGACACAGAACGCTGCTCGTTCCCCACCCCCTGCTCTCCTCTCATCGGCTCACTGGCTGTGATTGACAGCAGCAGGAGCCAATAGCTGCCGCTGCTGTGTGAGCCAATAAGGAGAGAGAGACCTGGGAGAACTGCTGCTCCCATGCACATCGCTGGATCAAGATGCAGCTCAGGTAAGTATAAGGAGGGGTGACTGCACCCAGGTTTTTTTTACCTTGCTACATGGAATGCATTGATGTAAAAACCTTCTGCCCCACTTGCCCTCCTGAGGATTTACCCCCCTGACCAGGCCTTTTTTTGTGTTATGTTGCTGCGTTACTTTAATTGACAATTGCGTGGTCATGCAACGCTGCACCCAAATGAAATTTACGTCTTGTTCTTCCCATGCATACAGCTTTCTTTTAATGGTATTTGATCGCCTGTGCATTTTTTATTTTTTGTGCTAGAAAAATAAAGTCAATTTTGCGAAAAAACTATATTTTTGACTGTTTGCTATCAAATATGTCCAGTAACAAAATTTAAAAAATCGAATTTCATCATAAATTTAGGGCAAAATGTATTCTGCGACATGTCTTTCCTACAAAAGATCCCAATACTTGTAAATTAAATGGTTTACGTGAAAGTTATAGCTTTTACAAATGGGGGTATATATACACTGGGATTTTTTTTTAATTATTATTTTTACTAGTAATGGCGGCAATCAGTGACTTATAGCGGAAGTGCGGCGGGCATTCTAACACTGGGGGGAACTGACTTGGTGTCACTGACATCCCCAGTGACACCAATACAGTGTTCAGTGCTAATAAAAAGCACAGACACTGTACTAATGGCACTGGGCAGGAAGGGGTTAACGTGGGGCGATCAAAGGGTTAACTGTGCGCTGTTTTACTGTGTGCTGTGTCCGTGATTTCCACTGTAAGCCCACTGCTTTGTATGGCTATGCTATGCAGAGCCATACAAAGCAGCGTGCAGGAGCTGACAGGGGAGAGAACTGTATTGTTTACATACAGTGGGGCAAAAAAGTATTTAGTCAGCCACCAATTGTGCAAGTTCTCCCACTTAAAAAGATGAGAGAGGCCTGTAATTGGCATCATAGGTAGATCTCAACTATGAGAGACAAAATGAGAAAAAAAATCCAGACAATCACATTGGCTAATTTGGAAAGAATTTATTTGCAAATTATGGTGGAAAATAAGTATTTGGTCAATATCAAAAGTTCATCTCAATACTTTGTTATATATCCTTTGTTGGCAATGACAGAGGTCAAACGTTTCCTGTAAGTCTTCACAAGGTTGGCACACACTGTTGCTGGTATGTTGGCCCATTCCTCCATGCAGATCTCCTCTAGAGCAGTGATGTTTTGGGGCTGTCGCTGGGCAACACGGACTTTCAACTCCCTCCAAAGGTTTTCTATGGGGTTGAGATCTGGAGACGGGCTAGGCCACTCCAGGAGGACCTTGAAATGCTTCTTACGAAGCCACTCCTTTGTTGCTCGGGCGGTATGTTTGGGATCATTGTCATGTTGGAAGACCCAGCCACGTTTCATCTTCAATGCCCTTGCTGATGGAAGGATGTTTGCACTCAAAATCTCACGATACATGGCCCCATTCATTCTGTCCTGTACATGGCTCAGTTGTCCTGGTCCCTTTGCGGAGAAACAGCCCCAAAGCATGATGTTGCCACCCCCATGCTTCACAGTAGGTATGGTGTTCTTTGGATGCAACTCAGCATTCTCTCTCCTCCAAACAAGATGAGTTGTGTTTCTACCAAACAGTTATATTTTAGTTTCATCTGACCATATGACATTCTCCCAATCCTCTTCTGGATCATCCAAATGCTCTCTAGCAAACTTCAGACGGGCCTGGACATGTACTGGCTTAAGCAGGGGGACATGTCTGGCACTGCAGGATCTGAGTCCCTGGCGGTGTAGTGTGTTACTGATGGTAGCCTTTGTTACGTTGGTCCCAGCTTTCTGCAGGTCATTCACTAGGTCCCCCCGTGTGGTCCTGGGATTTTTGCTCACCGTTCTTGTGATCATTTTGACCCCACAGGGTGAGATCTTGTGTGGAGCCCCAGATCGAGGGAGATTATCAGTGGTCTTGTATGTCTTTCATTTTCTAATTATTGCTCCCACAGTTGATTTGTTCACACCAAGCTGCTTGCCTATTGCAGATTCAGTCTTCCCAGCCTGGTGCAGGTCTACAATTTTGTTTCTGGTGTCCTTCGACGGCTCTTTGGTCTTCACCATAGTGGAGTTTGGAGTGTGACTGTTTGAGGTTGTGGAGAGGTGTCTTTTATACTGCTAACAAGTTCAAACAGGTGCCATTGATACAGGTAATGAGTGCAGGACAGAGGAGCCTCTTAAAGAAGAAGGTACAGGTCTGTGAGGGCCAGAAATCTTGCTTGTTTGTAGGTGACCAAATACTTATTTTCCACCATAATTTGCAAATAAATTCTTTCCAAATTAGCCAATGTGATTGTCTGGATTTTTTTTCTCATTTTGTCTCTCATAGTTGAGGTCTACCTATGATGCCAATTACAGGCCTCTCTCATCTTTTTAAGTGGGAGAACTTGCACAATTGGTGGCTGACTAAATACTTTTTTGCCCCACTGTACAGTTCTCTCCCTCCGTCGGTAATGCTCTGTGATCACCAGGTGCCGGCGAGCAATCACCGGCCAGGACCCAGTGATTAACAGCCGAGGCCATGAATACCGGTGCTGGTAGCAAACCCCTACCCAGAAATGCTAAATCACGTATATATACATGATTTTGCGCACCCCTGCCGCCCTGTAGCAGTATATCTGCTATAGGGCAGTGGGAAAGTGGTTAAAATCACTTTAATACATTTACATATTGTACACCTAGGTGGGTTATGTTGCTCTGTGTGATATCTGGACCCACAAATTTGCTGTATTTCTATATAATATTGTCTCTAGTGGGGATATCTGCCCCAATATGTGTGGGATAAGCATCCCACCCATTTGAACCGGGGATCCCATGTATATTTTTATCTTTATAAAGAAATCCATTTCAGGTGTTTCAGGTCAATGTTCCTTTTTTTTGCTAGAAAGCAGACACAGTCTGAGCAGAAAAGCCTGTCCCCTGCCAGCATTCTGCAGATAAGGAGCATTGCTGATTGTGTGGAAGGAGCAGTCTCTCTGCATAGGTCCGATACACCCCCTGCTAAGTCACAGACCTAGCTCTCCAAGCAGCAAGGAGCATGAGCTTTGCTGATTGGAGGGCTCCAGCTCTGATTCAGCAAGGAGCATGTCAGACCTCTGCGGAGAGATCACTGCCTCCACCCAGAGAGCAATGCTTCTAATCTGCAGTATGCTGGCAGGGGACAGGCTTTTCTGCTCAGGCTGTGTCTGCTTTCTAGCAAAAAAAAGGAACATTAGGACTTTGCACATTTTGTTTTGAAGCAAGTGAAATATGTTTAGCAACTTCAAACTAAAAATTAATTTGGGTTTCAATCCCCTGTAATTGTTCTTTTACATTTTTGTGCAGCATCAAAATAAAAAGCAGCAACTCGACACATGTGATCCTATTCTAATAAACTATTTAAAATGACTTGTGAGGCTTTCGGTTCTCACTGAGAAAGCAGGAACAGTTGTAACAAAGAGGCAGAACATATGTCCAGACTATGTCATCAATATGTTTTAGAAATAGAAAGATTCTCAGTACGATGACGCATCTCTATGAACAGAGGGGAGAAAATGTAAAAAACCAAACATACACACACAGCTAAACTGACACGAGGCAGGGAATCAGCTCAACACCAGCCAAAAGGGCAATGGATAGAGCTGGAAGAGTCTGATTTCCCCAGAAAGTGATGAGAAATCTCCTCAATGAAGGCACAGACAGAAACATAACTTTGATAGAGTAATGCTTTAAAGCAGTATTAAACCCAAAAGCAAACATTTTTTATACTGCGGCTTACCAATTCTTAGATATGAAGGCTACATTAGTTTTCTTATTTAAGCTTTCTTTCTATTTTCATTTGGTGGTCCAGCCAGCAAGTCTGTTGTTTTTCAAAAGCACAAACTCTCCAGCAAAACTGTATCAGTTACAGAGATGAGACGATCCATTTACCATTCACAGAGGCGCATACAATGGTCAACTTTTTTTATTCATGTAAAACCTTTACCTTAAAAATAAAAAACTGTTTGCTGTAACTGATTATAAAATGTGAGCTGGAGGTTGGCTTCAATTCGTTATTGTATTCAAATACATCTAGTACATCTAACACTCCCATCCCCCAAAATGGCAATGCTGCTATCTGCTGTGCTCCTTCATCCAGAGTTCTATCCCACTAATACAGAAGGTGGAGAGCATTTTTTTCACCCAATGACCTGTGTTTAATAAAACTAATTTCTAGTTCTTTCCACTTTAAACTGATGAAAGCGTAGATCTGGTTCCTGTGTGGATGATGATGATTACTTTTTGCACATAACCTGATTCTCCGGTATAGCAGAAGCTGCATAAGCAGCTCATACCAGGCCTGTGACCCCTGGGAGCCCAACTGTGACCCTCTATTGTACCCTTTCCCCTCACCATGTCATTGGAAGGATTCTCCATACTCAGAGCAGTTTTTTGTTGCCAGGGATCACATTTATAGATATGTATAGTGTTATTGACAACAATGTGATTTCAGTGGCTCTGCATCATCTGTGTATATGGGGCAGCAGGAGGGGTACTGGTCTTGTATATGGAGTGTGGGATAGGCACTTGTTTTGGGGCCCCGTGATGGCGTTGGTTTTAAGACATGTAAGTCTATATCCTGGTGGTGTCATAAATATCATTGCACAAAGTAGTGAAAACAATATGTGTTCCTGTGTGGGATGGTGACCATGACCATGGTGACCATGCTGTATGAATTTCATGGGGGGTGGTGCCTTGCGTTTTTACAAACTACTGCTTACCTTTTCTTCTTTAATTTAGCTGTGGTGTGTAGAGACTCATCGATGGATGGAGAGTGCAGATATGGTGCTCGCAAGAATGCAGACATGCTGCAGGTTTCCGCATAGTAATGCTCTGCACCTGTGTTCTATTGTGAACGGAGAACAGATGTTTTCTGTGTGCCCTTGCAGAGATCAGTGTTATTCTAGTCCAGAAAAATGCTGTGAATGAGCCCTAAGATAGAAGGGGGGACCTGGTGGCACTGGCAAGCTAACGATGCTCAGGTTGTAGCAGAATCAGATATAAAGCAGATAAAGCCTTTGAAGAAGTCTTTGTTATTTTGATCCCAAAAGCCTTTTGGGAATGCGAACTGTGAAAAATAACTCTGAAATTCATATTTAACTTAGGACATCCACGTTCATACAATTCAGTTTGAATCTAACACAATCAGTTTCAGGATCAGCTCTACTTGTCACACAGGTGACCTGCGAAGGGACAATTCCTGAGCCAGGATGAGCTTGGGTTTGGTCTGAACTTGCGTTTGGTCCAACCTCAGGTTCAGACCAAGCCTAGACGTCACTTCCACCCATTGCTGCCCAATCAACTATGGTCAAGGCATTCCCCGCCCTGCAACTGCACATAGACAAAGGGCCAGGGATGCTTGTGACATCATTGACCTAATATTGCCTAATATGATCAACCTAATATGATCAACCCAAGCTCATCCTTATTCCTGAGACTAGTGATAACACTAACATAAATAATTGTAATAGTAACAATTGAGTAATTAATAGGATATATAAACATAAAAGATATATCATTCCATCTTTCATCTTTCTGGAAGTGACCCTATATTGTGCTTCTTGTATAAATATAATCAGCTTTTTGAGACTGATTTCAGCTCTCCGCTTTTCTGATACATCATTTTGTAAATGACTTTAACATCTGGTGTGTGGCTGTTGCGATGCCCTCTATGTTCTTGAATACCTGTAGGCCGAGCTGTTGATCAGTGTCATTTGGTACAGCAGAATCACGCACAGGAAGTAGCCCAAGGCCACCAGCTCGGTGGCAATCACGTTGCTGGCTGGAGGTTGGTGCTGAGGATGTTGTTGGCTCTGGACCTAAACTGGAAAAGATACAGAAAAAAAGATATTTCTGTGTGCTGTGCTTAGGCATGATGGGTTGTCTAGCAGGGGCCATGTGCGTATCAGAAGCATAACAAATCCAAACTAGAATACCTTTCCCACTACCTGAGGACAATCCAAGAACTCTGAGTGCTCCCAGTCCCAATCTAAAGTGAAATCTGGTGTCTATCCCATCTCTGTACTTCGCTCAACGCTTTGTACAATCAAGTTAAATCTGTCCTGATGGAGTTTTTGGTTGACTTATTCTTGAATCTTGCTGGGATGCTTGTGGTGTGTAATGGCTTGCATCACCTTTGCATGGGAAGTTGGGATACCAAGTAAAAACCCTGCAGGATCCTAGTTTTTGAATGCTAACTTCTTAGTCAGGTATGAGAGGTAATGTTGCTAGTAAAGAAGTGGGTGACATTTTAACAAAAATTTCCAGGTCCGAATCTAGGGGGAATGACATCAAGGGTCATGGAATGCATGGAATGCGTTCCCTGGGGGTGTGTCTTCATGTCAACCTGGGCTTACAGTATTGTGCTGAATAGCGCTTACACTTTACTATGTGTACCCCTACGTATGCTGCATCAAGGATCACCCACCGACGGAGGAAAGAAGAGGGGGAAGTGTATCCCATGCATCAAGTGATTGGAAAGAACGTGTGAAGCATGCTGTAGGGAAATGGAGGTCAGAGTTTTGGGAGATGCCCAACCTGGAGCTGGGCTATAACTGTAAAGAAGAACCCTCATTTCAATGTTTTTTTTAGAGTTCTGTCCCCTGGGGGACAAAGTATATGTAGTACTTTGTTCCATGTTCCTACATGCAGGTCCAATCACTTGTCCAAGACAAGTGCCCACAAAAAGAATGTAGAGGGAGGTGGGGCATGTCAACCTTCCATCCCTCTGCATTCCTCTTGCTGCTGCTTGTCTCAGGCAAGTGGTCAGACCCAGAAACAAGCAGTGGTTATCAAACAGTCATCTCCTTGCTAGCTACATTTTCAGAAGGCTGCAGGGGATGAGGGGCTGACCTGTCTGACCTTGTAGCTAGACTTTCAAAAGCATGTAAGAACATCAGATAAAGTACTAAATATACTCTGTCCCCTGACAGAATACTCCAAAAAAATTGAAGTAGGAGTTCTACATTAACAATAACCCTCAGCTAACTCCAACGTCAATGGCAAAACCTACAGTATAATGGTAACCCTAACTCTTGCCCTAAACCTTGGTTGATAAACAAAGCCATGTGATTGCCATTTAGGAGACACAGCCCTGGGTCATCACAATTAGAAGCACTGAGCGCTTTTAGCCTTAAAGGGGAACTTTTTTTCCAAAGCAAATATTGCCTAGCAGAACCACATAGTGAAATTAGAGGTGAATTTTATTACGTTTCTACAAAATCGAATTCCATGTAATCAGCCTCTCATCCCTAATCTGTCTACACTGTCAGACACGTATACTCTCCCACGCTGTGTAATTCACCGCTAGTTGGCTATGAGATGTGATGATTTCATGTAAAATGAAAAGGAATATTCCAGTTTATAAGACCGAGCGACATGTTCTCCCTGTGCCCTCACGTATGCTGGTTGTCGCCCACTCACTGTACCCGGAGATCTCCAATAAAGTGTCTGTGCTCAACTGGGGGAAGACTGAGATGACTTAGGAATCTGTAAAGACCATATTGATCTTCAGAGAGGTGATCTGTTCATTGCTGATTGGGGTACTGACATATGCAGAGGGACAGATCGGTCATTAAAGTGGAATTGCACTACATCTGAGCACCACAAAGCAAAAATGCTATTTCATTAATTTTTAATATTCAAGGAAAACTCCCCAATCCATTCATGTCTCCATGCTTTATTTTGCTGAGAAATCATTTTGCGAAACACCCTCTGGAATTTCTGACAGTGGCCATCTTGGGTAAGGGCAGATGAATTATGTATCATTTACTTCCTGGAATTCATCTGCTCTTAGCTCAGGCATAGGCTGAGCTGAGAACCCCCCCTCCCCTCCTGAAGACTGCTGGGATGTATAACATTATTTGCCTAGGCATGAAAACCAGGAAGTAACTAGAAAAAAAAATGTTTAAACAAGTAAATATGATATACTTTCCTATCTATTTACTAATGCTAGCAGCATAAGGATTGGAAATAGTCCATGTTGATTGAGAAAGTGAAGTTCTGCTTTAATGAAGCAGGGCAGACTCATATACACTCTACTGCCAAAAGTATTGGGACACCCCTCCAAATCATTGGATTCAGGAGTTCCAAGCACATCCACGGCCACAGGTGTATAAAATTGAGCACCTAGGCATTCAGACTGCTTCTACAAACATTTGTGAAAGAATGGGTCGCTCTCAGGAGCTCAGTGAATTCAAGCGTGGCACCGTGATAGGTTGCCACCTGTGCAATCCATGAAATTTCCTTGCTACTAAATATTCCACGGTCAACTGTTAGTGGTATTATAACAAAGTGGAAGCAACTGGGAAGAACAGCGACCCAGCCACAAAGTGGTAGGCCACGTAAAATGACAGAGCGGTGTCAGGGATTATGGTGTGGGGTGTTTTTCAGGGGTTGGGCTTGGCCCCTTAGTTCCAGTGAAGAAAACTCTTAAGCTGTCAGCATACCAAGACATTTTGGACAATTTAATTCTCTCAACTTTGTGGGAACAGTTTGAGGATGGCCCCTTCCTGTTCCAATATGACTGCGCATCAGTGCACAAAAAAAGGTTCATAAAGACATGGATGAACGAGTTTGGGGTGGAGGAACTTGACTGGCCTGCATCTCAACCTGATAGGACACCTTTGGGATGAATTAGAGTGGAGACTGTGAACCAGGCCTTCTCATCCGACATCAGTGCCTGACCTCACAAATGTGCTTCTGGAAGAATGGTCAAACATTCCCATAGACACCCTCCTAAACCTTGTGGACGGCCTTCCCAGAAGAGTTGAAGCTGTTATAGCTGCAAAGGGTGGGCCAACTCAATATTGAACCCTACAGACTAAGACTGGGATGCCATTAAAGTTCATGTGTGTGTAAAGGCAGGCCGACCAATACTTTTGGCAATATAGTGTATATGTAATCAGATATAAAGTATCACATGTATAGAGCCAGTCAGCAGCCTCCTCAGAGCTTTCACCTTCAGAATCATCAGCTGGTAAATAGAGAATGAAATGATGGAGGTCAAAGTGTCCAGATTGTCCTGGAAGGTCTAATCGGGGAGACAGGACAGCTGAGTGGAAGTCCAGGCCAGGTTGGCCTCCCCTAGCTGCAGAATGGTATCGGTAGTCGGTGTCACAATGTTGGTACAATCTGCAAAGCGAGGACACCAAGAGATAGAGACTTCCATAATTATCATTATCATACTACCAATAATAACAGAGAGATGCTGTGATATGCTTTATGCTGGGTGTCTTTTCACTCAGCACAGTACCACTCCTCCTGTCCTGTATGCTGGGTGTAATTCTCAGTATCTGTCCTTATTCTGTATGTATGGACACTGCAAAGTACCACTCCTCCTGTCCTGTATGCTGGGTGTAATTCTCAGTATCTGTTCCTATTCTATATGTATGAACTCTGCACAGTACCACTCCTCCTGTCCTGTATGCTGGGTGTAATTCTCAGTATCTGTTCTTATTCTGCATAAGTGGACTCTGCACAGTACCACTTCTCTTGTTCTGTATGCTGGGTGTAATTCTCAGTATCTGTTCCTATGAACTCTGCACAGAACCACTTCTGTCCTGTATGCTGGATGTAATTCTCAGTATCTGTTCTTATTCTATATGTATGAACTCTGCACAATACCACTCCTCCTGTCCTGTATGCTGGATGTAATTCTCAGTATCTGTTCCTATTCTATATGTATGGACTCTGCACAGTTCCACTTCTGTCCTGTATGCTGGGTGTAATTCTCAGTATCAGTTCCCATTCTGTATGTATGGAGATTGCTCAGTATAACTCCCTCCTGCGGATGTCTCTCCTCTCTCCCCGGCTGCTCAGTGTGATGACAGTCATTGGAGTATGATGTGATGGTTTGTAGCTCTGTATAATCCTGGGTGTCACTCGGCATCCACGTGTCAGCTGTGTGCAGTCACTGTGATGGCTGCAGGTGGTTCAATGTGTGCAGTTTGTAATTGTTAACATGTGTCAGCAGACATTATAATGGCCTGTCAGCCTCATACTAATTGATTTCAGATACAGTAATATTTGATAATTTCAACAAATAATGTCAGCCTTGCGGGGTGCCAAGAAGCTGCCCTGTCATTGTCTCTCACTCTTACAGGGGGATAATACAGTGCCATCATGGCAGACATGACACCCATTCATCAGAGAAGACATCAGCAGTGCCAGCTACAGATAGACCTGATATTCTACCGATACAAACAGACATTTGTACGCAGCTTATCTGTCAGGTGACATTATAATTCAAAGTGTGTGACATATTCCTCATCACTGCACAGAGAACATGAGCCAGGCACATCAGCCTCTGCACCAGAAGAGCTTACACTTCAATGTCCCATGACTGTCACACTATTATTGAGCATTTCTATAGCTCTGACATATTCCTCAGTGCTGTACAGAGAATGCTAAGCCAGTCACATCATCTGCATCACAGGAGCTTACACTCTTACATCCCCACCATATTCACACACAATTATTATTATACATTTATATAGCACTGACATATTCCATAGTGCTGTAAGAGAACTCTGAGACCGTCACTTCAGTCTCTGTACCTTGGAGCTTACACTCTAATGTCCCACCACAGTCACATTATTATCGTTATCAATTATATAGCTCTGACATATTCTGCAGTGCTGTACAGCGAACACTAGACCAGTCACATCAGTCTCTGCACCAGAGGAGCTTACAATCTAATGTCCCATGAATGTCACACTATTATTAGGCATTTCTATAGCTCTGACATATTCCACAGTGCTGGGCCAGTGACATCACCTGCCCCATAGGAGCTTGCGCTCTTATATCCCCACCACAGTGGTATAGCTCTGACATATTCCATGGTGATGTACAGAGAGCTATTCACATTAGGCCTCATGCACACTGGACGATTATATCTCTCCTAGATGCCTTTCCCCCTGGTAGCAGTGTATTGGCAGAAAAAAAATGTTTGATGCTTGTAAATGTGTGTGACACCTTTAAGCGCATCAAGTGCTTGGGTGTTAATTAATTTAATTGGCCGGAATAATAATTTATTCTGGCCATTGAAATTATTTAATGCTCAAGACCTAAACGTTCCTAGTGTTAACTTGCGTTTAGATCTGTTTACACCCGTCAAGCATTTTTTCTGCCAAAACACCACTGCTCCTGGACACACTGACAGTGGGGTTTTTTGGCCTTTAAATGCCCTTGCCTCTAAGCTCTTCTAAATGCCAGTGTGTGCATGGACACATAGGCTAATATGCAGGGGTGTTTAGAGGCAGAAAAAAAAAATGAAATACTCCCCTAACAGCAGCGTACAAAAAAGCACAGTGTGCATGAGGCCTTAGTCTCTCCACTAGAAGAGCTTACACTCCAATGTCCCACAGTCACACACTATTATTATACATTTATATAGCTCTGATATATTCTGCAGTGCTGCACAGAGAACACTGAGACAGTCACATCAGTCTCTGTTCCAGAGGAGCTGACACTCTAATATCCAACCACAGTCATACACTATTATTATTATTATACAGTTGTATAGCTCTGACATATTCCATAGTGCTGCACAGAGAACACTGAGCCAGTCACAGTAGTCTCCGTACCAGAGGAGCTGACACTCTAATGTTCCACCACAGTCATATACTATTATTATACATTTATATAGCTCTGATATATTCCACAATGCTGCACAGAGAACACAGAGCCAGTCACATCTGTCTCCGTACCAGAGGAGCTGACACTCTAATGTCCCACCACAGTCATATACTATTATTATACATGTATATAGCTCTGATATATTCCATAGTGCTGCACAGAGAACACAGAGCCAGTCACAGCAGTCTCCGTACCAGAGGAGCTTACACTCTAATGCCCCACCACAGTCACACACTATTATTATACATGTTTATAGCTCTGATTAGGTGCAGGAAATAAAATAATATCCAGCAACTAAACAGAATTCACTTTAGACAATTCACACCAGCGCAGAACTGATTGTGATTGGTCAGTAGATGTGCTATAAGTAGCTTGCAGTCCTTTGCTCCACATACTGTTTTGTTGAAGGACCCAGTAATGTTGGTGAGTTTCCCTGTTGCTCATTTCTATCGGGTGTGCAGTGAGCTGTTGTAAATATTCGATAGTTTGGCGGTCAGGACGTCCAGGTTTGGCACCTTGTTAAACTCTTGTATTATGGAGGGGACGGGGTCCCATAGGCCTCATGCATACTGCTGCTCCAAAGCTGACGTTTATGGGGCTTTTGGTGTTTTTTTGCCTAACCCCCTGAACCCACCTCAATAAAAGTCTATGGGGGTTATTCACTACAGTTGGAGAGTGCAAAATCTTGTGCAGCTCTGCATAGAAACCAATCAGCTTCCAGGTTTTATTGTCAAAGCTTAATTGAATAAGCAGAGTTTAGAAGCTGATTGGCTGCCATGCACAGCTGTATCGGATTCTGAGTGCAGCAGTCTGAGTAAATCTTCCCCTATGTGTCCATTCACACATCGGCTTTTAGGAGAGTTTAATAGCAGCAGTGTTTTAGAGGCAGTATTATGCTCCATTCCTGAATGCAGAACAATTGCATTTAGGAGAGTAGAGTTTTGGCAGGAAAAACACTACATGTGTGTAAACACGCGGTAACACTACGCACATTTAGAGTTTGAGCGTTAGTTCATTTCGACGGTCAATTAATTATGATGTGGCTTAACATCAACGCGTTTCATGAGTTTACACGCGTCAAATGTTTTTCTGATGCCAGGAGAAAGGTGTCTAGAGAGTTGGTTAAGAAGGTCCAGTGTGCACGAGGCCTCACAGCGGAGGACAGAATGAATGTCAGAGCGGCTTTTACATCTTCCTGTTGGAGGAACGTTTTCAGTGTTAGCATGTGATAGCAACTCCAGAGTCTCCATTCTAATAGATTGAGTGTATTTACATGGAAAACTAGAATAAAGGCGGAACAGCCAATCAGATTTCAGATTGTGCCTCAGCTCAGTCTGACTTCTTGGGGTAAAGGTTCCACTTCTCTTCCATATTTGTAAATCTCACCATATTCTTAGTTTAGGGAACTTTATGTGTTTTATAAATCACCATGTTTAGAATGCGAGCCAGATCTTCCCCCATTGTGGTCCAGGTCCAGGAGGATCTTGCGTCTACATGGGTGTAGGTGTCACTGCATGGGCAAGGAAATGACATGGTAAGTTTATGCACCTATAAGGTGCTAAATAATGTGATAAGAAGTGTCGCCAATTGCTGATGAGAGATTCAGTGAATGGATGATTACCACAAAATTAGGTTTGTGATATAATAAGTAGTGCTAAAGTAAAAAATAATAATATTATTAGTACGAAACGCGTCAGAGAGGAGCCTGCCGCACTGACGTCATTCCGCCGAGGCCACGTGTCCAGGCCGGTGGCCATTTTTGGAATCGGATGTTTGTTTGTTTTCTTTCTATATATGCTGAACCATTATAGATTGGCTACACCACTAAACTTTTAATAAGGAAACACTGCTGATACAATTACTATGACAGGTGCCCATCATTGCCGCTGACATGAGATTGGTTTTGCTACTATATTGCCTTTTATGATCATCGCGGACATATATGTCTGATATATGCCTTACTATTGGCTGTCACTCATGCTATTGTTTTTACAATACTGCAGCGGGCATTTGATCTATTTTGGTCACTAGCCTGACAACTTAGATCACTGAGCAGTTTTAATCACTGAGCTATTTTTGAAATGTGACCTATTTATTAAACTGCTTCTGGAGTTAAACTGCATATTTTATATTAAAATACTACACTATCAAAGCACTTTTGTCTGGTGGCCCTTTTATTTGAGCCATCTAAGGTGGATGTTGATCGCTCTGGTTGATCCGGGTGAGAGTGCTTAGGAGGAGCTGTCCAGCATGCTGAGAGGGTCCAAGCTGTAAAGTCTGGAGTATCTTCCCTGTGTGCAGAGTGTGCCATTGGAGCCTCCTACCTCCGCCAGTGCCCTGATGACTGTCTGGATAATTAATATACATGCGCAATAAATTTGCGCTTCCGGTGAGTGCAAGCACATTTATTCCCTATCATGGAAGTCACAAGCACCATCATCTGTTTAAGCACTTCTATGGACTAATTACCTAATAATATTATTATTATTATTGCCGTTTTTACTTTAGCACTACTTATTATATCACAAACCTAATTTTGTGGTAATCATCCATTCACTGAATCTCTCATCAGCAATTGGCGACACTTCTTATCACATTATTTAGCACCTTGTAGGTGCATAAACTTACCACTTTGTTACTTTATTTATTATACTTCCTAGCGCTGCATTTTTTATTATATGTTGTTTTGAGGATCAAGGGGTTTATCCTTATGCAAGCTGCTGATACGCACAGAGAGCTCGCTGTATACCTATTTTTAAATTTAAGGAAATTACATGATGTAAGAGGTGAGAAATGCTAGCATCATAGAATAGGTAATAAAACAATGGTGAAGGATCTGGGAGTTCTGGTAGATCACAAGCTTAATAATGGCATGCAATGCCAAGTTTCTAAAGCGAGCAAAATCATCTCTTGTATTAAGAGATATAGACTCCAGAGAGAGAGATATCATATTACCCCGGTACAAATCATTAGTGAAACCTCATCTAGAATATGCAGTTCAGTTTTGGGCACCAATTCACAAAAAGAACATTGGGGAACTGGAGAAAGTACAAAGAAGGGCAACCAAACTGATAAGAGGCATGGAGGAGCTCAGCTATGAGGAAAGATTAGAGGAACTGAATTTATTCTCTCTTGAGAAGAGATTAAGGGGGGATATGATCAACACGTATAAATATAGCAGTGGTTCATATAGTGAACTCGGTGTAGAGCTATTCAGCCTGAGGTCATCACAGAGGACAAGGGGGCACTCTTTACATCTGGAGGAAAAGAAATGTATTCCCCAAACATGGAAAGGTATCTTCACAGTAAGAGCTGTGAAAATGTGGAATAGACTCCCTCAAGAGTTGGTTCTGGCCAGCTCAGTGGATTGCTTCAAAAAAGACCTGGATTCTTTCTTGGATACACAGAATATAACTGGATACTAACATTTATAGGTAAAGTTGATCCAGGGAATATCCGATTGCCTCTCGGGGGATCAGGAAGGAATATTTGTTTCCCTGCAGGAGCAAATTGGATCATGCTTTGCTGGGTTTTTTTGCCTTCCTCTGGATCAACTGTGGGTATAGGATTATAACTTTTTTGTTTTGTTTTTTTGCTTTTATGGTTGAACTGGATGGACTTTTGTCTTTTTTTCGGCCAGACTAACTATGTAACTATGTTACACAGTAAATCCTTACAGTTAAATGTGAATGAATGTGAGATAATACACAGTTGCGTTAAGGTGAACTCTGGCTGGGCAGTCTCATTACAGGTGATTGTGGCAACCTTTTGCCTACAGAGCATGTTATTCCATCCTTGATTTTGGAGATCAAATTTACAGCAAATGGATCTGTGAGTTAAAAGTAGGATTGACAATAGAGCCAAGTGACCGAGAGAAAAGTTCATCAGTTTGCTCCTTCTCCTTCACTGTCCAATCACAGTCTGGGGTGAATCCAAGATGCCTTGGGCTCAGAGGAAACAGGTTAAACAATGTTGTCATTCTGAAAGACTGAGGACACCGTGAGGCAAAAAAAAAGAAGTATTGCAGGTGAGAGCTCTGGAAGGTGGGCGAACTGCAGCCAAGCTAGATTTTTATCTTGTCTTTTCATGAGCTATTCATTTTTTTTTAATTATGACTGAAACTCTGTGTTAATATAGCCGCAACTTTTTTCAGCTATATTACCAGAAATTAAAAATACATTTAGTAATTTTTTTTTAAAAGCCTAAGTGCAGCCAAAATATAAAACAGAAAAATCAGCACAATAGACATCATTTACAGTCAGAAGGACGTGACCCTTGTGCTGATGCCTCTTCTTTTAGTTGAATTCCTCTACCATCCATAAACCCTGCTTCCCCCACTTCAATCTTTGGGTGCTGCAGGGGTTAATAGAACTCCGGGGCTGTCACAGGATCACATCAACAGTGCTTAACTATACCCATCATTTCCTCCAGCTGCTCTCTTCATGGAAGCCGTACTACAGCTTCCATGAACGAAACGGGATCTATGAATGGAGGACGATCAGATGATTGAAAGGTCCATCCCTCCGTTCATAGACCACTCTCCAATCATAGCAATTTTACTGCCCCCCCCCAGCTGTTTCCCCTTATGTTGCAGTTGGGGGTGTACACATGCTGTGACTGCAATGCTCTGCTTGATAGAGTGGCAAAAGTTATCCTCCCTGCCAGGGGCGGACTGACAACTCATGGGGCCCCCGGGCAATAGGGGATCATGGGGCTCCTGTGTCCTTACCCAAATTCAAAAAAGCCTATGAAAAAGGTACCAGGGACATCTCATGGGGCCCCCTACTGATCCCGGGCCCTCGGGCAGTGCCAGAGTTTCCAAATGGTCAGTCCGCCCCTGCTCCCTGCAGTATTGCCCATTGATTGCGAGGAAGAAACATAATGCCTCTTTGCTGCCTGTCAAATGACCTCTGAATAGGGTTACCACCTCATCTCTTTAAAACTGAACACATATTAATTACACAGATACTGTGGCTGATTAAGGTGGTAACTAAACTCAGAGGTGAGCTGAGCCTAGGGGGATGGTGGGTCATGGAGGTCACGGGTGGAGGAGGAGGGCGGACAATGGTCAGGGCAAAGGGCACGGATGCTGATTGATTGTGTGAGACGCTGCCACGTCATGAATGATCCTTCAGCTGAGGCGAGGGGCGGCAGAGGGGGAGGAAGAAAGGACATAGGAAGATGCCGGGTGTCTGGGGCCAGTGTAGCAGCTGAGCTGTGGCTCCTTCCAGTGTTCCTCTCAAACGCAGTCCCTTACTGTAAGCCAACTGGTGGCTGCTGATCACTGTGGAGTTTTGTAACACTGCCTCTTTTTTTTTTGTTTCCCTATCTGATTAGTTAATACAATTAATTTATATTTGGTGATATATATTTCATCTTTAATATTGGTGCTGGTGGCATCTTATGGCATTTATTTATGCACACTAAAAGAAATTTAGCAGTTTCATGTTTTGTTGATTTAATATTTTCTACCATTTTCAAAACTTTTTTTTTGGGGGGGGGGGGGGCACAAGTAGCTGGCCTCGCCAAGGGTGCAGAATAGTCTAGCACCGGCCCTGAACACAGGTAGTGAGGAGTTGACATAAGGCCTCTTTGCTGCCTGTCAAATGACCTCTGAAAGCAATCCACTGTGGATCACTTTTCAGTCAGCATCGCAAGTCCCACAAAGGTGGAATCTCTCTGCTATGGTTTGTACATCACTATGGCCATGTGCATGGTTTGGTAGAAGAAGCCCCACAGAGCAGCAGACAGGACAGAGATCCTGGATTGTAAGCTTCTCTGTCTACATGTCTTGTGATGAATCTGAACTGTAATAGAAGATGTTCTGCAGGGATAAATGACAGACAGGAATTATAACTAGTACAGATCTGACCTGAAGTATCTGCTGCCTCACAGCCTCCTTTATGGATCTGTCCAACCTCCTGCAATTCTTCAGCTGCTCCAGGATGACCAGGAACACCAGGGACAGGAGGTGACCTTCTACTCACTGAAGAAACAAGCCATACATCCCAGTGACTGGGCCCAGTCTAAGTTAATTTCCTGACTCCTGTCCTGTAACAGAATAGAATAACCCGTGTGAGATCTCACTGCACTGTCTATGGCCCTCTGTGTTTCCTGCAGAGATATGAAACAATGCTTCCGCAGCCTGAGCCACATTTTGGGTTTGTCTTGGGGACATGTCTTGCTTTTCAGCATCAACTGACTCAGGATCCATTTATACCAGATGTGCCGACATGTGATGATCAATTCATGCCAGCACATATACAATGTAAAAACCAATAGGAGCAGCTCCCAGCAGAACAGGCCCTACTTTTTTTCAGTGTAACACATGTAAGTGCACTGCAATGCACATGACAAGGGTAGAATATATGCCTTCCAACCAGGGGCGGACTGACCATTTGGAAACTTGGGCACTGCCCGATGGCCCGGGGTCAGTAGGGGGCCCCATGAGTTTGGGCAAGGACACAGGGGCCCCATGATCCCCTATGAGTTGTCAGTCCGCCCCTGCTTCCAACCTAAAATCTGGCCTGCTAGGCCATACCCTCCACCAACCCAGATATTCAAAAATAACACAAACCAGGTTTGGAGTCAAAATGGCCATAGCAGCCTTTTATTAACCACTTCCCGACTGGCTGTTGTATATAAACGGCCGGACGATGGCAGTGCAGGGTCAGGTGGCCTTTTATAAACGGCCTCCCCGCACCCTGCTTGTGCACGCTCCCCGGGAGCGCGCAGCACCACGATCCAAGCCTGCTGTGTCCTCCGGACACAGTGAAACACCGATCATCGGACGGGACCTCTATACGAGGTCCCAATCATGTGATCACTGATTGGCCAATCAGTGATCACATGCAAAGTAGTAAGCAAGATGTCACTTCTGACATCATTGCTTACTACGTGTGAAATCTGTGAATGATCACCGAGGTCACATGGTACAAGGCTATTCACAACAGCCTTGTACCATGTGACAAGCTGTGACCAATCACAGCTCATTCAGTAGTTCTCAATGGTTGCAAGAATGCAGACAGAGAGAAAGAGAAATGATTGCTTTTTCATCCTATATGGGTGTAAAAGCAATCAGTGTAAAAAAAAAATCTTCATCACCCCCCAAAAGTAGTACAGTGTCACCATGATGACACTGTACTGCTAGGGTGACAGTATATAAAAAAATAAAAATAAATAAATAATAATAATAATATAAGAAAAAAATAAATTGTAAAAAATTTTTTTAAAAATTATAATTTTTGGTTATAAACTAATTTGTTTTATTTTATTTTTTACTAAAAAGATAACGGAATAAATTTTGGCCAAGATTTATGATGAATTATTATTTATTTGCAAAATTTTATAAGAAAAACTTTTTTTTCAAAATTTTTGGACATTTTCATTTACATAGCAAAAAAAATAAAAATCCCAGCGATGAATAAATTCCACCAAAATAAAGTTTTATCTGTCTCAAAAAAATGGTAAAAAATTCATATGGGTACAGTGTTGCATGACCGCGCAATTGTCATTCAAAGTGTAATAGCGCTGAAAGCTGAAAATTGCCCTGGTCAGGAAGGGGGTAAAAGTGTCCGGACTGGAAGTGGTTAACCAATACATTATTTCAATATAAATAACATAACATTCCTAAAATAGAAACAGAGAAAAATTGTGGTGGTATTTTGAGGGCAACAAACCAAACTTTTCTTAAACTTAGGCCCCCAGCCGCAACCCACCGGCTCGGGAACAGTCCTACTTATCCGCAGCCACAACCCACCGGCTCGGGAACAGTCCTACTTATCCGCAGCCACAACCCACCGGCTCGGGAACAGTCCTACTTATCCGCAGCCACAACACACCGGCTCAGGAACAGTCCTACTTATCCGCAGCCACAACACACCGGCTCTGGAACAGTCCTACTTATCCGCAGCCACAACACACCGGCTCGGGAACAGTCCTACTTATCCGCAGCCACAACACCAGCTAGGAGATAACCCTACTTATCCACAGTGACCTCCATTTTATCTATTCCAAGCTAACCCCTTGTTAACTGGAATGTACCGAGGTCCCCATACCACCGATGGGTCCCGAACCATTCTACATACAGAATTCTGTCCTCTTGGAAATACCCACCACTGCCAGGCTGCTTTAACAAGCCGAGCCCAAAAAACGATGGGGAGGGAGGGTGGGAAGCTTCTCCTCTTTAAAAACCTCCGACTGGACTCCTGCAGATCAGCACTCTCCTCTATCTTCCTGTGACCCCTCCTAGAAACCAGCCCTCCGGTCACGTAAGCTCAATTTTAAACTTTCTAAAGTTCCGTCACTTTCTAACCATACTAGGTTGTCCCACTATTCAACCCGTCATGTCTGTCCCTGCACTTATTTATTTTTGCTCCAGACCTACCTTAAACGCAAGACTCAGAATAGTCAGTTGTTTTATTATTATACAGGATTTATATAGCTCCAACAGTTTGCTCAGCGCTTTACAATATAACGGGAGACAATACAGCAACAATACAGTTCAATACAAGAGGGTTAGGAGGGCCTGATCCTTGGAGCTTACAATCTCAGAGGGAGGGGCTGGTGGTACAAAAGGTAATAACTGTGGGGGATGGACTGATAGGAGAAATAGAAGATTCCATTATTAGCAGTCAGTCATTAGTCAGTTGAAGTTTCTTTCAGAAATAAAGCTTACTGCAGTAATAAAAAAAGTATTACAACACCACGCAGCGCATGTTAAAATGCAACGCAGCATGCGAACACACATGTGGTTCACGTGACCTCAATGCACACATGGCATTGTGAATAGACCCAAGTAAATCCTGTTTTTTCCATTTGCTGTTTATATCTGTTAATGTTTTTCTCCTGACTAAATTAATAAGACCCAACTGGAACATTTGATAGAATAAAACCTTCTCTAATTTTGAGAAGATCAGCTGGAACTGATCTGCGCACCTTGCTGCAATTAACTAGCAACAATATGCAGCCAAGGTATGCCGGCAATTACCATGTAACAAAATGAGATTAAATTCCCCGAAGCGAACTGATCGCAATAATACAAAGTCCATACAAAGTATCTAGTCCATAGAGGAATCCACACAGCCTTGCAGCTCAGCAATGAAGAGAGGCGCACCCCAGTATATTGTAGAAATCATCTTTAATAAAATGTGAGACGTTCCATTGTTGCACAGGGTTCACTGGCTCTGTGTCTGGTGCTCCTGGCCATTGGTGTCAGTTTCAAGCAGGGATGGAGTCCAAGGCTGTGGTGATACAATCGCCTCTGCTTTCTGTTTCCCATGTGGCACCTTCCAGAGGCTCTGCCCACCACCGTTTATGTCACTGATCTCTGTTAGGGATGCACTTCGGGAACATTTACCCCACGCATTTCAAGTGTAGTTATGCAATCAACTCCTTCACATGTGTGGCATCTTCCAGAGGTTCTGACTCCACCATATATGTCACTGGTCTCTGCTAGGGCTAGATTATGAATGCAGCTCAAGCTGGGGAAGCCAAACTCCCTCAGTCACCAGGGAGAAAGGCGTAGGCTGCCATAGGTGCTCATCCACAGTGATGTATGTATGAAATCAAATAAGCGCCATACTCCTGTCCAGCCAGTCTAGTGTAGACTTGACAACAGCCTCAGCCCATGAGTCTCCACTAAAGCGCTGCACCCTGACATGTTTTACTCTCTACTGGAGCTTAATCATAGGGTCTCTGCTAGGGATGCGTTTCGGGAACATCTATCCCTCACATTTCAAGTGTGGAGATACATCACCTGTTTGCTTTCTCCTTCCCATGTGGTGTCCTCCAGAGACTGTTCACCACCATTTACATCAATGATCTCTGCTAGGAATGCATTTCAGGAATGTTTCCAATGCGTTTTTGGTGCAGTCATAAAAATGTCTCCTTGCTTTCTCCTTCCAATGTACTGTTTGTTACATCACTGATCTCCATCACTAAGTGTCTTTTGCATACGTGTTTTTGGGACATTCCTTCGGGGGAACATCCCCAAATTACATGCCTAGCAACGGTGATCAGTGGTGTAAACAGCAGTGCAAGGAGCCTCTGGCAGACACCAACATGGGAAGGAGAATGCAAGAAGGCAATTGTATCATTGCACCCCAAAATGCGAAGAAGAATGTCCCTAAACCGTGTCACTCGTGTCAGAGATCACTGACACAAATGGAGGTGGGTGGAGCTTCTGGCTGACACCACATGGAATGAAGAAAGTGAGCAGACAATTGTATCCCTGCACTCAAAACACATGGGAGAACATCCCTGAACTGTGTCCTAGCATCAGAGATCGGTGACACTAATGGAGGTGGGCGAAGCCTTTGTTGAACATCCCATGGGAGGGAGAAGTCAAGGAGGCAGTTGTACCACTACGCCTAAAATGAATGGCACTGTCCCTGAAATGTGTCCTTAGCACCAGAGGTCAGTGGTAGCAAAGTCTCTGGAAGACAACATATAGGAAAGAGACAGCGGGAAGGCGATTATATGACTACACTTGGAATGCGTGGGATAATGGCCCTGAAACATGTTCCTAGCATCAGAGCTGAGAGACAAAAATGGAGGTGGACAGAGCCTCTGACAGACACCTGGTGGGAAAGAACAAGTGAGGAGACTCTTATATCACTACACACAAAACACTTATCATTAGCATCAGAGACCAATGACACAACTGGAGGAGAGTGGATCTGTTGGTCGACACCAAGTGAGATGGCGAAAGCAAGGAGGCAATTGTATCACTACATCCAAAATGCATGATAGAACATTCCGGAAACATGTTGCAAGCATCAGAGATAAGTGACACAAACAGAGGTGGGCAGAGCCTTTGGTGGACACCATGTTGGAAGCAGCAAGCGTGGAGATAATCATATCACTACATCTGAAACGCTTGGCAGAATGTTCCCAAAATGTGTAACTAGCATCAGATCAGTGAAGCAACTGGATTTGAGTGGAGCCCCTGGTGGACACCATGTGGAAGGCAGAAAGGGAGGACGTGATTGCATCGCTACACCCATAATATGCGGGATAATGTCTCCAACACATGACTTAGAGCCTCTGGTAGACACCGTATCAGGAGGAGAAAGCAAGGCGGTGATTGTGTTACTACAGCCTCGGACTCCATTCCTACCTGAGGCTGACACCGATGGCCATGAGCACCAGAGCACCAGACGCAGGGGGGAGTCAGTAAACCCCGCCTATATGTCTGTCATCAGAGCTTTCTAAAATGGAAACTGGCAGTTTTTCCTTTTTAATAAAGAGGATTACTCCATTACGCCGGGTGCTTTGCTGCTTCTTCTTGTGTTTTTATCTCTAATTCTGTGTAATTCTTGTATCAACATTTCCCTGATAATGACTAGTGAGATTTTACATTCTGTTAGGATAACAGCGATTCTCGGCGTACTTCTACTCTACATTAAAAGGAAACATTTCAGTTATAAGAGAAAACAGACGATCCTCGCAGTTTAATTAAATTGTCTGCCGGGAACATTCTTCTCTCTTATTAACATATCAAGTCATGTAATAATCTTATGTTACTAGTTTAATCCAATATACACTGTGGAGCTAACAGAGAGGGGCAGACAGGGGTGTCAACGATGAGTCAGAGAAGAAATAAAGAAACCTTATTATAGTAACTATTTATCTTTAAAGCTGAACTCCAGGGTAAGCAAATATTGTCTAAATTCTTCTTTGAATTTTTCTTTGAATCTTGGTGAGCCTTTTGTATTTCTTTCAGATCTGTGCTGTAATGCAGTGTGAAGCTTTTAACCTGTGCAGGAGCTTCCTGTAATAAAGACCGCTCACTGCTGCTCTCTCTCCATGTGAAGGGTGACTGGTCTTGTCTCCACCCCCTCTGTAGCTTTCTGCTGGCAGCATGTAGTGGGTGGAGCCTGCCAGTTTATAGAACCAAGGAAGTTGTGACAGGCTCTCCAGAGTGCCCACCCTTTCCACCCCCCTCCTCCATCCAGAGAAACTGCACTATAGCTCCTATGAATGAAACATGCCCTGTGTATGGAGGAGGAGACCTTTCAATCATCCGCCCTTCCTCCCCACATAGATCACATTTAATTCACAGAAGATTTCAAGCAAAGTAGAAGCCAGCAGCATAGGGTACATCAGATTAACAGAAAATAATGTCCCTTGTGCTGATTTTTTTTAAAACCAAATTTACACCCCCGGTCACATCAAAGCCGATTTTGAAATTGTGCGACTTACAGTGAAGTTGCATGATTTCAAAATTGGGTGACCTTCTGATTTCATTGCAATATGCAAGACATCTGACACAGATGTCTATGCAAATTGCAACAAAAGTAGTGCATGCACTACTTTAGAAATTGGTGCGGTTCTGACTTGGTTGGAACTGCACCAATATGACCACTCTAATAGCGGGCAATAGGGTGTGACTTGGCACACGATTAGTAAGTCACAGGGTTTGCAAATCACATGCCAAGTCGCATCAGATGTGACCAGGGGCTTAGGCTTTAAAGGGGAACTAAACTCATCAATGTAACCATGTAAAAAAACACTTACATTCCTGGTATGCTGGGAATGCAAACTGTCACATTTGCTTGTGCTGTCACCCAAACTGTCAAACCATCAAATGGCTGATGTCATAACTGATCACATATGTAGCACCATGGCAGTTGCAAGTCAAATAAAGGCTAAGATGGTAACTTTCCTGGCTGAAAAGGATAAGAGTGTTTAGTTCCACTTTATACACTTGCCAACCACCTCCCATAGTACAGTGGCAGAGTGGCTCTCCTGGATCAGATCACATATCTAGTACATGATCCGGAACTTCCGGGAAGGGCGCACGCGTATCCCCAGGCAGCCAGCTGTGATTAGTTACAGCACAAGCCAAAAAGCAGGTGCCAGCCAATGATTGACTGCTAGCACCCACAGATCGGCGAGAAGGAAGACAGGGCAGAGCTCTGTCATTGTAAACAACACATAGCTCTGTCCTGTCAGTTGGGATGTGCCTGTTTTTGTTTCCCTGCAACACATGAAATAAAAACCAGCACTACTCTTAGTGAGAGCACCTCACAGTACAAATATAAATACTGGTTAGGCACTCATTTAACCCTTTGATCACCCTAGATGTTTAACCCCTTTGCAGCCAGTGTCAGTGCATATTTTTAGCACTGATCACTGTATTAGTGTCACTGGTTCCCACAAAGTGTCAGTTTGTGTCAGATTGCCAATCATAGTATCACAGTCCGGCTATAAGTTGCTGATCACTGCCATTAATAGTATGCAAAAAATAAATAAATGAAAAAGCCAGTATATACCATAGTTTGCAGACGCTATAACTTTCGAGCAAACCCAGGATCCACTGCACCAGCGTAGGGTCCGACAATGGGTCCAAGGATTTCATCCCAATACCTAATGGCAGTCAGGGTGCCATTGTCTAGTCTGTAGAGGTCTGTGCATCCCTCCATGGATATGCCTCCCCAGACCAAAACTGTCATGCTGAACAATGTTAGATGCAGCATAACGTTCTCCACGGCTTCTCCAGACCCTTTCACGTCTGTCACATGCGCTCAGGGTGAACCTGCTCTCATCTGTGAAAAGCACAGGGCGCCAGTGGTGGATCTGCCAATTCTGGTGTTCAATGGCAAATGCCAATCAAGCTCTATGGTGCCTGATTGTTTGGCCACACACATTCACACCAGTGGCCTGCTGGAGGTCATTTTGTAGGGAAGTGCTCATCCTGTTCCTCTTTGCACAAAGGAGCAGATACCAGTCCTGCTGATGGGTTAAGGACCTTCTACGACCCTGTCCAGCTCTCTTAGAGTAACTCCCTGTCTCCTGGAATCTCCTCCATGCTCTTGAGACTGTGATGGGAAACACAGCAAACCTTCTGGCAATGGCACGTATTGATGTGCCATCCTGGAGGGGTTGGACTGCCTGTGCAACCTCTGTAGGGTCCAGGCATCGCCTCAAGCTACCAGTAGTGACACCATAGGCCAAATGCAAAACTAGTGAAAAACAGTCAGAAAAGAAGAGTAGGGAAAAATGTCAGTGGCCTCCACCTATGAAACCATTCCTGTTTTGGGGGTTGTCTCATTATTGCCGATCTAGTGCACCTGTTGTTAATTTCATTAACACCAAAGCAGCTGAAACGGATTAAAACCCCCTCTGTTACTTAACTGACTAGATCAATATCCCAGGAGTTTACCTGACTTGATGCTATACTCTGATTAAAAAGTGTTCCTTTGATTTTTTTTGAGCAGTGTACATTTGGCACATGACATTTTTTGGGGGGAACAGGTACCTCGTTTTGATAGGTACCCACTCCCACTTCTGCTCAGATCACCTAGACAATCTGAGAAACATTTCGGCCCCCCTCTCTTTGGGATCTGGCTGTGATGTGTCCCAGAAAGCTACTTTCACAAAGTGCATTGCAGTTTGCACATGCACAGTAGTCACAGCTGGCTTGGACCCAAAGACCATTGAAAAACCAGCCCTGGTGAGGACAGTGCTGCATCCCTGGACAGGTAAGTGTCCTTTTATTACAGTATTTGTAGGTGCTGACTTTTAATGTTTTTCTTTCTGGATGAACATCATCTTTAACCTTTGCAGTGCTGGCTGCCCCCACTAGAAGGGTAGATTTTGTCTGATTACCAAAGCTCAGCTTTAAAGGGTGCAATGGGCTTTCAATAGACACAGAGGGTTACAAAAGCTCCTTTCACCTATCCTGGACCTTTTCGCCCAAAAACAATTCCTTATTAGCCTAATTATCTTATGTTTAATTTTTTTTATGCATATAAAAGAAAACTGGGGCAGCACCAAAAACACACAGAGCACTGAAATAAACTCACCCACCCTATTTATACTCCAAAAAGCAATGAATACAGTAGAAACTATTTTGTTTTAATATCACCTGAGCAGCTCAATGATAGAAATTGTGATTTTCTGTTGTATCAAAATTTCACAGATGGAGAAATCAGTAATTTGATATAAAATGTTGTATCCTTCACCGCTTCCAGGAAAACGTAGATAATGTTTGCTGCAGGTGTGAAGGTGTATTGTTACTTTTTCATCACCATAGCAAATGCTCTGTTACACCTTTAACAATCGCTACATCGCAGCATGCATTCCAACAAAACACTGATTACATGTTATTTATTCCCTACCAGACTGATTTTTTTTTTTTGTAAAAAACCTTTTATTGCACAGAATAAGACAAGCTACAAACATCCCTACATTTCCCAATGCTATGTAGACCTTTCCTTTTTTCCATTGTATATATGAATGCAATTTATACCATATGAAGGTCCAATATAATTGAATAGAGCATCTAGAAATATGAAGGAGAGGTGAAAGGTCTGCTTGGCTTCAGGGAAATGTGAGAATACGTTTTGTATCCTTTAAAAAAATCTGGCTGGTGACGAATAAATAACATGTAATTACTTGTTTTGTTTGAATGCATGCTGTGATGTAGTGATTGTTAGCCCTGACACTCTTTTAACCCTTTAGCTGGCAGGAACATATAGCATACGTCAGGAGTAGCAGCAGGATATTTTACACCTACTCCCAAGGGCTGTAAATCATTGCTTTTAAACAGAAAATACTGCATTATGCCACTAGATGGTGCCAATTTAAATAATATTCGCCATCTAGTGGCCAAATATGGCATTCTCCATTTTAAATACCTGATTTACCTTTAAACAGCACAATATATAGCCAAATCACATTCTATTTTTACCTCATTCATACAGAACTAACCTAAAGGCACTTTCACTTGGTGAATGGCTTTGCAAATTATTTATAAATCAACCCCTAATAGTTAGCAGGCTACCACTCTTTAAGATTGCACAGAAATTAGGCTGCAAACAACTTGGTGGTAAATTAAGTATATTGTGGAAAATGAAATCAAATAAGACATTAATCAATAAACAGACAATTATAGAGACTTAAGAGCACTCTAAGATATAAGTGGTCAATGACCCACAAACCGGCAATTAAAAGACAGTACCAAAGCCAAATTTAACTATAACAGGAGCAACTAAAGTCTCTAAAACTGCATCAACTATCTCAAAAGAACAGTAGGATCCATGTGTGCACACAATGCATATAGCCCCAGCAGTGGGTGAGAGTATGCCTTCCTAGTACACGGGGTACCCCCATGAAGATAGTGAACAGTACCTGGCACCTAATACCTGACATTGGCCAGCTTCTGGAGGGGCCCTTCCTTTCGGTGGTGCACTGTCCCTTTAAGAGTGTGGGTGGATGGTAGGAGACTGGTTGATTAGTATGAGCAGTCTCTACTTGTGTGGTGGGTGCTTAAGATGTGTGCTTCAGCTCACCTCCCTGGCAAGCAGCTGGTTTGGTCCCAATGGCTTGGCGATCAGCAAATTCCAGAAGTTGGGTCTGAGATCCTCACACAGGCTGCAGTCTCTCAGATCCAATTTTGAAGAACTCCTATCCTGAAGAAGCAGCAACCCTCTCTCTCAAGCTCTGTCTCTGCAAGCAGCTATAGCAGGCTCTGGTGCAGGTCTGTCCTCTCTCTCTGGTGGGGGGTGGTGTGATAAAAATGTGGCTCAACCACCTGTTTTTACCATCCCCAATTGCCAATACCCAAGTGTAAACTAAGCCTAAGGGAGCCCATTTATTTTTTTAATAGGCTTGCAATGCACTGCTGCACATGCAAAACCAGACATGCACTTTTTTCTTTCTATTAAGCATGCATAGATGCTAACTGTACTGGATTTGATGGGACAGTCCCACATTTTGGATCTTTGTCCAGATAATGTTGTTTCCCAGAATCGCTCGTCTTTGAGTTACTGAGCATACAGAGTAGCACAAAAAACTGCTCACAAGTGGACAGTTCACTCACATTTTGGGAGAGACAATGCAGAATATGGGTGTGATCTGGATATGGCTGCTCAGAAAATGGGTGTGTCAAATGTGGGCCATGTTCAGGGATGATGATGTCTTAGAGACTGGGACAAATATGTTGGTAAGTATGCAGGCGGATGGTTCATATGCATTTTTTGTAGTGTGCTTAATCTCAAATGCATTGTCTAGGTGCATTAGGCTGCATGAATGACTCCACCCTGCATTTATTTAAATTTTAATTAATTTGTGGACATGTGGTAATATGGGCATATTAACTGCACGTGCCACTGACAGGTTTCACCATTTCTACCATTTGTAGAAATTCTCCATTGTCATCTAGGAGCCTGTGTGCAGTTTTCTCTGTATGTTACTAAGTGTTGTTATCACAGGAGTTCTGCACAGATGCCAAATAGATTCTCTAATATACAGATATCCAATACAGGGACAATATTCATTTGTATATATAGTGCATGGATCACAATATAAGACAGCAAGCAGGTAAAAAAATATGAAATTCAGAATAAAATGGCTTTTAGGTGAACGTTCCAAAACAGCTTAGGAAGTGGAAACCCGTTATATGGTCTCCCGTTAGTTTCAAACGCTCTAGGTATTAATCTAGGCCTCATTATTGAGTGCGATGCAATATCCAAGCTGCTAAAATATAGCTCCATCACCAGCAAGAAAACCCCAGCGCCGTATCAAAACCATTTACTGCCATCTAAAACATTTCAGCTGAAGATTATATTTAATAATGAGAGTAAATCTTTTCCAAATCATTTTAATTGAATGTAATTGCTGGCACTGAACCCAGCCACTTTACAGCAACGGGAAAATTCCGCTCCACATTTATAATGTCATGGAGATGCAGAAGGAACATGGCCACTGTTGCCAGGGAATGGATGGAGGTCAAGGGGAAATTCCAGACAGAAATAAACAAGAGGTTATAATGAGGGCCGCCATTAGAAATCATAGGAGTCTGTACAGGGCCCCCCTGCCAATATTTCCATTGGACGAGGTTTGACAATGATGTGGATCTCTGCTTGTCCACCTTCTTCCCTGGAAACAAAGCCTTACCTACGTCATTCAACCAAGCAGCTATGGATGAGAAAGCTCAGGCTCCTGCTCAGCCCCCTGTTCTGTGGAAGGCTGAAATCAAATATAGAAGATGAATTTCTACTGCTCTGAGAACTATCGTTTGGCTATGTTTACTATCGGCTTCAGGCATGTGTTATTGGTTTTCGTTTCTGGTGATTCGCTGGGCAGTGGGCATCATCAATGCTGGATGGATGAATGATGGATTTACAATGAGGAACTATTTTAATTTTTTATTCATGAAGGACTTGGTCAAATGTTTAGGTTAAAAATCTTTTTTCTAGGTTCTTATTATTTAGGGGGGCTTCCAGATTTCAGTAAGATTGTGGGGAAGAGGCCCTTGTCCTTCACATGGTGAAAGGTTGTAGCCAGGTGCAATTTATTTTCTGAACTGCAGGTGGTGCTCAACCACAGCGGCATTGCAGAGGGAGAGGAAATCAAGAGGAACACACTCCTCTATTATTTCTGGGTCACTGGGGAAATGATCCGGTTGGATGCTGCTGCCCCATGTGACCCTGGTGGCCATCTTGGGTAAAGTAGAGTCTATTTAAGACCCTGACTCCCAGGTTTGGCGCTCATTTTGCAAGTGAACAGTGCAGGGACAGGTCACCCGTCTGGCAGGGAGAGTGAAAAGCTGTATTGAAAGGTTCCTGATGAGCAACAGGATAGAGACATGGTATCCTTCCTGGAATCCTCCCATTTGGGCACAGACCAGCTAGGCTGCATTCTGCCCTCTGAGACAGACACTGTTAGCACATCAGAGACCTGCTCCATTACGCGTTGCTGTTAAAATTTGTGAGAGTTCCCAGTTGGGTGCCTTCCCGCTGGGCTGTTTATATCATTGAACTTTGCCTTCAATCCAAGGTCCTGGCAAACCGCAGTCCATGGTCACGCCAAGCCCTGTAGTATATATCCTTGTCAATTACCAATGGGTTCTGTGGTTGATCGACATCGGCTCCAAAGTCACTGTCATGGAGTATGACTACACGCAGTGGTTCAGGACACAAGAACAACTGGATCCCCCATGGCAGTCCCTCAAGGTAGCCAGTAACTTACCTATCCTGGTGGAGGATATCACCTGGGTGAGGATCCAGATAGAAGACCAGGATCATGAAAATACTTTATCACACCTCTGGGACTGTCCCAATTTAACAACATGCCCTTTGGGCTGAGTAATGCAGCTTTCTATTGGTGGTATTTCATCATCACTGGATTTTTATTTTTTGCTATATAAAAGAATACCGAAAATGAAAGTTTTTCTAAACTTTTGCAGATAATCTTTGTTCATGAATTTAGGCTAAAATGTATAGTATGTGAGTATAGTATAAATAGTATAGTGGAGAGTAGACAGTCCAAGGTATTTAATAAGAGGCATGGTGAGTTTTTTAAGTTATAGATTTTTTTTTGTTAAAGGTTTGTGGGAAATTAAGAAAAAAAAACTTTTTTTTTTAACTTTTTTTTAACATACTGTCACCAGTGAAATACCGGATATTCATATGATAAATATATAAAATTAAATGTAATAATTTTTCATTTAATTTTTTTAAAAATTTTTCTTTTCTCTTTTTTTACTACATACTCTCATCAGAGTAGTTCAGTGTCACCATAGTGATACCAGACTACTCTGGGAGAGGGGGTGATCAAGGATTTTTTTTCACTATTATTGCTTCTATCAGTAATGATCACTGTTATAAACAAGAGTTTTGACTGTCATGAATGGCTTTTATTCATTACAGCTTGCTTACTATTGTGATGCTGTGGTTGGCTACAGCTAATCACATGGCACAGGGTGCCAGGTACCATGTGGTAGCTGTAGGCCAATCCAGGGGCGGACTTACAACTCATGGGGCCCCCGGGCAATAGGGGATCATGGGGCCCCTGTGTCCTCACCACACCCAAAAAAGCCTATGAAAAATACTAGGGGCATCTCATGGGGCCCCCTACTGACCCTGGGCCCTCGGGCAGTGCCCGAGAGCCCGAATGGTCAGTCCGCCCCTGGGCCAATCACAGCATCACAATAGTAAGAAAATGTCATATATGGAAGCCATTCACGACAGTTTTACTCACACTGTAATCATGTGATTGCTATAATTGTTTATAGCAATCACATGATATCTCAGCCGCTCACACTAGCTGGGTAGAGAGCATTGTGATCCGCTGTGTGACAGCAGTCGTAGGATTGAGCAGCTGCACGCCTCGGGGGCATTCCAGTGTGCATGTGCTAAGCAATGTAGCAGTATGTTGCCATCCAACCACAGTAAATGTACTGTGGGTGGGAAACAAGTGGTTAAAGGAGTTATACATCTTTAATTTTTTATTTGAAGCTCTTAAAAATTACTGCTCCTGGCTAAACTTAAAAAGTTTTTTTTTGCATTTGCTTTTTTTTGCATTGGTACATGTTTCCCACGGCAGTGCTTACCCTCCATGCTATTTTTGACTCCCTCTCGCCCATTAGCCAAAAAAATTAGCATTTTTAATTTGACAGATTCAGCTCCTATTGATTTCAAAGGAGTTTGAGTTCAGCATCCAAACTTCTTTGAAATTTGCCAAGCCCTGCTTAAACCAAACCCAGGGCAGTTTGGCTTATCAGCACTGAGGACCAGGATTGTATTTCCTGAGCATAACCTGTGGCCCTTTGGTGTTTGTAGCGTGGCCCTCAGACCCAGCAGTCAGCAGTGGGAATTTTGATTTGTAATGGGTCTGTAATAGCTGTGATCTCTAGCAGTTTCATGCAGCATGTCCACAGGCTTTGACAGCTTGACTCGTCTCTGACAAATGCTGTAGCACAGTCTATAACAATGTTTCTCAATCTTTTTTCAGTCAAGGCAGCCTTTAAAGTTATGAACACTCTTGAAGCACCCTTTAAAATTATGGACAGTCTCAAGGCACCCCATTCTAAAATGTAAAAACTATTCTAATAGTTTTACCTAATGCAGCAACATCTACATATGTAGGACAGCCAATGATAGAGGGGATTTTGTTCTTTCAAAGGAAATACACTTTTTACACAGGGATACTGAATAGTATTTCAGAAGTTTCCTTCTCCCTCAGTTTCTCTCTATCAATCAGCTGATTTAACCCCATTACTGACAGAGATGGGCAGCTGAGGGTCAAACAAGAATGCCATGCAGGCAACCAGCATCCTCCATATGAACTGATGGCATCATTGGTTTTAAGGATGCCAGCGGCTAGAAGGTTGTAATGGTGCACAATGAAAACCTAGGCTTTGTGTAACTAAAAGGCAGGCTTTTTTTAAGTCCGCAAACGTGCAGATAAACGAAAAACCCGTAAGTGTTCACAAAAAATGTGCAAGTGCAAAACACCACATGAAAAAGTGCACTTAGGGGTGTGCTTTGTCCTTCCCCTGAAGGGGATGGACCACTACCCTGATCCCCCAGGGCACGAAGCTCCTGACAGGGACAAGGTTCCCATTTGGTCCTCCTGGCCAAAAGGCCTGGTGGACCACCGTTCCTTGTGTCCAGCCGAAGCCAGACACCCGGTACTTGGTCAGGGGGCTCTCCCGAAGAGAAAACCCCCTAGGGACAGGGGAGGAAGGAACCAAAAGGCCACACATCCTCCCCCTAGACTTCAGGGCAGGCCCGAGGACCCACACCCTCCATCCTGTGAGGAAAACACACACATAAGTAAAGAAAAAGTGACAAAACGTGGGAGGTGCAATAAATGAAATAAATGAAAAATAAAAAAAAGTGGTTGTGCCAAATTGTGCACAGACCAGGCCCTGAGGTCTGTAGCAAAAATTGCCCTGGTCCTAGCCAAAAGGCCTGGTCCTAAGGGCGCTGTGCAAGAAAAGTGGAAACACATTGACCATGTGCCATTTTCACACAGTGGGGTCCCACACCCAGGTGCTACTAGTGGCACCCGTGAGGCGACTACTCAGGGGGCACTGGTTTGTGGACTTTCTGCCTTCCCGACCCCTGGCCAGACCAAGGTAGACCTGTCAAATCAGGAGGTACTGGGTCCCTCTGACGTTCCAAAGGGGAATTACTTCCAGGCCCCAGCTACGTGTGGGCATCCCGGGTTCTGTTCCCCCCGTAATAGCCATCAGGACCCCCATCATACCAGCAGGGGTACTATACAAACAGCCATCCCCACAAGGATAGGATGACCGTGAAGCACCCCTACTGGACACTGATAAGAACAGATACTACACTTGATCTTAGCCAAAAGGCCGAGAAGCGAGCTTGATCCACCTGCTGGCTTGCATACAATGTTTGGGCAATTTTTAGGCATAATGCCAAGGCCCCCTGAAGAAGTTTCAAGACACCCCAGGGTGCTTGGGCACGTTGGTTGAAAAAGGCTGGACTATACCCAACTCCTCTTGCAAGTCTTTTAGTCTTTGACAGTCCTTTGTAGCAATACATATAATAAATATTGTGTACGGCCTTTTGGTGGTATCAAGGCAGCATTTGAGGCCCCATATACCCTGTAAGTTGCCAACCACTTCTCTACATGCCTGAGCTGTGAATTTTTCATAAACACTCCTATCCTCCCCCAGTGCATGAATCATGACGGACTGTCAATGCTTATAGGGCTGGATCTGGTTGCAATTGATTTTATCACATATATATTAAGACAATGAGAATGGACTTATTGACAGGAAGGGGCACAGCAACATCTGCACCACAAGAAAACACAGTGTGGAGAGATTTACTAAAACCACTGCAGCTGTGCATGGTAGCCAATCAGCTTCTAACCTCAGCTTGTTAAATTAACCTTTGACAATAAAACCTGGAAGCTGATTGGTTTCTATGCAGAGCTGCACCAGACTTTGAACCATGCAATTTTAGTAAATAACCCCCAACGCATCTCTCTCCTCTCTCTGCTGGAACGCGGGGTCACTGTAAGTTTACAAAAGTTCCTGGTATAAGTAATCCATAAAAACTTTCCTTCTCTTCTGAGTTATTCTGCTGGAGACTCAAGGAATTGTTGCTTAGCTACAAAAAAATCAGTGATGACAAAAATACTAGAAATGATCCACAATATGTCCTCAATTATCGTGCCTATGCACTGCACCTGTAGAGGAGGGCAATTTGTCAAAATCTCACGAAATTAAGATATAAAAAAAATAGCAAAAAGTTACTGAAAAGAGAAAAAAGTAGAAGATGGAATTGGAGTTGCTTGTCTTTCTTCATCAGTTAATGGCCCAGAGCTGTGGTGACCCCAGTAAAGCCGAGGGCTGGGGTCGCTGACAGGTTATAATTATTTCCTGCGGCTAATAGATAATTTCCCTGTCAAATCTCTCAGAGGAGGCTTAGGGAGGGGAAAGTTCTGCCAAGTGAGAGGAAGTTCACCAAGAAACTAAGAAGCTCTACAAGAACACAACAATGTCATTTGTCACCTTCTTGCTGTCAACACTTCTAAGACCATATGGCAGTGATGGGAGGCACCAGACAGGGGAGGCATCACATCAGACATGAACCAGACCAGGGGGCAGCAGACCAGTAATATCTGATCAGATGGGCAGCAGACCGGGGGACATCAAATCAAGTGGGCACCAGACCAAGGGACATCAGATCATGCAGGTACCAGACTAGGGAGCATCGTATCAAGTGCGTACCAGACAAGGGAGCTTGAGGTCAAGTGGGAACTAGATCAAAGGTCATCAGACTAGGTGGGTACCAGACCAGGAAGCATCAGATCAGGTGACCACCAGACTGGGGGGCATCAAATCAGGAGGCTTGGCAAGGGGCACCAGACCATGGAGCATCAGATCAGGCAAACATTAGACCAGGATACATTAGATCAGGTGAGCACCAGACCAGGGGGAAATAGATCAGACAAGCATCAGACCATGGGCATCATTAGATCAGGCAAGCATCAGACCAGGGAGTATCATCAGACCAGGTGGGCATCAAATCTGGGTGCATCAGATCAGGAAGGCACCAGTTTGGGGGGCATCAGCTCAGGCAGGTTCCAGATGGGGGGCATCAGATGAAGCAAGCACCAGACCAGGGAGCATCAGATCAGATAAGTACCAGACCAGGAGGCATCAAGACAGGTGGGCACCAGACAGAGGGTCAGGTGATCATGTGGGTACCAGATCAAGGAGCATAAAATTACACAGGCACCAGATCAGGGGACATCAGATCAGGTGGGTACCAGACCAGGGGGCATCAGGTTAGGCAGGCACCAGACATGAGTTGATGAGATCATTAGATCATGCGGATACCAGACCGGAGGGGGGGAGGATTCAGATGAGGTGGGTACCAGACCCGGGAACATTAGATCAGGTGGGTACCAGAGCATCAATGGTCTACTTACAGCTCATATAGTAGGTTAGGTGCAGGGATGGTGCAAAGGTCCTTGCAGGGTGAGGGAAGAAAAGTACAATGCCTTGGAGAGATTCAGCAATTTGAAGTATTGTTTGGTTGATCACTGGATCTAAAATAGACACATCTCTCTCATTTATGTATATAACAATAGAACTCACCCAAATAAATATTTTGTTCAACAGACATTGGGAGTAGAGATGAGCGAATTATTCAAAAATTCGATTCGGCTGATTCGCCGAATTCGCGGAATAAATTCGATTTGAGGCGAACATATTCGCTGCGAATTTAACTTATAAAAAGGGTGTTTCTAGGCTTCAGAGAGCCTTTATATTAGTGCAGAACACTGTACCTTTAATTTAAATGCCCTTGGAGTCTGCTGGGGAAGAGAAATAATACTGTCAGTCAGTATGACATGCAGATGAGTGCCGTCGATCTTAGAATCACCGCACACTTCACTCATTTGGGCAGTCACGGGGCCAAAACCAGAGTGTGGAGCCACAGTGTGGCGGTGGAGGCAGCAGCAATGGGAGGCCATACAGCACCCTATGACAAAATGGAACCCACCAGCAGTGTGAGGAGACCTGAAAGTGGCACATGGCAGAGTGTGGCGATGGAGACAGCAGCAATGGGAGGCCGTACAGGGACCCATGACACACTCTGGACCTGGCAGCAGCATGAGGAGGCGGTACAGGGGCCCATGACAGATTACGGGCCTGGCAGCAGCATGAGGAGTCGGTACGGGGGCCCATGGCAGATTACGGGCCTGGCAGCAGCATGAGGAGGCGGTACAGGGGCCCATGGCAGAGTGGCGGAGCGTAAGCAGCTAAAATTGAAGGCCATACAGAGGCCTATGTTAAAAAGTCCCCCCAGCAGCAGCGTGGGGAGACGACTATCAAGAGTCCAATGGCAGAGTGGCGGAGCAGAAGCAGCTTCAATTGAAGGCCATACACAGGCCTAGGTTAAAAAGCGGAAGCCGTCAGCAGCGTGAGCAGACGACAGAGATACATGGCGCAGGGTGGCGGTGGATGCAGCAGTATTCGGAAGCCAAACACAGGCCTCGGTTAAAAAGCGGAAGCCGTCAGCAGCGTGAGCAGATGACAGAGGCACATGGCGCAGGGTGGCGGTGGAGGCAGCAGCAATGGAAGGCCATACAGCACCCTATCACAAAATGGAACCCACCAACAGTGTAAGGAGACCTGAAAGTGGCACATGGCGCAGGGTGGCGGTGGAGGCAGCAGTATTCGGAAGACATACACAGGACTAGTTTAAAAAGCGGAAGCCGTCAGCAGCGTGAGCAGACGACAGAGGCACATGGCGCAGGGTGGCGATGGATGCAGCAGTATTCGGAAGCCAAACACAGGCCTCGGTTAAAAAGCGGAAGCCGTCAGCAGCGTGAGCAGACGACAGAGACACATGGCGCAGGGTGGCGGTGGAGGCAGCAGCAATGGAAGGCCATACAGCACCCTATCACAAAATGGAACCCACCAACAGTGTAAGGAGACCTGAAAGTGGCACATGGCGCAGGGTGGCGGTGGAGGCAGCAGTATTCGGAAGCCAAACACAGGCCTTGGTTAAAAAGCGGAAGCCGTCAGCAGCGTGAGCAGACGACAGAGACACATGGCGCAGGGTGGCGGTGGATGCAGCAGTATTCGGAAGCCAAACACAGGCCTCGGTAAAAAAGCGGAAGCCGTCAGCAGCGTGAGCAGACGACAGAGACACATGGCGCAGGGTGGCGGTGGATGCAGCAGTATTCGGAAGCCAAACACAGGCCTCGGTTAAAAAGCGGAAGCCGTCAGCAGCGTGAGCAGACGACAGAGACACATGGTGCAGGGTGGCGGTGGAGGCAGCAGTATTCGGAAGCCAAACACAGGCCTCGGTAAAAAAGCGGAAGCCGTCAGCAGCGTGAGCAGACGACAGAGGCACATGGCGCAGGGTGGCAGTGGAGGCAGCAGCAATGGAAGGCCATACAGCACCCTATCACAAAATGGAACCCACCAACAGTGTAAGGAGACCTGAAAGTGGCACATGGCGCAGGGTGGCGTTGGAGGCAGCAGTATTCGGAAGCCAAACACAGGCCTCGGTTAAAAAGCGGAAGCCGTCAGCAGCGTGAGCAGACGACAGAGACACATGGCGCAGGGTGGCGGTGGATGCAGCAGTATTCGGAAGCCAAACACAGGCCTCGGTTAAAAAGCGGAAGCCGTCAGCAGCGTGAGCAGACGACAGAGACACATGGCGCAGGGTGGCGGTGGATGCAGCAGTATTCGGAAGCCAAACACAGGCCTCGGTTAAAAAGCGGAAGCCGTCAGCAGCGTGAGCAGACGACACAGGCACATGGCGCAGGGTGGCGGTGGAGGCAGCAGCAATGGAAGGCCATACAGCACCCTATCACAAAATGGAACCCACCAACAGTGTAAGGAGACCTGAAAGTGGCACATGGCACAGGGTGGCGATGGAGGCAGCAGTATTCGGAAGCCAAACACAGGCCTCGGTTAAAAAGCGGAAGCCGTCAGCAGCGTGAGCAGACGACAGAGACACATGGCGCAGGGTGGCGGTGGATGCAGCAGTATTCGGAAGCCAAACACAGGCCTCGGTTAAAAAGCGGAAGCCGTCAGCAGCGTGAGCAGACGACAGAGACACATGGCGCAGGGTGGCGGTGGATGCAGCAGTATTCGGAAGCCAAACACAGGCCTTGGTTAAAAAGCGGAAGCCGTCAGCAGCGTGAGCAGACGACAGAGACACATGGCGCAGGGTGGCGGTGGATGCAGCAGTATTCGGAAGCCAAACACAGGCCTCGGTTAAAAAGCGGAAGCCGTCAGCAGCGTGAGCAGACGACAGAGGCACATGGCGCAGGGTGGCGGTGGAGGCAGCAGCAATGGAAGGCCATACAGCACCCTATCACAAAATGGAACCCACCAACAGTGTAAGGAGACCTGAAAGTGGCACATGGCGCAGGGTGGCGATGGAGGCAGCAGTATTCGGAAGCCAAACACAGGCCTCGGTTAAAAAGCGGAAGCCGTCAGCAGCGTGAGCAGACGACAGAGACACATGGCGCAGGGTGGCGGTGGATGCAGCAGTATTCGGAAGCCAAACACAGGCCTCGGTTAAAAAGCGGAAGCCGTCAGCAGCGTGAGCAGACGACAGAGACACATGGCGCAGGGTGGCGGTGGATGCAGCAGTATTCGGAAGCCAAACACAGGCCTCGGTTAAAAAGCGGAAGCCGTCAGCAGCGTGAGCAGACGACAGAGGCACATGGTGCAGGGTGGCGGTGGAGGCAGCAGCAATGGAAGGCCATACAGCACCCTATCACAAAATGGAACCCACCGACAGTGTAAGGAGACCTGAAAGTGGCACATGACGCAGGGTGGCGGTGGAGGCAGCAGTATTCGGAAGCCAAACACAGGCCTCGGTTAAAAAGCGGAAGCCGTCAGCAGCGTGAGCAGACGACAGAGACACATGGCGCAGGGTGGCGGTGGATGCAGCAGTATTCGGAAGCCAAACACAGGCCTCGGTTAAAAAGCGGAAGCCGTCAGCAGCGTGAGCAGACGACAGAGGCACATGGCGCAGGGTGGCGGTGGAGGCAGCAGCAATGGAAGGCCATACAGCACCCTATCACAAAATGGAACCCACCAACAGTGTAAGGAGACCTGAAAGTGGCACATGGCGCAGGGTGGCGGTGGAGGCAGCAGTATTCGGAAGCCAAACACAGGCCTTGGTTAAAAAGCGGAAGCCGTCAGCAGCGTGAGCAGACGACAGAGACACATGGCGCAGGGTGGCGGTGGATGCAGCAGTATTCGGAAGCCAAACACAGGCCTCGGTTAAAAAGCGGAAGCCGTCAGCAGCTTGAGCAGACGACAGAGACACATGGCGCAGGGTGGCGGTGGATGCAGCAGTATTCGGAAGCCAAACACAGGCCTCGGTTAAAAAGCGGAAGCCGTCAGCAGCGTGAGCAGACGACAGAGGCACATGGCGCAGGGTGGCGGTGGAGGCAGCAGCAATGGAAGGCCATACAGCACCCTATCACAAAATGGAACCCACCAACAGTGTAAGGAGACCTGAAAGTGGCACATGGCGCAGGGTGGCGGTGGAGGCAGCAGTATTCGGAAGCCAAACACAGGCCTCGGTTAAAAAGCGGAAGCCGTCAGCAGCGTGAGCAGACGACAGAGAGACAAGATGCAGGGTGGCGGTGGATGCAGCAGTATTCGGAAGCCAAACACAGGCCTCGGTTAAAAAGCGGAAGCCGTCAGCAGCGTGAGCAGACGACTGAGGCACATGGCGCAGGGTGGCGGTGGAGGCAGCAGCAATGGAAGGCCATACAGCACCCTATCACAAAATGGAACCCACCAACAGTGTAAGGAGACCTGAAAGTGGCACATGGCGCAGGGTGGCGGTGGAGGCAGCAGTATTCGGAAGCCAAACACAGGCCTCGGTTAAAAAGCGGAAGCCGTCAGCAGCGTGAGCAGACGACAGAGACACATGGCGCAGGGTGGTGGTGGATGCAGCAGTATTCGGAAGCCAAACACAGGCCTCGGTTAAAAAGCAGAAGCCGTTAGCAGCGTGAGCAGACGACAGAGACACATGGCGCAGGGTGGCGGTGGAGGCAGCAGTATTCGGAAGCCAAACACAGGCCTCGGTTAAAAAGCGGAAGCCGTCAGCAGCGTGAGCAGACGACAGAGGCACATGGCGCAGGGTGGCGGTGGAGGCAGCAGCAATGGAAGGCCATACAGCACCCTATCACAAAATGGAACCCACCAACAGTGTAAGGAGACTTGAAAGTGGCACATGGCGCAGGGTGGCGGTGGAGGCAGCAGTATTCGGAAGCCAAACACAGGCCTCGGTTAAAAAGCGGAAGCCGTCAGCAGCGTGAGCAGACGACAGAGACACATGGCGCAGGGTGGCGGTGGATGCAGCAGTATTCGGAAGCCAAACACAGGCCTCGGTTAAAAAGCGGAAGCCGTCAGCAGCGTGAGCAGACAACAGAGGCACATGGCGCAGGGTGGCGGTGGAGGCAGCAGCAATGGAAGGCCATACAGCACCCTATCACAAAATGGAACCCACCAACAGTGTAAGGAGACCTGAAAGTGGCACATGGCGCAGGGTGGCGGTGGAGGCAGCAGTATTCGGAAGCCAAACACAGGCCTCGGTTAAAAAGCGGAAGCCGTCAGCAGCGTGAGCAGACGACAGAGACACATGGCGCAGGGTGGCGGTGGATGCAGCAGTATTCGGAAGCCATACACAGGCCTAGGTTTAAAACTGGAACCCAGCAGCGTGAGCAGACGACAAAGACGCACATGGCAGAGGATGGATCTGGCAGCAGTATGAGAAGGCGGTACAGGGGCCCGTGGCACAGTGTGGTGATGGGGGCTACAGCAACTGGATGCCAGAAAGTGGCCGATAGGGCTATATACTGCATGGAATTATAAAGTTGTAAAGACAGCGGCCTATTTGTCCCTAATAACATGTTTGGGGCATGATTCATGGCGGATTTAGTCAATTGTGTCAGGAACTGGTGGTTTGAAATCCAGACTAATCCACGCCTGATTCATTTTCACAAACGTGAGTCTCTCCACACTTTGGGTGGACAGTCGTGTCCTCCGCAGAGTTACAATACCTCCTGCCGCACTAAACACGCGCGCCGATGCCAAGCTACTGGCCGGGCATGACAGCCTTTCAAGGGCAAATTCAGCTAGTTGGGGCCAAAGGTCAAGTTTCGTTGCCCAGTAGTCAAGGGGATTGTCTACCTCGGTTGGCAGGGTGCTGTCCAAGTAGGCCCAAGCCTGTTGTTTGAGGTCCTGCTCCAGGTCCACCTGATGCTGCTGCTGCTGCGGCTGGTTAGTAGTTTCCTCACTGCGCTGGTGAAGAAAGCTACTCATCATCGACTGCAGACTGAGGCAGCCGCTGCTGGTGGAGCTGCCACTGCTCCTACCACCCCACCCCTCCCCTGCTGGCATGGCAGCGGAACGCGAGCGCACAGGGCCCACAGTGTCTGAGGATGGACGTTGGCGCAGAAAGGCAGAGACCAACTGACTACATAGGTGGTTTTTATAGTACTTTATTTTGGCCTCCCTCTCAGCAGGTGTGAAAAAGGCCACCATTTTTGAACGGTAGCGAGGGTCCAACAAGGTGGACAGCCAAAAGTCATCCCTCTGTCTGATGGTTATTATTCGGCTGTCGCTACGCAAGCAACCGAGCATGCTATGGGCCATTTGTGCCAAGGAATGCGAGGGACTCCCTGCCTCCATCTCCACAGCATACTGCCACGGTGCGTCTGGGTCCTCTGTCTCCTCCTCCTCCTCTACCAGATGCTCCTGCTCCTCCACTCCTGTCCGCTGAGTGGCAAAACCACCCATTTCACTCAATAATTCCTGAGCACCAATGTCCTCCTCTACCTCCTCCTCTTCTTCCTGTCCTGCCCCCACAGGGGTCATGTGGCGTTGAGATCTGTGCGCCACGTCTACCGCACCCTGACCAGCCATTGTTAACAGCATTTGTTCCAGGACGTGCAACAGAGGAATGACGTCGTTCATCCCATAGTCCTGCCGACTCACGAATAGCGTGGCCTCCTCAAAGGGCCTGAGCAAGCGGCCAGTGTCACGCATGAGCTGCCAATGGCTGACATCTAAGTTACACAGGGGAGTACCTTTATCCGCTTGTAACATCAGGAAATCGGTGATGGCCTTTTGCTGTTCGTAAAGGCGGTCTAACATATGTAGGGTTGAATTCCACCTTGTTGCAACGTCGCAGATCAGGCGATGCTGTGGAATTCCGTTCTGCCGCTGCAGCTCAAGGAGGGTGTGCTTTGCGGTGTAGGAATGGCTGAAATGCATGCAAAGTTTACGTGACATTTTAAGGATGTCTTGCAGTGGGATGGTGGATTTTAGGAACCGCTTGACAACCAGATTGAACACGTGAGCCATGCATGGCGCATGGCACAACCTTCCTTGACGCAGAGCAGACACCATGTTCTTTCCGTTGTCGGTCAACATGGTTCCGATTTTCAGTTTGCGCGGAGACAGCCATCTGTCGATTTCTCTGTTCATTACACTCAGAAGTTCCTCCCCTGTGTGACTACGTTCGCCAAGGCATACCAGGTGCAGCACAGCGTGACACCGTTGCGCCCTGCACATGTGATATGCCGGTCGGGTAATGGGACTTGGCACGGGGGTGGCGGCTGAGGACACGGCGGAAGAAGAGGTGGTAGAGGCGGACATCTTTGCTGGACCAAGGACGTGCAAACGTGGAGGCAAAAGCGGCGTGACCTGTCCAAGTTGCTGGTGCGGCTGTGCCGGCACCACGTTCACCCAGTGGGCCGTAAATGACATGTACTGTCCCTGACCGTAGTTACAGCTTCACACGTCGGCGCTGCCGTGCACTTTGGCAGAGACCGACATGCTCAAAGACTGGCCCACCATCTCTTCTACATGTGAATGCAGGGCTGGCACTGCCTTTTTGGCGAAGAAATGCCGGCTTGGCACTCTCCACCGCGGCTCAGCACAAGCCATCATTTCTCGGAAAGGTGCTGAGTCCACCACTTGGAAAGGGAGGGACTGCAGCACCAGCAACTTGGACAGGAGGACGTTCAGCTTCTGCACCGTCGGGTGCGTGCTCGCAAACTGTTGTCTCTTGGAAACGGATTCCAAGAAAGACTGCTGACGGAATCCGTGAAGAGGAGTAGCAGGAGAAGGAGCATCTGAACGAGCGGAAGATGCCAACGAGCGACAACTCCCCTCAGCAGAGGTGTTGGAGCCTTGACTGGCTGATAGAGGGCGATTGACGTCGGGTGACGGAGCAAGTAACGGAGCGGGTGATGGAGCGGGGGCTGGGGCAGGTAGAACCGCCGTATCTTTATCACGGTTTTCCCAGGCCACCGAATGGCGACGCTGCATATGCTGACGCAACGCTGTAGTCCCAACATGGGCCCCCTGGCCACGCTTGACTTTCTGGCCACATAGTCGACATACGGCTACGTTTACTTCCTCGGGCGGCTTGACGAAAAATTGCCACACCGCCGAGTAGGAAACTTTGCCCCCGCTACTCCTCACTGGCTGACTGCTACTTCCTCCGTGCACACCGGCACCACTACTGGCCGTGGTGGTAGGCTGCAGTAGAGCTGGTGCTCTACTCCGTGGCCGTTTGCCTCCACTGACACTGCTGCGACCCTGCTGCCTCCTGGGCAACCCACCGACTGTTTTGCTCGCTGGCAAGCTGGCACCCTCTTCTCCTGATGATGCGGAAGCAATAGCCTGATGACGACGAGGCTGCCAAGTGCGATCAGCCTCATCATCATCAATTAGGGTCTCCGCGTCACTACTAGCCCCCTCGGCTGCGTGTGGGTCAGGAGACAGACCTGTCTCTAGACCGGCTACCGAGCCACTCTCCTCGCCAGTACTTCTTCGCCTGGCTGCTGAAGAGGCGGATGTCTCCCCCCGTTCCTGACCGCCCTCTGTTAGCTCTTCCTCACTGTACAGTGGGGCTGAGCCCACAGCATGCGATACTTCACTTGGTGAGGGAACACCAAAGGACAGGGGCAGGTCGAGGACACGTGATTTCAGTGGGCTTGCTCCCGGGCCATGCCAACTAACGGTTGTGTCTGACGTACCCACCGACCGTTGGCTGTAGGTGTCAGAGGTGACCTGGGAAGAGGAAGACGACCGAGTCAACCAATCGATGACGGCAGGGTTGTCGGTGGAGACACGACCGCTGGATGACACCGGGAGCACTGGCCTCTGGCTGCGACTAGTGCTGCCTCGACCCCTTCCTCTGCTGCCACGTCTGCTCGCTCCTGAAACATTGCCTCCTCTGCCACTCCTCTGCGTGTTGTCTGACATACTCTTTAATTCAATAAGCACCCCAAAAATAAAACCGGATTTAACTCTTTGAACGTACAATAGTGGTTGTGAAGCAGAAAGTCAGTTTATTTAGCACAATCGGTCAATTGCAGCTTGCCGTTGGCTGGAAACTGTACGTTTATGTCACTGGAATGCACTAATCACCCAAAAAATATTACCGCCACCCGGCGTGTAAATGGATCTAACTCTTTGAACGTACAATAGTGGTTGTGAAGCAGAATGTCAGTTTATTTAGCACAATCGGTCAATTGCAGCTTGCCGTTGGCTGGAAACTGTACGTTTATGTCACTGGAATGCACTAATCACCCAAAAAATATTACCGCCACCCGGCGTGTAAATGGATCTAACTCTTTGAACGTACAATAGTGGTTGTGAAGCAGAAAGTCAGTTTATTTAGCACAATCGGTCAATTGCAGCTTGACGTTGGCTGGAAACTGTACGTTTATGTCACTGGAATGCACTAATCACCCAAAAAATATTACCGCCACCCGGCGTGTAAATGGATCTAACTCTTTGAACGTACAATAGTGGTTGTGAAGCAGAAAGTCAGTTTATTTAGCACAATCGGTCAATTGCAGCTTGCCGTTGGCTGGAAACTGTACGTTTGTGTCACTGGAATGCACTAATCACCCAAAAAATATTACCGCCAGCCGGCGTGTAAATGGATCTAACTCTTTGAACGTACAATAGTGGTTGTGAAGCAGAAAGTCAGTTTATTGTACACAATCGGTCAATTGCAGCTTGCCGTTGGCTGGAAACTGTACGTTTGTGTCACTGGAATGCACTAATCACCCAAAAAATATTACCGCCAGCCGGCGTGTAAATGGATTTAACTCTTTGAACATACAATAGTGGTTGTGAAGCAGAAAGTCAGTTTATTTAGCACAATCGGTCAATTGCAGCTTGCCGTTGGCTGGAAACTGTACGTTTGTGTCACTGGAATGCACTAATCACCCAAAAAATATTACCGCCAGCCGGCGTGTAAATGGATCTAACTCTTTGAACGTACAATAGTGGTTGTGAAGCAGAAAGTCAGTTTATTTAGCACAATCGGTCAATTGCAGCTTGCCGTTGGCTGGAAACTGTACGTTTATGTCACTGGAATGCACTAATCACCCAAAAAATATTACCGCCACCCGGTGTGTATATGGATTTAACTCTTTGAACGTACAATAGTGGTTGTGAAGCAGAAAGTCCGTTTATTTAGCACAATCGGTCAATTGCAGCTTGCCGTTGGCTGGAAACTGTACGTTTATGTCACTGGAATGCACTAATCACCCAAAAAATATTACCGCCACCCGGCGTGTAAATGGATCTAACTCTTTGAACATACAATAGTGGTTGTGAAGCAGAATGTCAGTTTATTTAGCACAATCGGTCAATTGCAGCTTGCCGTTGGCTGGAAACTGTACGTTTATGTCACTGGAATGCACTAATCACCCAAAAAATATTACCGCCACCCGGCGTGTAAATGGATCTAACTCTTTGAACGTACAATAGTGGTTGTGAAGCAGAAAGTCAGTTTATTTAGCACAATCGGTCAATTGCAGCTTGACGTTGGCTGGAAACTGTACGTTTATGTCACTGGAATGCACTAATCACCCAAAAAATATTACCGCCACCCGGCGTGTAAATGGATCTAACTCTTTGAACGTACAATAGTGGTTGTGAAGCAGAAAGTCAGTTTATTTAGCACAATCGGTCAATTGCAGCTTGCCGTTGGCTGGAAACTGTACGTTTGTGTCACTGGAATGCACTAATCAACCAAAAAATATTACCGCCAGCCGGCGTGTAAATGGATCTAACTCTTTGAACGTACAATAGTGGTTGTGAAGCAGAAAGTCAGTTTATTGTACACAATCGGTCAATTGCAGCTTGCCGTTGGCTGGAAACTGTACGTTTGTGTCACTGGAATGCACTAATCACCCTAAAAATATTAGCGCCAGCCGGCGTGTAAATGGATTTAACTCTTTGAACGTACAATAGTGGTTGTGAAGCAGAAAGTCAGTTTATTTTGCACAATCGGTCAATTGCAGCTTGCCGTTGGCTGGAAACTGTACGTTTAGGTCACTGGAATGCACTAATCACCCAAAAAATATTACCGCCACCCGGCGTATAAATGGATCTAACTCTTTGAACGTACAATAGTGGTTGTGAAGCAGAAAGTCAGTTTATTGTACACAATCGGTCAATTGCAGCTTGCCGTTGGCTGGAAACTGTACGTTTGTGTCACTGGAATGCACTAATCACCCAAAAAATATTACCGCCAGCCGGCGTGTAAATGGATTTAACTCTTTGAACGTACAATAGTGGTTGTGAAGCAGAAAGTCAGTTTATTTAGCACAATCGGTCAATTGCAGCTTGACGTTGGCTGGAAACTGTACGTTTGTGTCACTGGAATGCACTAATCACCCAAAAAATATTACCGCCAGCCGGCGTGTAAATGGATTTAACTCTTTGAACGTACAATAGTGGTTGTGAAGCAGAAAGTCAGTTTATTTTGCACAATTGGTCAATTGCAGCTTGCCGTTGGCTGGAAACTGTACGTTTATGTCACTGGAATGCACTAATCACCAAAAAAATATTACCGCCACCCGGCGTGTAAATGGATCTAACTCTTTGAACGTACAATAGTGGTTGTGAAGCAGAAAGTCAGTTTATTGTACACAATCGGTCAATTGCAGCTTGCCGTTGGCTGGAAACTGTACGTTTGTGTCACTGGAATGCACTAATCACCCAAAAAATATTACCGCCAGCCGGCGTCTAAATAGATTTAACTCTTTGAACGTACAATAAGTAACGATTCTGTGTCCCTGAGTAACGATTCTGTGTCCCTGAGTAACGATTCTGTGTCCCTGAGTAACAATTCTGTGTCCCTGAGTAACAATTCTGTTTCCCTGAGTAACAATTCTGTGTCCCTGAGTAACGATTCTGTGTCCCTGAGTAACGATTCTGTGTCCCTGAGTAACGATTCTGTGTCCCTGAGTAACGATTCTGTGTCCCTGAGTAACAATTCTGTGTCCCTGAGTAACGATTCTGTGTCCCTGAGTAACAATTCTGTGTCCCTGAGTAACAATTCTGTGTCCCTGAGTAACGATTCTGTGTCCCTGAGTAACAATTCTGTGTCCCTGAGTAACAATTCTGTGTCCCTGAGTAACGATTCTGTGGCCCTAAAGTCTCTGTGGCCCTAACTCTGTCCCTCAATACACAGAGGTCTGTCTCTCTTGAATGACCGGAGGCTAAAGGAGAATTCGAAGATGGCCGCGATTTATAGCTCCACCATTACACAGTGCTGGCTGGCTGGCTGCTGATTGGCTAATGCGATCACATGTCATGATTCATGACTCATGAATGCATTATGGGTCAGCGCGCCTTGTCTGCGCGCCTTCCCAGAGATCCCCGCTCCATCTTCTCTGTCCATTTTCTCCTGTCGCCACACATGTCGCCGCCATTTTTGGGAAAATTCGATTTGTGCATCCGAAGTTTGCTAATCTTTGGATTCGTCGCGAATCGAATTTTTACAAATCTTCGAAACGAATTCCACTTCGTCATGTTCGATTCGCTCATCTCTAATTGGGAGCATCTCTATTTCCAGACCCTCATATTTAGGATATCTGTACCCCCCCAGACTAATGACACTTGTATTCCCCAGTCTAATGACCGCTTGAATCTCCTGAAGATTGATAACACCTGTACTCCCCTGTAGAGATGACCCCCTATATCCACCCAGATCTATGACACCTGTACCCCCCTATATTGATGACATGTGTGCCCCCCCATCCCCATATTAATGACACCTGTACTCCTCATATTGTTAAAACATGTATCCCTAAGACAGTGAGCTACTTTTACCCCTCTTCTCCCCCACCTCAGACTGATGACAACTATATTCATCAGATATGAATCCCATAGCTACTTACTCCCCAGTCAACCATTGAATATTGGCCTTAAAGCAACACATCTGGAGGCGAGGGTCAGTTTATTTGCGGACGATATTTTACTATACCAGTCAGACTCAAGTCCTTATATACATGCAAGTTGGCACTTTTACATATTTGGGCCTTACAGTTGCCAGAGACCCAAATGAATGTATTCCCACTAACACTGAACTTCTTTTTAAATGAAAAAGCCTCTTTCACAGAGGCAGTCCATTCAGTTCCACCTGTCAGTTCTCAAACCACAGCTACTGGTCTGTGTATAGGAACAAGCCCCAAATTCTGCTGGAGTGCTACCCAGTAGCTCCTAGTTATAATACCCCAGACTCTAGATGAACTCCTCTTCACCCAGCAATCTGAAGGTGTTCTTACTGAGCAGGGGATCTGGCTCCTGTTCCTTTAAGTAAGGTACACAGTCATTAGTAGGGGGCTAATCTGGTCTCCCACCAGAGTTCTCCTTCCCCTATCCGCCCAGGGGTGCAGGTGTACTCACTCAGATCCTCTCCTGTACCGCTTGTGGAATGGCTGCTGCTACCAGGCCTATTAGCTGGGCTGCTCCTTCCTTGCCACACAGGTGGTCCTCTCTAAGGGGGCCAGTGAGTCCTGAGGTTTCCTCCTTTCCAGCTCCAGGCTCCCAGACAGGCCCCATCTCACTAGGCCTCCTGGCAGCCTTCTTCCTCCAGGCTCACATCTACCTGACTCACACTCCTCTCCTACCACCATACTCCAACTCCTGCTATTGAACAGACTCTAACACCTCTTAAGGGAGTACAGCCCCTTGCCAAGCCTCCTGTTGGGGATTGGCTGAGGTCCCTCAAAGGTGCAGCCAACCACTCCTCAGATCCACCCACTGCCTCCAAAGCGCTCCTCCGAAAGCCTGAGAGCAGGGGGGAAATTCCAGAGGGGCTGGCCTGCAGAGTCTCTAAAAGGCTGGCCATACACTATACAATTTTCTGTCCAATTTCTGCCCAATTTCCTTTAGATTTACCTTCAACTATGTAGTGCAAAAGCCTGCCTAATTGGATACAATTGAAAGTGTTGTTAGGTCTACCTCCTATTATATGGTTTTTGGTCAATCTAAACCAAAAATCTCAAGAAAAGTGTATAGTGTATGGCTAGCCTAAGCCCTGACCTGAATTTGACCCCACTGGTTATTGCACCTGAGCTGCTGTTCAGCTCCTGTCTAACCATTAGGGATCTAGCTTTACCTAGTGTAACTAGGAGGGTGCTACAATGGTTATTGTAAATGGCTTATTGGTGACCTTAATAACTAGATAATTGCTTCTAAGACAAAACGTACTAGACAAATACAAAAGAATGAATATATTGCAGCGGACAAGTCCTTAGATGTGGTGCTAGGATTTGTTTTAATTTTTTACACCTGGTCTTAGTGTATTTCAACTCTACTGGAAGAGCAAATGGAGACACCCTTGAACAGGGGAGGGTGCAGAGGTGTAACTAGGACCTTCAGGGCCTCGGTGTAGGAAACCATGAAAGGCCCCCTGACCTCCAGCCAAAGCTCTTCCCCCTGAGCCCAGTGGTGGAATGCCAGGTCAGGTGCAACCTTTGCAACCCTGGTAGTTCTGCCACTGGTGTCACTGTTTTTTGAGGGTTTTTGATCATCTTATTTTATTTTTTTAACAAACCTCTGATGTTTCACCTTTGAAACAGAGAAAGGAGATTGAGGGTGCAGCCCTCAACCTCCATCTCTGAAGCCTCAGCAGCACAGAATGAATGGACAGGAATAGCTATGTACTTAGCTTCCAGTTCATTTACGAACTGAAGCACAGTAAATACAGTTGAATGGAAAGAGTCAGTGATCGGTACAGATCACCGACTCTGTCATTAAGACAAGGAGGGGTCCGGTAAATTACATATTTATTGGACCCTTCCCTGCTCTCCATCCTGACACATCTCCCCACAGCAGCCGATGAGAGAAGGGAGGGGGAAACCAGGGAGGTCCAGGAGAGCACACAGGGACCCAGGGGCAGCAGAAAAAAAAAGCTGGATAGGAGAGGCAGTGGGACGGCATATAGAAGAATCGATCCCCTCCATTTTCCCCCTGCAGCCGCTGAATGCCTGCGGGAGGGAGAGAAGGAGAAGCAGGCTTTCAGTGGCTGCAGGGGGAAAATGGAGGGGATCGGTTCTTCTATATGCTGCTCCTCCTAGCCAGGTGTACAAGGAGTCGCATAGGCCCCCAGGAGCAATTGTGACCCCTGTAGTTACTCCCCTGGGTGGGGGGACAGGCTAGAGTTAGAAGGACTAGCAGATTAAGATGGACTAGATTTACTAGAAAATTAAAGCTGAACTTCAGCTAACACTTTATAAGAAGTTTCAGAAAAGTAATTTTTGTTCCTTTTGGGATAAAGGTATAAAAACTCCCCATTGTAAGCACCCATGACAGCATTACAAGATTTGCCTCAACCATCTAACTGTCACTTCTGCTGTGGACAACCTGCTCTGTTGATAAATAACAATTTACTGATAAAAATAAAGGAAAAAGCCAAACAAAAAAAGAAAAGAAAATGAATGCAGCTGTCACATCTAAAAATTGGTGAGCTGCATTATAAGACATTTCTAGTTTGGGGTTTTATTACCCAACTAAATTTTGGGTTGTCCCCAGAAAAGTAATAGAGGGGGCACTAGTTCTGGTAACGTGGGAGGCCCCAAGGGATCCCCTGAATTTGCAGGGATTTACTCTCACTTCCTCTTTTGGCTATGGGACAGGAAGTGGAGGTAAATCTCCCCAATGGGACACAGATGGCAAAAAAAAAAAAAACATGAGGGGGTTATACCCTCCATATGTCTATTCAAGATGAAAAAAAAGGTTTTGCCTATAGTTCTTCTTTAAAATTTAAGATGAAGTGATGAGCTTCCCATTTCCACCAACCATGCAAGCTTGTATCTTAGGTATACTTAAAGTGTTACTAAACCCACAACAGTAAAATCAGTCTGTATATGCAGTAAAGAATGCTTGTTATACTCTCTGTGGAAATTAAAGGGTTAATCCTCTGCATTGTGTAAAAAGAATGTTTGATCCTGTCTTCTCTGATCCTCCCCTTCTTCTATGTTCCCCATTTCATCTCCTGATAGAACAGAGCCTTGGGGACACTGTGCACATGCTCAGTTTGGTGTGTACTGCTAGAGAATTTTTCTTTTTCTTGCATGCGATCAGCATAGGGCCAATCAGCACTGTCCAGACTGAGGGTCAGAGGTTATGCAATCTCATAGGGCAGTGAGAGGAGAATAAAAACTCCTCCTACAAGCTTTAACCAGTGCTCAGCTGGACACTGATAGAAGTAACAAGACTGCTCTAACTGGTGATGAGAAAAGGTATTTTGCAATTTATATTTACTAAAATAATTGCATTTCCATGTTCTGTGTACTGTAGGAGACCAGATTTTGTGAATGCAGGCTCCTGGGTTTTGTAACACTTTAATATGTCAGCCCTTGTATGTATACTTCTGCATGATCTGCTGTTCCTGGCTAGGAAGTCGATAGTACTTACATGATCATCTGTCTACTCCCCCATACTATTACAATAGGTCAGTTTAGCCTAGTGGTCTTCAAAGATGCAGCCCTTTGCTTGACTTTATCCGGCCCTTGGGGCACTATTCCTCCAACTGATACAAAGTACTAATCCTGGTACCAACAAATGGGCATGATCAGGGGAGTCCCTAGGGTTGGTGTCACCCAGTGCGATAACACTTGGTGACACCCCCTCCGATGATCCCCGAAGAATGGATCAGATTTGCGGATTGAGCATAATAGATCGGACTCCGATCCATTATGTTCAATCCGCAGATCCGATCCATCTTGCGGGGATCGTTGGCATGCAACCTATACGGGGTGACACCGGACCCGCTCCACGAAAAGGTAAGATGTAAATAAAGCTGACGGAAGATCGTCGGCTTGCTTAACAACTTACCTTTTCGTGGAGCGGGTCCGGTGTCACTGCGTGCAGTCGGTGTCACCTGGTGCGGGCCGCACCCCCCGCAGCTGCCTCAGGACGCCACTGGGCATGATTCCTTCCATGGGCACCAACAATGTGACACTGTTACATCAACTGAAGGAAATGATGGGGCACTATTCCTCCCACTTACACCAATGATGGGACACTATTCCTCCCACTAATACCAATGATGGTCAACAGTCAACAGGGCTGACGGATGCTCTGTTTTTGTTTTTCTTAAAAATAAAGAATCTTTATGTTTATGAGAAACGGCTTTTGCATGTTATCTCGAAGCACTATGACTATGGCTACACCCTTGCACTTTACAGTACCTATTCTTTCCACTAATACCAATGATGGGGCTCTGTTCCTCTGTAATACCACTGACGGGGATCTGTTCCTCACTAATACCAATGATGGAACTCTATTCCTTCCACTAACACTAATAATGGGGCACTGTTCCTCACTAATACAAATGGTGGGACTCTTTTCCTTCCACTAATACCAATGATGGAACTCTATTCCTTCCACTAATATCAATGATGGAACTCTATTCCTTCCTCTAATACCAATGATGGATCTCCATTCCTTCCGCTAATACCAATGATGGAACTATATTCCTTCCACTTATACCAATGATGGATCTCTATTCCTTCCACTAATACCAATGATGGAACTCTATTTCTTCCACTAATACCAATGATGGAACTATATTCCTTCCACTTATACCAATGATGGATCACTATTCCTTCCACTTATACCAATGATGGATCTCTATTCTTTCCACTAATACCAATGAAGGATCTCTATTCCTTCCACTAATACCAATGATGGAACTCTATTTCTTCCACTAATACCAATGATGGAACTATATTCCTTCCACTTATACCAATGATGGATCACTATTCCTTCCACTTATACCAATGATGGATCTCTATTTCTTCCACTAATACCAATGATGGAACTATATTCCTTCCACTTATACCAATGATGGATCTCTATTCCTTCCACTAATACCAATGATGGAACTCTATTCCTTCCACTAAAACCAATGATGGATCTCTATTCCTTCCACTAATATCAATGATGGAACTCTATTTCTTCCACCAATACCAATGATGGAACTCTATTCCTTCCACCAATACCAATGATGGAACTCTATTCCTTCCACCTATACCAATGATGGATCTCTATTCCTTCCACTTATACCAATGATGGATCTCTATTCCTTCCACCAATACCAATGATGGAACTCTATTCCTTCCACCAATACCAATGATGGAACTCTATTCCTTCCACCAATACCAATGATGGAACTCTATTCCTTCCACCAATACCAATGATGGAACTCTATTCCTTCCACCAATACCAATGATGGAACTCTATTCCTTCCACCAATACCAATGATGGAACTCTATTCCTTCCACCTATACCAATGATGGAACTCTATTCCTTCCACTTATACCAATGATGGATCTCTATTCCTTCCACTTATACCAATGATGGATCTCTATTCCTTCCACTTATACCAATGATGGATCTCTATTCCTTCCACTTATACCAATGATGGATCTCTATTCCTTCCACTTATACCAATGATGGATCTCTATTCCTTCCACTTATACCAATGATGGATCTCTATTCCTTCCACTTATACCAATGATGGATCTCTATTCCTTCCACTTATACCAATGATGGAACTCTATTCCTTCCACTAATACCAATTATGGATCTCTATTCATCCCACTAACACCAATGGTAGGGATTTTTCCTCTTAATAATACCAATGATGGGTCACTGTACCTTTTCCTACTGTACACAGGCATTATGTAATTTTTTTTTTTTTACTTCCACTGACCACCAAGCCTGAGGCATTGTTTACTCCCACTGGATCCTTTGTTCCACAATCTAGTTTTCCCTAAACTCTGAAGGACAGTAAACCGACCCTTTGCTTAGAAGGATTGTAGACTCTTGCTTCAGTTGATGCTTCTCTCCCATATTAAAAATTGCCATGTCATAAACAAAAAATGTTATAAGGTTGAGGAGGGATAATACTCCACCCAAATGGTTCACATCCTTTTATTTGCAGGATTTACCTGCCTGTATGGGTATACAGTATCTCCCAGAAGTGAGTACACCCCTCACATTTGTGTAAATATTTTATTATATCTTTTCATGTGACAACACTGAATAAATGACACTTTGCTACAATGTAAAGTAGTGAGTGTACAGCTTGTATAACAGTGTAAATTTGCTGTCCCCTCAAAATAACTCAACACACAGCCATTAATGTCTAAACCACTGGCAACAAAAGTGAGTACACCCCTAAGTGAAAATGTCCAAATTGGGCCCAAAGTGTCAATATTTTGTGTGGCCACCATTATTTTGCAGTACTGAGTTTACCAGAACCTCACAGGTTGCCGCTGGAGTCCTCTTCCACTCCTCCATGACAACATCATGGAGCTGGTAGATGTTAGAGACCTTGAACTCCTCCACCTTCTGTTTGAGGATGCCCCACAGATGCTCAATAGGGTTTAAGTCTGGAGACATGCTTGGCCAGTCCATCACCTTTACCCTCAGCTTCTTTAGCAAGGCAGTGGTCACCTTGGAGGTGTGTTTGGGGACGTTATCACGTTGGAATACCGCCCTGCGGCTCAGTCTCTGAAGGGAAGGTATCCTGCTCTGCTCCAGTATGACACAGTACATGTTGGCATTCATGGTTCCCTCAATAAGCTGTAGCTCCCCAGTGCCAGCAGCACTCATGCAGCCCCAGACCATGATACTCCCACCACCATGCTTGACTGTAGGCAAGACACACTTGTCTTTGTACTCCTCACCTGGTTACCGCTACACACGCTTGACACCATCTGAACCAAATCAGTTTATCTTGGTCTCATCAGACCACAGGACATGGTTCCAGTAATCCATGTCCTTAGTCTGCTTGTCTTCAGCAAACTGTTTGCGGGCTTTCTTGTGCATCATCTTTAGAAGAGGCTTCCTTCTGGGACGACAGCCATGCAGACCAATTTGATGCAGTGTGCGGTGTATGGTCTGAGCATTGACAGGCTGTCTCCCCACCCCTTCAACATCTGCAGAAATGCTGGCAGCATGCATACGTCTATTTCCCAAAGACATCCTCTGGATATGACGCTGAGCATGTGCACTCAACTTCTTTGGTCAACCATGGCGAGACCTGTTCTGAGTGGAACATGTCCTGTTAAACCACTATATGGTCTTGGCCACCGTGCTGCAGCTCAGTTTCAGGGTCTTGACAATCTTCTTATGTAGAGCAACAATTCTTTTTTCAGATCCTCAGAGAGTTCTTTGCCATGAGGTGCCATGTTGAACTGCCAGTGACCATTATGAGAGAGTGAGAGCGATAACACCATTTTACACACGCGATTTAACACACCTGCTCCCCATTCACACCTGAGACCTTGTAACACTAACAAGTCACATGACACCGGGGAGAGAATATGGCTAATTGGGCCCAATTTGGACATTTTCACTTAGGGGTGTACTCACTTTTGTTGCCAGCTGTTTAGACATTAATGGTTGTGTGTTGAGTTATTTTGAGGTGACAGCAAATTTACATTGTTATACAAGCTGTACACTCACTACAGCACATTGTAGCAAAGTGTCATTTCTTCAGTGTTGTCACATGAAAAGATAGAATCAAATATTTACAAACATGTGAGGGATGTACTCACTTCTTTGAGATACTTTGTGTATGTGAGCCTCGGCACCTTCAGATGATTCCTATTATTTTGTTTTTCCTATTGGGTGCCTGCCTATTATTTAATGTTTTCTATTGGGTGCAACCAACCACCCCCCCCTCCCCCAAGCCTCTAGAGTAAACACGGCAGGCTGTTTACTGAATTGTTTTTTTTTATTGAAATTTACAGTTTATTTATTGTTGATTTTTTACACATTTAGTGACCTCACATGCCCATTAACTGTCAGTGTGTACTAATGTTCTTATAATCTTTAATTGTGTATCTCTTGACTTACATTGTTTCTATAACCTTGCTATTCTGTAGCTTGTTCTATCATTGACATGAATTGTGCTGCTCTGCAGACATCTTCCACTTATCCTGATGCTCAATAAAGCATTGTCTTTACAAAAAATGTAAAACAAAATGTTTTTGTTGGATACCTTGCATGTGTCCTTGAGCTTCCTGACCACAATATACCTTTCTAAGTCCTCACACACAATGCTGCTACCAGACCGACAAATTAGTCATAGAGTACAGTCAGGCTAACCGATGCATACTGCCATTGCTAGCATAGCTTGGGTCTTAGTGTTAGACATGTGCGGTTCATTTCATTCCGAATTAAAATTCTCACATATTTTTCGTTATTCGGAGATTCAGATGTATCAGAATTTCCAAATAGAATAGAAAAAAACAATTTAATAGAATAAAATAGAATGAATATAACTGTCTTCCAAAATTCAAATTTCGAATAGAATAAATTTGAATAGAATAGATCAGAACAGACTAGAAAGTAATCTATTAGCAAAGAATAGAATAGAATAGAAAAAACAATAGAATAGAATAAAATAGAATAGAATTGTCTTCTGAAATTAAAAAAAAAAAGCAATAGAATACAACAAAACAGAATATGAATGTCTTCCAAAATTTAAATTTTGAATAGAATACATTAGAATACTTCGTTATTCGGAGATTCAGATGTATCAGAATTTCCAAATTACACCACTACCGAATCCAAAATAACAAAATGAAATATGGACGAAATTAGAATTCAAATGAAATTCAACTTTAATTTCAAGCAAATTTGACTCGAATTTGAATACAAAAGGAATAGAACATAAAATAATAGAATAGAATATCATATAAAAACAATAGAATAGAATAGATGAGAAAATAATGGGAAAAAAATAGAATAGGAAAAAACAATAGAATAGAATAAAATAAAAAGTATATAGCTGTCTTCTGAAATTAAAATTTCAAATAGAATAAATTTGAATTTGAACAGAATGGAATAGAAAATTATCTATTAGAAATGAATAGAATAGAACAGAATAGAATAGAAAAAACAATTTAATAGAATAAAATAGAATGAATATAACTGTCTTCCGAAATTCAAATTTCGAATAGAATAAATTTGAATAGAATAGATCAGAACAGAATAGAAAATAATCTATTAGCAAAGAATAGAATAGAATAGAAAAAACAATAGAATAGAATAAAATAGAATAGAATTGTCTTCTGAAATTAAAAAAAAAAAGCAATAGAATACAACAAAACAGAATATGAATGTCTTCCAAAATTTAAATTTCGAATAGAATACATTAGAATTTGAATGCCAATTCGAATGTCGATTTCAATTTTCCAAATGCGATCAAATTTAATTCAAATCGAATCGAATTAAAAAACAAAATTAATTTGAAAATGGATTAAATGAATTTAGCTAAATGAAATTATTTAAATAATGAATCAAAACAAAACACTTTTTTTCGTTCTGCACATGTCTACTTGGTATGTAAGCTTTTATTATGTCTGGTTATGAAATGGTTAAGCTGTTTCGGCACCAGGGGCGGACTGACCATTTGGAAACTCGGGCGCTGCCCAAGGGCCCGGGGTCAGTAGGGGGCCCCATGAGATGCCCCTGGTACCTTGTTCATAGGCTTTTTTGAGTTTGGGCAAGGACACAGGGGCCCCATGATCCCCTATTGCCCGGGGACCTCATGAGTTGTCAGTCCGCCCCTGTTCGGCACCCTACATTCTTCATCATACCGGATCCAGTGTCATGCACCAAACTGCACAGACAGCAAAGGTACATCGTTAATAGGAGGTCCTGCTCACACCACTGCACTGTAGCCCCACAGACAGCATTGTGGATGCTTACGTTGGCCATACACAATTAGATTTCTTTTGTCAAATCTAATGACTTTTTTTATATGTTAAAAAAAAAATCTAAAGAATATATTAAAAAAAAACATTTTTAAAAATAAAATATAGAAATATTGTTTGAAATATATGGCAATATATATCTGGGAAGAATATTTTTAAAATATATTTCAAATATATTTTTCTTCCATATGGGGTATGACCAGCTTAAAGTGACACCAGTTTTTTTTTTTTTAATTCTGTTGAAGGATGTATTGTGAACTCAGAAATGTACCTTCTATTGCCCTCACTGCTGTTAGAGGGTGGCTGAGATTTGTAGTGTGTTTAGAGCAGTACACATGACCACAACGAACATACACTGCTTGTTCCAAAAAAGGGAAGTGACACAGAAAAGGAGAGGTTTGGGAGCTCATCGACTATTTTACAAGGAAGCAGAAAAACACAGTAAGAAACAAGTTCCTGAAAAATAGATTACAGGTAGGACTTCTGTCATAACTGCTTCTCCCTGCCTGTCAGCGTTCATGTACATTGAGCCACGCACACGCAGCTCAATGTACATTTACAACACCTCTCTGTGCCGTGATAATGTGACTCCCAGGGGCGTCATTGTGGCCCAGCCAATCAAGTGCCTGCACAGTTCAATCCTGGAAGGAAGACCGGGAGAAGAAGTGCCTATGACAGCTGAGAGCGTTGTCACCGTAGCACTGGAGGGGATTGGTTGGCAGGTAAGTCTGCCAGTAGTGGCTAATAGATGAGGAAAGTGGAAAAACTGTGCTGGACCCGCAAGGATCCAGCACGCCTATAGGCACAAAGACTCGTGTGCCTAATGATAATCCTGCCTGGGTAGAGGATTGGGATATGACCAGTCATTGTACTGCACAGTGTAGCCGATAACTGGCGCCAAGGTTCACGTAACGAGACGCAAAGCTGCTCCTTCCCGACAACATTCAGCTGCTTCAAATCCTCACTCAACTTGTTGCAAGACAAGGGATTTCGCCATGCACATCATGGACAGGTACCTGATGGCCTGGCTGCTGTTCAGACTGTCCAGAGAAATCTTCTTCATCACAGCCAAAATCTGGGACAACACAGATATGAGATTATCAGAAAAGGCAAAATAACCCCCCCCCCCCCAACCCCCACAGGGGCAAAAGTTGGGAACTATTCCTGAATTCCTTCTTGACCCCTACAAAGTGTCACATTAATTTCATAGATCAGAATGACCCCACAAGAATCACCTTAATTCCACGGATTAGAATGACCCCACAAGGTGTCACATTAATTCCACAGATTAGAATGACCCCACAGGGTGTCATGTTAATTCCATGGATTAGAATGACCCCAATGGGTATCACGTTAATTCCACGGATTAGAATGACCCCACATGGTGTCACATTCATTCCATGGATTAGAATAACCCCACAGGGTGTCACATATTCTCTGAATCTAAATGACGCCAAAGGTTGTTACATTCATTTGACTGGTCTGAATGGCTCCACAGGGTGTCATATTAATTCCACAGATCAGTATGATGCCACAGGGTGTCATATTAATTCCATGGCTCAAAATGACCCCACAGGTTGTCACATTAATTCCACAGATCAGTATTACACCACAGGGAGCCACATTATTCCATGGACCTGAATGACCCCACAGGGTGTCACATTAAATTGGAACTACACTGCATCTGAGCACTAAAAACCAAAATTGTCATTTAATTCATTTTTATTATTCAAAGCAAACTCGCCCATCCATCCATGTCTCCATGCTTTGTTTTGCTGGGAAATCACTTTGAAGCCCCCCAGCATTTCTGGGCATGGCCATCTTGAGTAAGGGCAGATGATTATTGTAGCATTTACTTCCTGGAATCCATCTGCTCTTAGTTCAGGAATGCAGGTGCGAGGGTGTGCTTAGCTGAGAAAACTCCTCCTCCCCTCCTGAAGACTCCTGGGATGTATGACATCATTTGCCTAGGCATGGAAACCAGGAAGTAAAAAAAAGGTTTAAACAAGTACATACAGTCAGGTCCATAAATATTGGGACATCAACACAATTCTAACATTTTTGGCTCTATACACCACCACAATGGATTTGAAATGAAACAAACAAGATGTGCTTTAACTGCAGACTGTCAGCTTTAATTTGAAGGTATTTACATCCAAATCAGGTGAACGGTGTAGGAATTACAACAGTTTGCATATGTGCCTCCCACTTATTAGGGGACCAAAAGTAATGGGACAGAATAATAATCATAAATCAAACTTTCACTTTTTAATACTTGGTTGCAAATCCTTTGCAGTCAATTACAGCCTGAAGTCTGGAACACATAGACATCACCAGACGCTGGGTTTCATCCTGCCAGGCCTCTACTGCAACTGTCTTCAGTTCCTGCTTGTTCTTGGGGCATTTTCCCTTCAATTTTGTCTTCAGCAAGTGAAATGCATGCTCAATCGGATACAGGTCAGGTGATTGACTTGGCCATTGCATAACATTCCACTTCTTTCCCTTAAAACTCTTTGGTTGCTTTTGCAGTATGCTTTGGGTCATTGTCCATCTGCACTATGAAGCGGCGTCCAATGAGTTCTGAAGCATTTGGCTGAATATGAGCAGATAATATTGCCTGAAACACTTCAGAATTCATCCTGCTGCTTTTGTCAGCAGTCACATCATCAATAAATACAAGAGAACCAGTTCCATTGGCAGCCATACATGCCCACGCCATGACACTACCACCACCATGCTTCACTGATGAGGTGGTATGCTTAGGATCATGAGCAGTTCCTTTCCTTCTCCATACTCTTCTCTTCCCATCACTCTGGTACAAGTTGATCTTGGTCTCATCTGTCCATAGGATGTTGTTCCAGAACTGTGAAGGCTTTATTAGATGTCATTTGGCAAACTCTAATCTGGCCTTCCTGTTTTTGAGGCTTACCAATGGTTTACATCTTGTGGTGAACCCTCTGTATTCACTCTGGTGAAGTCTTCTCTTGATTGTTGACTTTGACACACATACACCTACCTCCTGGAGAGTGTTCTTGATCTGGCCAACTGTTGTGAAGGGTGTTTTCTTCACCAGGGAAAGAATTCTTCGGTCATCCCCCACAGTTGTTTTCCGTGGTCTTCTGAGTCTTTTGGTGTTGCTGAGCTCACCGGTGCGTTCCTTCTTTTTAAGAATGTTCCAAACAGTTGTTTTGGCCACGCCTAATGTTTTTGCTATCTCTCTGATGGGTTTGTTTTGTTTTTTCAGCCTAATGATGGCTTGCTTCACTGATCGTGACAGCTCTTTGGATCTCATCTTGAGAGTTGACAGCAACAGATTCCAAATGCAAATAGCACACTTGAAATTAACTGTGGACCTTTTATCTGCTCATTGTAATTGGGATAATGAGGGAACAACACACCGGGCCATGGAACAGCTAAGAAGCCAATTGTCCCATTACTTTTGGTCCCTTAACAAGTGTGAGGCACATATGCAAACTGTTGTAATTCCTACACCGTTCACCTGATTTGGATGTAAATACCCTCAAATTAAAGCTGACAGTCTGCAGTTAAAGCACATCTTGTTCTTTTCATTTCAAATCTATTTTGGTGGTGTATAGAGCCAAAAATGTTAGAATTGTGTCGATGTCCCAATATTTATGGACCTGACTGTATAATATACCTTCCTATCTATTTACTAATGCTAACAGCATAAGGATTTAAAATAGTCAGTGTTGATTAAGAGAGTGAAGTTCCACTGTAATTGATAAAATGGCCCACAGGGTGCCAAATTAATTCCACAGATCTGAATAACATCACAGGGTGTCACATTAATTCCATGGATTAGAATGACCCCCCAGGGTGTCACTCTAATTCCATGGATTAGAATGATACCCCCCAGGGTGTCACATTAATTCCATGGATTAGAATGAACCCACAGGTCGTCACATTAATTTCATGGGTCAGAATGACCCCACAGGGCGTCAAATTAATTCCATGGGTCTGAATGAAGTCACAGGATGACACACTGAATCCAAGGGTCAGAATGGCACCACAGGGTGTCGCATATTCCATGAATCTAAATGACGCCACAGGGTGTCACATTCATTTGACTGATCTGAATGGCTCTGCAGCTTTTCACAATAATTCAACAGATCAGTATGATGCCACAGGGTGTCATATTAATTCCAGGAACTGGAATGACCCCACAGGGTGTCACATTATTTTGCATTGATAAAATCACCACACAGGGTGTCAAATTAATTCTACAGATTGGCATAACACCACAGGGTGTCCCATTAATTCCATGAATTGGAATGACCACATAGGGGGAAACATTAAATCCACAGATCAGAATGACCCCATAGAACATCACATTAATGCCACAGATCTGAATGACCTCACAGGCTGTAACATCAATTCCACAGATAAAATGACCCCAGAGGGTGACACATTTATTCCCCAGATCAGAATAAAACCACATGGTGTCACATTAATTCCACAGATTGGAATAATAATAATAAAACCTAAAGTTTTCACATTCATTCCATGGATAAAAATGACACCATAGGGTGAAGGAATAAAGCCAGGGATCAGAATGACCCCATAGGGTATCACATTGATTCTACAGATTGCTAGAACCCTATAGGGTGTTATTTTAATTCCATTGATGTGAATGACCCTTTACTGGTCTTCAATAACTAGAACCATGTAGACTCTCTGTTGCGACACAAGCATCCAACCCTTTATAAGTTCTGTTATTGATTTTGCTGTTACTTCCTTATGAATAGAGATGAGCACGGTGATTGATTTCACAACCGTTGGCGAAATTCCAATGGAACGGAAACTCTGAATTTTGCTTATTGAGTTAACTTGATAAAAAGAAATCTATTCTTTTTGTTCCTTTGTCTAGATGGTATGATTTTGCGGGTTGTATTTAGGGTAGTTTACTTCATTTCGCGTTTTCTTGTACTTGCGTTTGTTTTCTTTTTTCCTTTGTGCATTTGTCATTTGTGCATTGTTGGTTAAATGTTTTCACTGTCTGTATTTTCTTTCTGTGAAAAAAAATAATGAGGCTTTCTAGTAGAAGTTTTTCTTGTACTAGAATACTAGAAAAAATATTTCCTTGGTCACAGCATTGTTTGTCAGAATGAAGCGAGAGTTTTAGTGTCCTGAAGTTTGTGCTGTATGTTATTTTTTGATCATTATCATATTTATTGGGACAGCACAGCAGGAGCTGATGGAGATTAGGATTCTCTGGGGATAAAAAGTAAAAACTGCGGCAGTAATGCAATTGCTATCCATTGCGCCTGAGCAGGCTGCATCAAAGGACAAGGATTAGGCAACACAAGTGCCGGGACAAGGTCCACCAGTAGCCAAGGTGAAATTAGGTGATTTTTTTTTTACTTATAATTATATGAGTCAATGTACCTGAGTATTAATTTAAAGTGTAAATTCCCCTTTCCACAAAAAAAAAAATGAAAAGGTGAACTAACACTGTACACCCTCCCCACACCCCTGTCCCCGCTGCACCTACCTCCATGGATGGTTAGCTTTCACTGCCCATGCAGCCGATGCACCAGTCCAAAAATGTGAAATGTGCTTTTCTTTCATTAGGGACGCCAGAACAGAGTGTCAAAGCATTTCCGATGGTTTAAGATGGTCTCCAGGTGACCAATCAGAATTGTTCTGATCCATCCCAGAAGAAGACCTTGACTTTCAAATCTCCAGACCCTGCAACTGGCTGCCTGGGCAGCAAAAGCTAATCATCCATGGAGGTGAGTGCAGCAGGAACCAGTGGGGTGAGAAGGATTTACGGTGTTTCAATTTGTTGAGAAAAGGTGAACTTACACTTGAAGTAATTTGAGAATAAATATGTTTTAATGCTTGCCTTTTTTTGTAAGGATCCATGGGCCCCCAAAACATGTTGGTTGTTTGCTGTCCTTTCCATGGTCAATTACTGAACCAACATATTAAAGTGTATAAAACTCCCCGCTTAGGCGTAAAGAAGGAGCTGCTAGCACTAAAGATTATAATACAAACCCCAAATCTATAATGTAACAAAAGTGCGGCACTAAAATATCATTCAATATACTGTATAATGAAAGAAAAGCAAAACTTTTTTTTTGCAAAAACATAAAATTTACATTGTGAGTTTCAAAAGAATAGTCCCATACAAAATGTCCAACACCAATGTCCGTGAAACAAATGATGAGCAAAAAGAGATGCAGATGGGAAATAGGAACCTCCACAACAGATCTTCCACTGAAGGAGAAAACAACTTCCACCAGACACCACTGTGTGTGCAAATGCACCTTACCAAATAATCTCACCACCTTTTCAAGGATGTTCACATGCACTATTTATGGGCTCAACCCCGGGATGCCGCTGGACAGTAATCACATCTCTCCCTCAGTTTAATCCATAATATTATCCATAGGTTTATAAGGAAAAAGAGACTTTCATAGTGAAGTCGGTTAAAATGCTTCCAATTTAATAAAGGTAAAAACACTCACATTTCAATAAAACGCCACAGACAGTATTGAATACACGGCCATGTCAGAACATCCAAACCTCCTTCTGTGGTCAGCAGTAACCTGCTTCCAATTAGCGTGATGGCGCCACTTCCTCCGCCCAACGCATGTTGTCATAACAGACATCATCAGGGGGAGTGGCCAGTACAGTACTGAGCCAATAAATCAATGTTGAACTCTTAGATTGTTTGCGACAAAGGGCAGTACCTGGGTAAGGTCCTCTGGCACCCAGGCAGAAAATGGGTGCAAGAATTTTATATACTTATATTTATGAGTTAATCTAATTTAAACAATTTGAAAAGTCATATGTTTTTATATTCGTCTTGTAGCCCTGAGGAAGGAGGAGATCTTTGGGCTTCCAGAATGTGTTGGTTGTTTGTTGTCCTCTCCTTGGTTATTTATTGAACCGATAAACCGACATTAGACTCTTGGATTTTTTGCCTGGCTCGCTTTCTGCTGCATCCATATAACAATAGGTCATGGCAGTGCCGGGAGAATGTCCTCTGGTACCTAAGGTGAAAAAGTCAAAGTGTCCCCCCTTTCAGGGCGAAGGATGCAAAAATGCCCGCCACTGCCAAGGGTCCTACAGAGTGTGACACCAACACTGACAGAGGAACTCTGCTGATTACATAAAGAGAGCCACTTTACCAGTGTAGTCCTCAGCCAAGACAGAGCCAATAGAGGCTCCTGTCTTATCTACACCCCCCGCCCCCCACAAACACAGCGCCCTCTCCTGCCTGACTATAGGCAATAGCTTCACTTTTTCCCCAGGTTTCAGAAATCCCATTATTTTCAGAATTATTTACTCACCTGGGCCTTTCTCAACGCCTCCAAGGAACGTCTTGCAATAGGTTATCTGGCAGCTGCACCAATATGCTGCTTGCGTTGGTATCTTTCAGAGTGTGTGGTAGGGACAGAATACAGTACTAAGTTACAGTCTCCCTGGTATCCATAAGACACAATGGGGCGTATTCAATGGATAGTGCAAACAGGCAAAAGGCAAAAAATAAAGGAAGTGGTGGAATCCATCTGGACTGGTCCTACTTATTTATTACTGGTACTTATGTGGCGCCATCAATTTACTCAGTGCTTCACATCTATATTATTATTATACAGTGTTTATATAGCGCCAAAAGTTTGCTCAGCGCTGTATATATTGTACATTTACATCAGCCGGCTTACAATCTAAGGTCCCTGATTGGTTGCCATGAGTCACTTTGCACATGTAGAAAAATAATAACAGGGCAAATCACCACCTTAACTCAATATGTAAATAAATATACATAAAAACGTATTGACTGCGGTAAAAATTAAAAGTGAAAAAATTATTAACCATTACATGTTAATGTGATGTGCAAATTCCTACACACATAACATATAAAGTGTCCATATAGCTGAAATCCAAGAAAAAAATCCTTTCTTCCCAGTGCCAAAAATAATGCTTCCACCATCCATCAGTGAGAAAACAACATCAACCGCACTCACCAGATATTGGCGAGTATTGCGCCCTTTAGGATTATTTAGGGCTCCTAAACCCCCTTTAAGACCTCCAAGACTCCTTTCCACCATAAGATAAAGGATACTCCTCTACTCTCTCCTGCCTTCTCCTCTCACCAACTCCGCAGCAGTGCAGGGAAAAAAATACACAATAGTGTGATACTGCTAATACTCCATGAAATACTAAAAAATGTTTGCCAGACCGCTCACATTTCTCATGATCATAAACAGCGTTTTATTTCCTCATTAGGCTACCACAGGTATCACAGCTTCCATATTATCTATACCAGAGACCTCACAGTCTGGTCCAACGGAAGGATGACAGGATAATAGGATACACCATTCAACAATGAGCAAGATGGCCGCTTGGAACGCACCGCTCACCAGAAATGACGCGGAACGTCAGGACGGCAAAACCGGAAGTGCGTTGACGCGTTTCGCCCCACCCACAGGGCGTTCTCAAAGTCTTATTTATATTTTTTAATATTTTAAATATGGTATTTTATAATGAGAATTTCTTTATGTAATACAAACAGCGGTGCACAGACTAATCCTTTCCACCACCCAAACATAACATAGCAGTGGTTTGCACTTCTTTTGAAGAGACCCTGTCACTACTTTAAAAAACTGCAAGTAAAAGTGTAGCAATATAAATTATTTTACATATTTCTTGCAGTGTTTTTCCTTTCAATAAATTATTTTTCATTCTCTTACAATGTACCTCTGAACTTGTTAGAAAATGTGACTACTGCAGGTAGAAACAATTGATTACTGTCTGTGACACTTCTTTTATTTGCACTAACATACAATTTTTCAGGACAAGCTTTCTGGGTGTGCCCCCTTCTTCAAGGTCCAAGCAGTACTAATACACAGAGTTTTAGAAGAATGCTAAAATAAAACAATCTCTAGAAAAAAAGCATGGCCCCTGCCTTTTTATATGTCTCTCCTCATCTGGGAATATCTATATTCTGTCTGTGCTGGCATAGCTCCTCCACCCACCCAACCTCCTTTCATCTCCCAATCAGGGGTGGACTGACCATTTGGAAACTCGGGCACTGCCCGAGGGCCCGGGGTCAGTAGGGGGCCCCATGAGATGCCCCTGGTACCTTTTTCATAGGCTTTTTTGCGTTTGGGCAAGGACACAGGGGCCCCATGATCCCCTATTGCTCGGGGGCCCCATGAGTTGTCAGTCCGCCCCTGTTCCCAATATAACTTATATGTAGCTTCTGGGGGAAAAGTAAAGAGGGTGTCACTTGAGTGACAGCTCTGAGTCTGCTGGGGCTGCTGACATCACATCCAAGATGGTGGCACCCAGTAGCAGTCTCATGCCTTTTGGATGCCTAAAATTCATTAAATGCAAATATCATCTTATAGGAGGGTTGTTTTTAAAAATAATGACCTGGTGGCAGTGCCTCTTTAGGAGCCTATTCACATTAAATGTGTGTGCATTGATGTGAATTTGAACATGCATTGATACTGCTGATCTGCTGTCTCCTTGCAGCTTCTCATTGTCTACATACACTCCAATGATGGCTGCATGGCATTTCTCAGGGCCTGGTTCCTGATGGTGACCATGTCAATGTAATATGTGATGACAAGGTCACTTGTAGCCTTCATTGGAAGCCAAAGTGATAGGGGGATAATGCAGGAAAACAACTGGGGGATAGGGACAAAGCGTTGTCACCCTATAACAGGAAGTGTCTGAACAAGGACCTTCATGGCAGGATCACCAAGGAATATTTTAATGAAAGCTGCAGATTTAAAAAATGACTGTTAATATGACATTAACATGTTAAAGCTTCTATGAGATTTTAGTGATTGGGTTTATATAACAGCACTGCATAGAACTGCATCCTTCTAGATCAGTAATTCTTATTGCAGCTTGGTCATTGTGTTTGCAGCAATCCAATAGAGGAGTCAGAACTGAATAGACTTCACAGTTCGGTATAAAATATTTGCAACATTCTGCTGCTAATTGGTGACAGTGGTGGGCCATTGGCAGATATATTGTTAACCGTCTCCATGAACCCGTCTGAGGATTCCTGTACTGACTGGGGAAGGTTAATTGGTGGATTTTGTTCCATGAAATACCATGTATTGTAGGTGTCCTTCTCAAATCTGTCTCCCCATAGTCAGGACACACAGGATACAACCACCATGCAGATCCAGTAACAGAAGACAACAGACAATAAGGACGTTGGGAGCAGCCAAGGAACTCAATATTCTCCTGTATATAAATAGTTTATTAGGGATGATGGATTGATAATGTGATTCCCGGCTGACAGGTGCGCTCCCCTCCATACATCACGCTGTACATTAGCAGATAATGTAATAAGCTGATGATATCATTAATGTCAGCGCGGAGATACAGTGCTGACACCGCTGCTGTTTTCATGCCGCTAAATTTATCATTAAATCCGCAACACGGATTTGGAGTTTTGCCACTAAACGCATCCCGGCTCTAGACGGATCTCTCTAATTGATAATGGAGAGTGTTAGAGACAACAGCTGACAAGTCGCATGCTCTCAGCCGTGTCACTCACCTCCCCGGGGTGGTGTTAACCCTTCCCCTGCCAGGCACTCCTGATGGGGCTTATATACAATGTAGGTGTCATGTCAGCACGTTTTCATCTGACTGTGCAGAATGTCTGGCGGAAGGATGATAATGACCACGAGTTATTCATGGAAGTCTGTGTTGTAACTGAATGTGTCATTGCTGGAACCTTTGCTGGAAGTGTTGCATATGGATACTAGTGCTATATTGTATTGCAGGGACCTAAAGTGAACCTGACGCAAGGCTATGGACATTAAGATACTTACATCATCTTAAAGTGGACATTCATCTTAAACTAACTATTATATTGGCCTGCCCCCCACAATTGGATATACTTTATTTAATTAAAGTGATAATAAAGGCAATTTTAAAAAAATAACAAACATACTATACTTACCTGCTCTGTGCAGTGGTTTTGCACTTCTTCTTGGGTCCCCTGCTGGCACCCCTGGCCCGTCCCTACTGCCTAGTTCCGCCACAGCAAGTGGCTTGCTATAGGGGCACCCAAACAGGCTCGCTGCTGAGCCGCTGCTCTGCATGTCTATTTACACACAGAGCCAAGGTTCTGCCCCATCCCCTCTCTCTCCTCATTGACTCACTGGCTGTGATTGTCTCAGGCGATGAGGAGGAGCACAGGCTCTTGTGCACATCACTGGATCAAGATGGGGCTTAGGTAAGTATTCGAGGGGGGGGGGGGATGCTGCACACAGAAGGTTTTTTACCTTTATGCATAGAGCCTTTACAACCACTTTAACCACTTCCCGACCGGCCGTTGCATATAAACGGCCGGACGGTGGCACTGCAGGGTCGGGTGGCCGTCTATAAACGGCCTCCCCGCACCCTGCTTGTGCGCGCTCCCTGGGAGCGCGCAGCACCGCGATCCATTGCCCGCTGTGTCCTCCGGACACAGTGAAACACCGATCGTCGGACGGGACCTCTGTACGAGGTCCCGATCATGTGATCACTGATTGGCCAATCAGTGATCACATGCAAAGTAGTAAGCAAGATGTCACTTGTGACATCATTGCTTACTATGTGTGAAATCTGTGAATGATCACAGAGGTCACATGGTACAAGCCTATTCACAACAGGCTTGTACCATGTGACAAGCTGTGACCAATCACAGCTCAGTCAGTATTTCTCAATGAGTGCATGAATGCACACAGAGAGAAAGAGAAATGATTGCTTTTACATCCTATATGGGTGTAAAAGCAATGTGTAAAAAAAAAAAAATCTTCATCACCCCCCACAAGTAGTACAGTGTCACCATGGTGACACTGTACTGCTAGGGTGACAGTATGTAAAAAAAAATAAAAAATAATAATATAAAAAAATAAAATAAAAATTAAAAAAAAATGTTTAAAAATTATATTTTTTGTTATAAACTAATTTGGATTTTTTTTTTTTTACTAAAAAGATAACGGAATAATTTTTGGCAAAGATTTATGATGAAACATTATTTATTTGCAAAATTTTATTAAAAAAAACACTTTTTTTCAAAATTTTTGGACATTTTCATTTACATAGCAAAAAAAATAAAAATCCCAGCGGTGAATAAATACCACCAAAATAAAGCTTTATCTGTTTCAAAAAAATGGTAAAAAATTCATTTGGGTACAGCGTTGCATGACCGCGTAATTGTCATTCAAAGCGTGATAGCGCTGAAAGCTGAAAATTGCCCTGGTCAGGAAGGGGGTAAAAGTGTCCGGTCTTGAAGTGGTTAAACATTTTTTTGTGATGTAAACTAGCACTTCTGCATTTATTGCCAAGGTGAGAATGACGTTTGTGTCTCCCCAACCCCTCATAAGGATTCTGCACATCTGCAGATGTGCTGCAGCGCTTTGTGTCCTATCTGAGCACTGCAGCACATCTGTGCATGCGCGGTGTAATCTTTGGGGTTTCAGAATACTAGCCAGCCTTTTGTAGAACTAATGTCTTTATATTTCTTAAAAAAAAAACAGGCAAATGGTATAGAGCAAATAACACCTTGGTTCACTGCCAGTACACTAGTCCCACCGCAGGGTTTAGGGTCCCTGCCTGCTTTGCAGTCCAGGAAAGGGCCACAGGAGCCCAGGCAGTGTCTCAGTAGCCAGGTGGATTAGAGTCCTCTCCCAACTGTGTCCGCTTCCACTCAACACTTCACAGACATCTGCTGATTGCTTCCTGGTATTTTGAGCCCTCTCAAGCAGGTTAACTCCAACTATACCGAAGGCCCCATAATCAGGGTTGGAGGCTCTTTCCCACCCAAAACGTCAGAACTTCGAGTTTTATATGAAGACTTAAAAATCTTGGAAAAAAGCAAGTGGTTGGTTTGAGCTAGGGACAGATTAGATTATTTTGGTCTGCTTTAAGTGGTTTGCTGGATAAATGGAGGTTTATTACTATCTGGATAAAATGGAGGTTCATGACTCTCTGGATAAATGGAGGTTCATGACTCTGGATAAAATGGAGGTTTATGACTCTCTGGATAAATGGAAGTTTATGACTCTCTGGATAAATGGAAGTTTATGACTCTCTGGATAAATGGAGGTTCATGACTCTCTGGCTAAAATGGAGGTTTATAACTCTCTGGATAAATGGAGGTTCATTACTCTCTGGATAAATGTAGGTGTATGACTCTCTGGATAAATGGAGGTTCATGACTCTCTGGCTAAAATGGAGGTTTATGACTCTCTGGATAAATGGAGGTTCATGACTCTCTGGATAAATGGAGGTTCATGACTCTCTGGATAAATGGAGGTTTATGACTCCCTGGATAAATGGAGGTTTATGACTCTCTGGATAAATGTAGGTTTATGACTCTCTGGATAAATGGAGGTTCATGACTCCCTGGATAGATGGAGGTTTATGACTCCCTGGATAAATGGAGGTTTATGACTCCTTGGATAAATGGAGGTTTATGACTCCTTGGATAAATGGAGGTTCATAACTCTCTGGATAGATGGAGGTTTATGACTCTCTGGATAAATGGAGGTTTATGACTCCTTGAATAAATGGAGGTTTATGACTCTACCTATTGGCTGCTACCTGAACTGTTCCGACTCTGATGTCGCTTCAGTAGAAGGGATTTTTAAATACGGAAAGAGGAGCACCTGGAGTCCAGAGTGATGCCACACCTGAAAGGATATTGGTCGTTTACTGGCAATCAAGAATAAACGTTGAGCCAATGCGTTTTGAGGAAACTGCCTCCCTCTTCTTCAGGGCTAACGTATGCTTGTATGTTAGCCCTGAATTAGGGGGGAGATGGTTCCCTCAAAATGCCTTGGCTTGATGTGTTTTTTCTTGTTTCTCAATAAACAACTGATATCCTTTCATCAAGTGTGGCATCACTGCAGACACTGGGTGCTCCTCTTTTCTATTTAAATGTAGGAAAACTGCAAGTCAGTTTTCCCTCTTTAGCAGATCACCCCGGAATGCCCCACCCTGCCTGGGTGAGAATCCCTGAGTACTCTAAAACTGTACCCTTTCCTTCCCCCTTAAAGGGATCACAACCCAAACAGTGGCAGTTGTGAATTACACCTGTGTTACCGGAACAATCCGTGGCATCCTGTATAGCGGGTTTTGTGGCACATCTGTACAAGTAAGGAAGCTCCAATGTTTTGCGGTCTTTGCATGTGCGCAGGAAATCTTAAACGCAGATGTACTGAAGGGTACGGCACATCTGCAACTGTGCCATAATGGTGGTGTAGGAGGGAGGGGGCAGATCCACATAAAAGGGAACTGAAGTTCCTCTTTATTCACTTGCCGTCCACCTATAGTACATTTACTGCGGGCAGGTGGCATGGGCAGGCTGGATTATGTACATGTACGTCATCCAGCCTGCTCCAGGTTAGGGATGTACAGCACGCAGCTCCCCTGACTGCTGTGTCAGGGCGTATTGCGTCTCCCGATACCCGACTGCCTTAAGCAGCCTGAGGATCATGTGATCGCATGATCACAATGTCAACAAAGCTGTTATAAATGAATGTCTATAGAGTGATGCTGTGATTAGCCCATAGCCATCACATGGTACCTGGGTCAATCACAGCACCCTGTACCATATGATTAGCTGTAGCCAATCAAAGATTGACATGACATGTTTTGACATTGCTGTTACAGTGATCATCATTGTAACAGCAATCACATGTAGAGAAACAAATCCCTGATCACCCCCCAGAGTTGTAAAGTGTTGCTATGGTGACACTGAGCTACTCTGATGAAAGTAGAAAAAAAAAATCACCACCGCAGCAATCATATGATGACACTGTACTTTACTGGTGACAGTATGTAAAGAAAATGTGAAAAAAACACATTTTATTTAATTTCTTCATTTTCCAAAAAATTGTGTAAAAAATTATAACTTCAAAAAACTGTCCATGCCTCTTACTAAATACCTCAGATTGTCTACTACAGAGTGCTGGGAGCATAGTGACAACTGTACTCCTGACACTCAGGAGAAATTACTCCTGACACTCAAGGAAAGTGTAAATACTGTATCAAAAACACCTTGTTGATTTTAGTGCCTTAAAAACCAGCAGATCTTTAAAAGTGCTGCAATTATTGGAGTTCCATTTCACTTTAAGACTAGGATTGAAATATTTTAATGTCCATAGTCTGGGTACAAGTGCACATTAAAACATTTAATATTCTTAACAAGCAGTAAATGAGCTTTAAAACGTGCCCTTCCTGGCCTCTTTAGCTGTAGGCTTTGTGGAGTAATTCATCCTCAACTGTCACAATAAGCGCAACAGCTACTTGTTAACATTAGAAAGCTGAAAATTCATGCTCCCACAAAAAATAAAGGGAGAGAACTCTCCTCTGCTCTGAAATTTGAAGATAATTTTCTGCACAGTGGCTGCAGCTACAGCAGTGAGTAGGGGCTTGTTAAAAAGTGACTTTGCTCAGAATATGTAAATACATAAATGTCCAAAGCCATTCTCTATATTATTTGTACATTCAATGACAATTTAGGGAGGGGGGTTTGAGATGACTGGTCAGAAAACTAAAGATAATCTTATTATATACTTATGCCAAAAGACCACCCCAGTGGGACTTTATTGCAGCATTGAAAAATTACACATATATCCAGGATAACATTTTGATTATAAAATGTATGTATTTTATATAAAATATGTGTATGTAATAAAGCTGATAATTCTTTTATCAAAATGTTATCCTGGATATACAGTATGTGTAATTTTTCAATGCTGCAATTAAGTCCCACTGGGGGGTCTTTTGGCATATGTATTCATTTAGGGACAAGCAGCCAGATACTTGACTTTTGATTATTTTGATTATGATCTTATTAACTGAGACGAGGAATTTCTGATGTAATATGTAATAGATCCAGGCTTACACAAGGCTGATACTTAAAATGTAAAGTAAACTAGAATCGCAAAGTGCCCGTTTGTAATAATCCCAGTGTGCCATTGAAAACCACATAGTAGTAAATTCATTTTGTTAACATCCTCTGACAGGCAAGATATTTATAAAAGAAGAGACGCTAATGGTCTCTTCTGTCATAAATGTCCCCCTTGCCTGTCAGCAGGTAATGTGATCTGACTGAGCCGCACATACGCAGCTCAGACTACATTTACAGGCCCGCTCTGTGTACTGCAGTGATGTGACTCCTGTGTGCATGTACAGGAGTGATGTCACTGCAGCCTGGCCATTTAAGTCAGATATGACTTTATTACTGCTTTAATGTCACCATCATTATTGACTGAAAACAGACAGTTTTGCTCATCACTGTTCATGGTACTGAATTCCAACCCAATGTTACATTTAATGTAGCATGTTAATCATGGGGTGGTCTATGTGACATTGAGGGGGTGGAGCTGTGTGACATTGAGGGGGTGGAGCTGTGTGACATTGGAGGGGGTGGAGCTGTGTGACATTGGAGGGGGTGGAGCTGTGTGACATTGAGGGGGTGGAGATGCGTGACATTGAGGGGGGAGCTGTGTGACATTGAGGGGGTGGAGATGTGTGACATTGAGGGGGTGGAGCTGAGTGACATTGGGGGGACTGGGTGACATTGTGAGGGAGATATGTGATATTGAGGGGGTGGAGCTGTGTGACAATGAGGGGGTGGAGCTGCTTGACAGTTGGGGGGGTGGAGCTGTGTGACATTGAAGGGGTGGAGCTGTGTGACAGTTGAGGGGGTGGAGCTTTGTGACAATGAAGGGATGCTGGGGGTGGAGCTGTGTGACAGTCTGGGGGTGGAGCTACTAACTTGCAATGTCCTTGGATCAGACTCAGCGGTCCATTGCTAAGGGGGTAGCCCCAGTCCTCCTGAATGAGCCTGGGCCAGCAGAGGGAATCAGATGTGGGTAGCAAAGGGGGTGATCGGTGCAGTGGGCAGGGGGCAATTACAGGAATTGATCCCCTGTGTGTCTCTCCCTGCATCAGCGGAAAACTGGCTTCTCCTCCTCTTTCAGCTGCTGCAAGGAGAGACATCAGTTCCTATAATTGCCCCTCCCCCTCCACACCATTTACCCCCCTCCTGACCAATTCCCCAGCTGCCTGGTCCCCCTGTGTGTCCCAGATCAGTACCAATCACGCACTGTGTTCATTCATAACTGAAGCATAGTAAATTGTGTTTAAATTGTGTTTACTATGCTTCGGGTTGTGAATAAACAGGCGTTTCAGTACAGAGCACTTTCTGTCCATTCATTGTCCAGTGCAGCTGAGCCTGTAGAGAAAAGGATAGTAGAATCTAAGTCATCAGTCCCTTTCTCTGTCTCACAAATTAGACATCAGGGATCTGTTTGGACTCTTGATATTTCACCGAAGCCCCTCTCCACCAACAGCAATGTGAAAAATCAAAATAAATACAATGAAAAAATAGGGGGAAAAAATCCTAAAAAAATGTAAAAAATAATTTAAAAAAGGCTCATTTGCACAGGTTCTAACCCATACAGTGTGAATGAGCGGTTTGTTTGTATGGCTGGAGCCGCCTGTTACTCTATGAGGATGCAGCCATACAATGAGCCCCAAAACCTCATTCACACACCAAGCTTTATTTATAAACTCAAAACTATGTTACCTGTTAGATTTAGCAGGAATTGTGTAAGTTATTTTGTGTTTGTGTGCTCAAATAATACTTTTTGTGTATTTTTAGCAAATATATTGTTTTAATATTTGGGGGGGGGCCTGTTTGGTTGGCTGTATGGGGCCCCATGATTTCTAACAGCAGCCCTGCCTGCTGTAATGACATAAGTGGAGAGGACGGAGATGGATTGTAATTTCCCAGTTTAGGAGCGTCTCAGGCAGGCAGGAAGCCATATAAATCATCTCAGCAATCTCTGCCCGGTGCTGATTATTCGGTTCTGTACAGAATCATCCTTTAAGTTTATTTTCCATCAGCTACTACATGGCCATGTTAGGGATTCTCGGTCTAGCTGAGCCATTAATCATTCTACTTTCTGAAACACCAATGAAAACTGACATTTTCCATTGCATCAGTCAGGGCTGGCTGATGGGTAGGCAGAAGGGGCAGCTTTCCTGGGCACTTCAGGGAATGGGGGGGGGGGGGTGCGCAAAAAGAGCATGACCTGCATCCTATGCTGCTGAAATAGTTGGGGGATGGGAAGCTTCAGCCTCTTTGCCTTACTGTAGGTGCTAAAGCAGCAAGTCCTGACACGGCCACTGTTTCTGAATGCCCCCCCACCATGAGTACACCTCCCCCTAGTAATAGTATTAATATTGAAGAGATGATAGAACATTGACAGTGCCCCCTGTACCCCAACAACATGACTAGTGATGTGCACGGCGAAAACATTTGATTTGTTTCAGATTCATTTTTGTTTTGTCATATTTGTTATGTTAGGATGATTTGTTTTCAGAATTCATTTCATATATTCGGATTCATTTCGTATAATCGTTGTCATGAATCGATTCCTGTTTTTGGAACTTATTTTGGAAGGCTGGTTATATTTGTTATAATGTGTTAATTCATATTTGGAGGGGTAACCTATACACTCTGAGTCACGACGAACCCCATGCACGTGCATAATTAACTTTTCCATACGATACGGCTAGGTCCCTAGTGTCTACGTCACACGGGTTCAGTCCCGCTTGCTGGGGCACCGACCACTCGGGAAGTAGGCCATAAACATCTCCTCTCTCTATACATGAGACCCGTCATCCCTGTTGGAACCACTTTCCTACTGTCTGGCTGTCATATCATCCTCCGCCTATGCTTGTTGCCCCCAGCAATGGCATGTCACCATGTCACCCCTTGTGTGCATCCCAGTCCTGCTCTTCTATACACCATTGCCACCATGCATCCCATTAAGTAACTTCAGACTAGTCATGACAACGTTTCAAAAGCTTTACTAAAATAAAGAGAGATAACAGTTCAACATAAAGTGCAGTCTTTTCCTAACATCCCATATCCCTAACTACAGGCTTGTGTGTTGCCCCAGCATACCTGCGTAGGAAAGAGTCCATAGCTGACATCTTGTGGGAGGACTGCAATTCACTTCCATGTGGAAGCCTCCAGGACACAGGTTTGTAGAAGCTTTGCTGGAATCAGGAACAGGAGCACTCGAAAACATCTTGATGGCTTTCTGTGTCTTTCCTTCCCATACAGCAGGCTGTGTGTTGTGGGACCACAAGGCTCAGCAACTCCAGGCATGTCGGCAGGCTCCTCAGGCAGGTAATCTCCAGTGAGGACAGTCAGGGTGAGAAGGTAGCTGAAGGAGAGCCGAGCAGAGCTCATCCGGACGAGTGGTGTGCTGGAGGAGCAGGTTACATAGCAGCTGTCAGCCTGCCTTCTCCCATATGCCTGGACTCATCCACGCAGAGCTCCCTCCTGATTTTATATATACAGGGAGTATGGTAGAGCCCAGCAGCGGCCCGCCAAAAAACAAGAAACCGGAAAATTAGTTAACCCCCCCCCCAGATGGGCAGCAGCTATCTAGCACTGTCTGCATAAATACAATGCAGTACATGCAGACCTAAAATACTCACAGGCACCCTGTCAGCACCTGCTTACAACCTGACTGGACAATATCGACTGGATTCGTATGCATTCAAAAGAACGAAAAAAATTCCAGATTCATTGGTTACGTTATGATTCAGAGATTGATGGATCCACTTCCATCCAACCCAAACACAATAAACAGGAATCATCTTGCTTTACTTGTATACCTTACTGTATTTATTGCAATACATTTCCATTTCATATGTAGTGCATTTTTATAATCATTGAAAATGTTAATGCAAAATAAAAACAAAATAGATCCAAATCAATTTTGATCATTTGTTATGTCATTACATATTTCCAGATGCTTTAAACATTAACAAAAGCCCCAAACTATTACATCATGTCATCCAAATGAAACAAATGAATATGAATGAAATAGTTGTTTTCATTGCAATTTATTTTGAATTAGTTAAAATTTGTTACTATTGTGATTCGGAGATTCATATACATACGAATCTCTGAATAATGAAAATTTAGTCTGAATTCGATTTGTAGCTAAATAAATCACTCATGTCTAAATGTGACAATACTAAAGATTTTCCTCATCACAAGAGGTGGAAGTTTGTCCTGGCCACACAGGAAACTGCTAGAACCCACTCCGCTAATTATTGTGAAAGAGATTATTCACACAAAGATGGAGCAATGGCCTCCCTATGGTGGAGGCTACACAGTAACAGAGAAAAGTCATTTATCAAAGATCACATCACTCCAGTCATGTTACTATTCAGCTTTCAGTATAGAGAGGTGAATGATCTGCGAGTTAGTGTTTAGTCCCCAGAGTGCAGACAGGTGTTCCTAGCAGAGTATTCAGAAATAAAAAACTGCGCTTAGTGCAATTAAATATTAAATTTCCACCGCTGCACTCAATAATACCAAAATACAAGTGCTTAAATCTTTTGTGCAGTGCTGTGCCTTTAAAACTCTAACCAAAAATAAAATCAAACATTCATACATCCAGTGTATATGTGAAAAACAAATGTGTGAATATAACACATTCACATTCATACACATAACACCATCAGTGATATCACACATAAAAAGGTCCCAGAACATCCATCCAAATGAATGATCCACTTAAATTATCCCCAGTGAGATCCACTACCTTGTCACATATAGCCTCTTACCAAATAAGAAGACCCCAAATTATAAGAGGTCCTAAAGCGCCTTAGAAAATGTGGACACTGCTGCAGCCAATGCATCCAGCAATAGGGGAAACACAAGGCACACCAACAGGGAGACTGGTCAGATCACCTCATTTGCTCCACAAATGTTCATCCCACAAAGGAAACACAAAACATCCTCCCATAGTGTAAAACCACTTGTTGTATTAATAATATAACTTTATATCTACTCACAATCTCTCCACACACTGGAGCATGTCAAAAAATCTACTGCATCACTGCCTCTGGCTCCAGCATACGCGATGACGTTAGCACAGGCTCCGCCCCAAAGCGTTTCCGCTGAACGGACGTTCTCAAGGGGTCGACTGAGCGTGCCAACATTCAGAATTATTATATATACAATCCAAGCCTGTAAGTGCTGCATTCCAATCCAGACTCATCCATGATGTACAGTATAATAATGTATAATAACACTGAGAGTCCACATTAGCTCCTATAGACACCTAGCTCAGATGGCCTAGCAGAGTTAATGAGCTACCAGAACTCTCCTGTATAGACTTCTCACCAGCTTCCCATCCTCCTGTGTAAAGCAAAGTCATACAATGTTCATGCAAGTATAAGATGTGTTATCTCCCTGAAACGTCCAGGAACATTTAAACACTTGGCATGGGGATGATACGAAAGCTGAAGTTTCCTCCCTCCCCACACATGCTAATGACATTTGTGAACAAAACCATTTCCATTTTTGCTCCATACCTTATTTTAGACCCAGTGATGTCATCAATTAATCTCTGTGCTGCTCTATGCATTGTAGGCAGATCATGGCTGGTGGGTTGGGGCTGTATGTAGCTTGCTGAAACTTCACAGCACCCTGCCTCTGTACTCCTCTCAAGAAACCTCATCTCTGATACAAGCAGTGGCCTGGCTCTTGGAAGGAGTTAGGAAAATATCAAAATGCCTTGATGGGTGGGTGACAGTCTGGAGTAGTGGGCTTTCCTAGGCAAGCTACATTTGCATCCAGACACTCTTAGGGCTCATGTACACTGCAGCTGATAAACTCACATTCAGGAGTTTTTCTGTGTTTTTTTCGGCAGCGCCTGAACTCTCCCTAATGTTTTCCTATGTGTCCATGTACACTATGTCGTTTACAGGCAGCTGAGTTTACAGTCTTTTTTTGAACGCACCAAACGTGCGTTCAGGAGATTTTGTCAGCGTTTCAAATGCCAAATGCTTGTAAACACTTGTAAATGCGGCTAACCACGTTTATAAGCTTTTGCGGTTAGAAGCATTCTTTAACTGTTCCATATCCAGATGCTGTCCAGAGCCTTTTTTTCATCATCAGAAATACATGCAAAGCGTTTTCCATGTATTCAAATGCACCAGCACAGTCAGTTCCAGGTTTTGCATGAAGGAAAAAAATGGTAGAATGTGCCGCATTATGCTCATGATGGCGTCCATAGTGAATACAACCAGAAAAGACAGGTCATCTCAACACATACTGCTCTCTCTCTGCTTCTGCTCTCTCTATTTCTCTCAAAATGTCTGAAATAGTTAATTTTTTACTATTTTTCAGTGCATTCTGGGCATTCTGGAAGGTCTCCTGAGGTTATCTTAAAAAAAAGCTTCTAAATGCAAATGCTCATAAATGCGCATAAACGCGGTATGCAAATGCGGCTAAACAGACGTTTTTTAACCCACATTTTCCAGCAGTCAGTTTTCATCGTTCAGAAGAGTTTTCCAAACATCCCGTGTACATGGAGCCTTAGGTAACATCGACATGTGATGATCCGCCTCCGTGATTGAAAGAACTGAAATCCAATGACAATGCTGAACGTCCTCCAGCCAGGAAATGAGGCAGGCTCTATGACTTGCTGAAGCTTCTAATGCACATTGGGAGAAGCTCGCAGTGTGCAGTGAAATCAGAGTAAATGATATCAGTACAGCAGAGGAGTCAGTACAACTGTGCAAGACCAAAGTGAAGGCTGGAGTCCAGATTCAATTAGTATGGTGCGTTCACTGCTATTATGTATATATAACACATAACAAAAACAATCATATATATATATATACAGTTGTGTTCAAAATAATAGCAGCGTGTTGAGAAAAGTGAATAAAGCTCAAACTCCTTCTAATAGCTTTTATTTCCATACACACAAATGCATTGGGAACACTACACATTCTAATCCAAATCAAAACATGAAGAAAAATAGATCAAATTTGTGTTGTTTCTCTAAAAAAATTGAAGAAAAGTGAATATTAGACTGTTCAAAAAATAGCAGTGTTTGTATTCTTCTTTACAAACTCAAACATTCACTATATAAACTGAAAAATGTTTGAAGATTTTGCTTTCCTTTGAATCACTTAATGAATATTTAGTTGTATAAGCACTGTTTCTGAGAACTGCTGTACATCTGTGTTGCATGGAGTCAGCCAACTTCTGGCACCTGTGAACAGGTATTCCAGCCCAGGATGATTGGACTACATTCCACAGTTCTTCTCTATTTCTTGGTTTTGCCTCAGAAACTGCATTTTTGATGTCACCCCACAAGTTTTCTATTGGATTAAGATCCGGGGATTGGGCTGGCCACTCCATAACGTCAATCTTGTTGGTCTGGAACCAAGATGTTGCACGTTTACTGGTGTGTTTGGGGTCGTTGTCTTGTTGGAACACCCATTTCAAGGGCATTTCCTCTTCAGCATAAGGCAGCATGACCTCTTCAAGTATTCTGATGTATTCAAACTGATCCATGATCCCTGGTATGCGATAAATAGGCCCAACACCGTAGTATGAGAAACATCCCCATATCGTGATGCTTGCGCAACCATGCTTCACTGTCTTCACAGTGTACTGTGGCTTGAATTCAGTGTTTGGGGGTCGTCTGACAAACTGTCTCTGGCCACTAGACCCAAAAAGAACAATCTTACTTTCATCAGTCCACAAAATGTTGCGCCATTTCTCTTTAGGCCAGTCAATGTGCTCTTTGGCAAATTGTAACCTCTTCAGCACGTCTTTTTTTCAACAGTGGGACTTTGCGGGGGCTTCTATCCAGATAGCTTGGCTTCACATAGGCGTCTTCTAATTGTAACAGTACTCACAGGTAACTTTACACCTTCTTTGATCTTCCTGGAGCTGATTGTTGGCTGAGTACTTGCCATTTTGGCTATTCTTCTATCCATTCCAATGGTAGTTTTTCGCTTTCTTCCACGTCTTTCAGGTTTTGGTTGCCATTTTAAAGCATTTGCGATCATTTTAGCTGAGCAGCCTATCATTTTCTGCACTTCTTTATATGTTTTCCCCTCTCCAATCAACATTTTAATCAAGGTACGCTGTTCTTCTGAACAATGTCTGCAACGACCCATTTTCCTCAGAATTTCAGAGAGAAATGCACTGTAACCAGCATGTACAACATTTGCTGCCTTCCTTCCTTAAATAAGGGCAATAATTGCCACCTGTTTTTCAAAGAATGAATGACCTCACTAATAGAACTCCACACTGCTATTATTTTGAACACAACTGTATTTATATATATATATATATATATATATATATATTATACATTTACACACATACACAGTGTATGTTTTGTTATATTATTTTATGAATTGTTATATTGTTTTTGGGAGATGTTATGTTTAGCATTGTAAATATTTCTATATATGTGTATTTTATATTCCTATGTAATGACAGCACTTTTCAGCACTTTCTCCAGAATCAGTGACCTATTTCTGGGATTACGGCTGTCTTCATGTACACGTTAATGACTCTCCTTTCCAGGAATGAGGATATTATATATATATGTATTCTGTGTGTCCTTTGGCGCTGGTAATGTGTTGTATTAGATAATATTGTGATTTTCTCATTAAAATGGAGAGAGCTGAAGGAGCAAGGCCATCGCTGTTCACAGAACACGGCGTACAAAGTGAAATAAAACATATACAGTGGGTTGTAGATGAGCTGGATTTCTGATGAATGTATGTATGTTAATGTATGGATTCTTCAGGGTTGCAGACACTGGACTGGAAGACTCTGTGTTCTCCCATTGTAAATTATAAATACATGACGGTACAGTATAGATAATAGATAATATCACCCTCGGTGTAATCTTTGTATGGTATTATTTATGAAGCGCTCTTCAATTTTCAGATGAATTATAGAAGCTCCTTTCCCTGTGTGGGGCCCCCAGTGCTCTGTCCTGGGTACGGGGGGAATAGTTGGGCTCTTGATGACGCAGTAACTCTGACATGGTACAAGTGTCTGGATGGCAGTGAGTGCCTCTCGCTGTGCCACCTGCTGCCACTTCACCCAGCACACAAGGTGACACTCCACATTCTGATGTGATGCAGGGGGAGTGTCACCATCCCATACCGCAGAGGACACAATTCCTTCTAACCAGCTGTAGAGGAACTACAAGTTTCAGCATGTCATATAGGACAGACGCACCTCTCCACCTAAGGGGGCAATTGTTTTTGCTCAGGCTATTTTGTAGATATTGGAATCCTCATTCCCCATTCTAAAAGTTGAATGACACCTTTCCCTGTGAGATTACTGACCATTTTGAAAACTCGGGCACTGCCTGAGGGCCCGGGGTCAGTAGGGGGCCCCATGAGATGCCCCTGGTACCTTTTTCAAAGGCTTTTTTGAGTTTGGGCAAGGACACAGGGGCCCCATGATCCCCTATTGCCCAGGGGCTCCAATGAGTTGTCAGTCCGCCCCTGGGTGAGAGGGTCACTGCAACTCCACCTCTGACCAAACCTGCAGGCACAGGAGTGCCAAAGTGACCCAGCAAGAACCACTTTAGCACACTAGTTCTAGGTGGGCTGGGGAGTGTGTACTAATGACTGAATAGATAATATGGAGGTCTAGAGTGAACCGCTAAGGACTACTAAAACACATCAATGCTGCACAGGCTGAGGGGTGGAAACAGATAATCTTCTTCCCAGTGGATGTCTAGGTAGGAGTGCCAGAGTGACCAACTAAGGACAACTTTATCACATCAATTTTGGTTGGGCTTGGGGGACGGCAGTGGATGCATGTGGATGCTTGAATTGATAATCTGTTCCCCAGTGAATGTCCAGTTAGGAGGAGTGCCAGAGTGACCCAATAAGGACCACTTTAGCATATCAATTGTGGTTGGGCTTGACTGTGTATACTAATGCTTGATTGGATAATCTGCACCCTAGTGGAAATTTGGGAAGGAGGAGTGCCAGAGTGACCCACTAAGGACCACTTTAGCACATTGGTTTTGGTTGAGCTTGGCTGTGCATACTGATGCTTGATTAGATATGTTCTGCAGTGGATGTCCTGGTAAAAAGGAGTGCCAGAGTGACCCACTAAGGACACCTTTAGCACATTAGTTCTGGTTGGGCTGTGGGGTGGGGAGTTTGTATATAAATGCTGGAATAATCTGTTCCTCAGCTGTGAAACCTGAGTTTCAATCCGCACCACACATGTGTGAATCGGCTCTGATTTGGGTTATTTTCACCAATGAAATGTAGCAGAATACATTTTGGTCTAAATTTATGAAGAACAATTATTTATTTGCAAAATGTTTTAACAGAAACGGAGAAAAACATGTTTTTTTCCCCAAAATGGTGTGTTTTCATTTATTTAGCAAAAAAATAAATCCCCCCCAGTGGTGATTAAATACCACCAAAACAAAACTCGATTTGTGTTAAAAAATGATAAAAAGTACATATAGCTAGTGTTGTATGACCGCGCAATTGTCAGAGTGTGAGAGCGCTGAGCGCTGTCCTGGGCAGGGAGGGGTGAAAGTGCGGGGATTGAAGCAGGAATGATATTTTATGTCTATTATACAACGCTTCAATTTTTGTAAATGATATTTGATACTGTGAGCACACCTTACACCTTCTATTACACCTGTACCTTGATATTACAACGTCTCCTTTATCTCATACTAGAACAGACTTCATATTTCTGGTTTACATCATAATTGGAGGATGGCTGGAAAACAACATGGGAACATCTCCCAGACACTCAGACATAAAGCTGCCCTCAGATCCAAGGAGGGGGTACAAGCAAGGATCCAGACTGAGAGTCTGTTTCATGGAAACCCCATCACTCATCAAGCACAAGCTAGAAGCGCCATAATGCCATTTCAAAAGTTTCCAAAATGGTGACATATTCCTGGATTGGTCAATTCCGAGCCTTAATTGAGGAGTCAGCACCCTGATTGGTCTGTTTAGTGCCTTTACTGGCGCCCTGAATGGAGGGTTTTGCACCCTGTTAGTGCCCAGATTAATAGATTCAACGCCCAATTAGCGCCCAGATTGGGAGGGTTCTGAGCCTTATGAGCTCCGGGATTGGTGGGCTGTTGCCTATTAGCGCCTGTGTAGCGCTCTGCGTAGTGTCCGCATTGGTGGGTTGTGCGCCCCGTATAGCGCGAGGATCGGAGTGTTTGGCAATGTATGCAGAGGCGCATGCGCACTTCATACAAGGCACACATCTCTTCACGGGACGTCCATGTTGCCGCTACTCGGGGAACGTGTGCTGGGCGGATGTGTCCGTGACCGCAGCGCTGCAATCCAGCTTGTCGGCGGCTCTGCTGCCCGGTGATCACTGACCAGCCGCCGGCTCTGTGTGTATGGAGGGGAATGGATAGAGAGCTGGAGATCTCCACCCAGCGGCCCCTACATGTGATTGTGTGACCGGAGCACCGACTACCACAGATGTACAGAGAGCGCCTGGGAGGAAGAGACCACCTGAAATATGAGACTGTCTGATCTCCACACAACACGCCATCCAATCCAGAGAGGAGAGCGGAGTACAGAGCCCGGCACTTCTCCACTATGGCCAGTAAATGGCGCTCCAGTCTAATCTCCAAACTTCTATACTTCCTGTATGAACAGGACTAGAATACTCCCCCTTCTGTATGCAGAACTACAATACTCCTCCCTCTATATACAGGACTACAATACCCCCCTGTATACAGGACTAGAATACTCCCCCTTCTGTATGTAGAAGTACAATACTCCTCCCTCTATATACGGGACTAGAATACCCCCCCTGTATACGGGACTAGAATACCCCCCCTGTATACGGGACTAGAATACCCCCCCTGTATACGGGACTAGAATACCCCCCCTGTATACGGGACTAGAATACTCCCTCTGTATACAGAACTACAATACCCCCTCTGTATACAGGACTAGAATACTCCCCCTTCTGTATGCAGAACTACAATACTCCCCCCGTATACAGAACTACAATACCCCCCTGTATACAGGACTAGAATACTCCCCCTTTTGTATGCAGAACTACAATACACCCCCCCCCCGTATACAGAACTACAATACCCCCCTGTATACAGGACTAGAATACTCCCCCTTCTGTATGCAGAACTACAATACTCCCTCTATATACAGGACTACAATACCCCCCCTGTATACAGGACTAGAATACTCCTGTATGCAGAACTACAATACCCCCCCATATACAGAACTACAATCCCCCCATATATATCTATAATACTCCCCCCTATATATAAATATATATACATAAAGAACTAGAACACTCCCCCCCTCTGTAAACAGGACTAGAATACCCCCCCTCTTGTATACGGGACTAGAATACTCCCTCTGTATACAGAACTACAATACCCCCATCTATATATATATATAGAGAGAGAGAGAACTACAATACTCCCCCTCTATATACAGAACTATAATACTCCCCTATATATATATATATATATATATACAGAACTAGAACACTCCCCCTCTGTAAACAGGACTAGATTACTCTCCCCCACATATATATATATATATATATACACACACACACACACCTACTAGAATACCCCCCCTCTATGCAGAACTACAATGCTCCCCCTTCTATATACAGAGCTACAATACCCCCCCTGTATACAGAACTACAATACTCCTCCCTCTATAAACAGGACTAGAATTATTTATTATTATACAGGATTTATTTAGCGCCAACAGTTTGCTCAGTGCTTTACAATATATACTCCTCCCCCCTCTATATACAGGACTAGAATACTCCCCCCCCCCCCCCATATATATATATCAAAAAATAGCAGTGTTTGTATTCTTCTTTACAAACTCAAACATTCACTATATAAACTGAAAAATGTTTGAAGATTTTGCTTTCCTTTGAATCACTTAATGAATATTTAGTTGTATAAGCACTGTTTCTGAGAACTGCTGTACATCTGTGTTGCATGGAGTCACCCAACTTCTGGCACCTGTGAACAGGTATTCCAGTCCAGGATGATTGGACTACATTCCACAGTTCTTCTCTATTTCTTGGTTTTGCCTCAGAAACTGCATTTTTGATGTCACCCCACAAGTTTTCTATTGGATTAAGATCCGGGGATTGGGCTGGCCACTCCATAAGGTCAATCTTGTTGGTCTGGAACCAAGATGTTGCACGTTTACTGGTGTGTTTGGGGTCGTTGTCTTGTTGGAACACCCATTTCAAGGGCATTTCCTCTTCAGCATAAGGCAGCATGACCTCTTCAAGTATTCTGATGTATTCAAACTGATCCATGATCAGTGGTATGCGATAAATAGGCCCAACACCGTAGTATGAGAAACATCCCTATATCATGGTGCTTGCGCAACCAGGTTTTGGTTGCCATTTTAAAGCATTTGCGATCATTTTAGCTGAGCAGCCTATCATTTTCTGCACTTCTTTATATGTTTTCCCCTCTCCAATCAACTTTTCAATCAAGGTACGCTGTTCTTCTGAACAATGTCTGGAACGACCCATTTTCCTCAGAATTTCAGAGAGAAATGCACTGTAACCAGCATGTACAACATTTGCTGCCTTCCTTCCTTAAATAAGGGCAATAATTGCCACCTGGTTTTCAAAGAATGAATGACCTCACTAATAGAACTCCACACTGCTATTATTTGAACAGGCCCCTTTCACTTAGTGATTCAATTACACAGAATCAGCAGCATGCATGTCATGACTGTTGGGTCTGTTGGATTTCTATTACTCTACTACACCTGCTAGTAAATTATTTGCCATGTAGAAATATCATTTCTACCAAAAACAGTGATTGATCCGGTTAGTGATGTCTGACTGCTATTATTTTGAACACAACTGTGTGTGTGTATATGTATATGTATGTATGTGTGTGTGTGTATGTATATATATATATATATACAGTGTGTATCTATATACAGAACTAGAATACCCCCTCCCCTCTATATACAGAACTACAATACTCGTTCTATAAATAGGACAATACTCCCCTTCTATAAACAGGACTAGAATACTCCTCCCTCTATATACAGCACCACAATACTTCTTTTAGATACAGAACCACAATACTCATTGCTCTATATTTGGGACTACAGTACTCCTCCCTCTATATACAGGACTACAGTACTCTTCCCTCCATATACAGTGATCAGCATAAATGAGTACACCCCAACAGATTTGTCAGAAAACCTTTCCTTTCAGAATCCACATTTTCTATGGGATTCTACATTACAAAATAATCCCACAATTGCAGGCCATTGATTGCAAACAAGATTTGTTAATCTGCACACACAAAAACATATTTTTCCTAACAAATTAAGACCATTTTGCAAAAATTAATACACCCTAATGAAATCTTCAGAGTAAAGCTAAATTTTAGACAACAAAATCCTAATTAACAAGAATTCAACCACAGGTAAGTCTAATTATTCATTAAACACGTATCCAGCAGACAGTTGATTATAAAAGGGCGTTACTTAAAGAAAATCCCTCCCATTTCATGCTGTCAGCAATGGCACCACATGGCAGAGAAATGTCACAAGGCCTGAGAGAAAATAATTTCTTTACACAAGAAAGGTGAAGGCTAGAAGAAGATCAGTTAAGCTTTACTTGTCAGTCAGAATACTGTAGCAAAAGTGATACAAACATTTAACAAAGATGGAACTGCAACCATCTCATATAGACATCCAGGCCATCCACGGAAGTTAACACCTAGGACAGAAGCTTCTTCTGATCAGAAGGGTTGATGAAAATCGCCATGCAAGTTCACTGCAGTTAGCTAAAGTAGAAAGCCAAACTGGGGTGATTGTTTCCGTGACACAATGGGGTTTATTTACTAAAGCTGGAGAGTCCAAAATCAGACTCCCTTCTGCATAGAAACCAATCAGCTTCTAACCTCAGCTTGTTCAATGAAGCTTTGGCAATGAAACCTGGAAGCTGATTGGTTTCTATGCAGAAGGGAGTCTGATTTTGGACTCTCCAGCTTTAGTAAATAAACCCCAATACAACATACACTGCAGAGAAATGGCATGCATGGGTGTCATCGACAAAGAAAGCCTCTCCTAAAGCCCATGCACAAAAAAGTCCAATTAGAATTTGCCAGGATCCATGCTGAAAAAGAAGACACCTGGGACTCAGTACTTTGGAGTAATTAAAGCAAGAAAATGTTTTTGGAACTTATGGCTTCAGAACTGTATGGAATCACAATGGTGAGGAGTACAAAGAAAAATGCATGGTGCAGTGAAACATGATGATGGCAGTGTCCTTCTGTGGACTGCATGAGTGCTGCTGGTGTCGGGAGCTGCATTTCATTGATGGTATCATGAATTCACAGATGTACTGCTCTATATTGAAAGAGAAGATGCTACCATCACTCCGTGCCCTTGGTCGTCGTGCACTTTTCCAGCATGACAATGATCCAAAGCACATCTAAGGCCACTGTTGCATTTCTGTGAAAGGACAGGGTGAAAGTGATTCAGCGGCCAAGTATGTCTCCTGATCTGAACCCAATCGAACACCTATGGGGAATTCTGAAGAGACAAGTTGAGCATCACTCTCCATCCAGCATCCAGGATCTAAAAAAGGTTGTTCTTGAAGAATGGAAAAAGATACGATGGATATAAAAAAGTCTACACACCCCTGTTAAAATGTCAGGTTTCTGTGATGTAAAAAAATGAGACTAAGATAAAGAATTTCAGAACTTTTTCCATTTTAATGTGACCTATAACTCAATTATCTTTTAGGGGAGGGGAGGGGCGGGAGTAAACAAACTAAAATAATGTGATTGTATAAGTGTGCACACCCTCTTATAACTGGGGATGTAGCTGTGTTCAGAATTAAGCAATCACATTCAAAATCATGTTAAAAAGGAGTCAGTACACACCTGCCATCATTTAAAGTTCCTTTGATTAACCCCAAATAAAGTTTAGCTGTTCTAGTAGGTCTTTCCTGACATTTTCTTAGTCGCATCCTACAGCAAAAGCCATTGTCCGCAGAGGGCTTCCAAAGCATCAGAGGGATCTCATTGTTAAAAGGTATCAGGAGAAGGGTACAAAAGAATTTCCAAGGCATTAGATATACCATGGAACACAGTGAAGACAGTCAACATCAAGTGGAGAAAATATAGCGGAACAGTAACATTACCAAGAACTGGACATCCCTCCAAAATTGATGAAAAGACGAGAAGAAACCGGGTCTAGAAGGCAGCCTAGAAGCCTACAGCAACATTAAAGGAGCTGCAGGAATATCTGGAAAGTACTGGCTATGTGGTCCATGTGACAACAATCTCCTGTATTCTTCATATATCTGCGCTATGGGGTAGAGTGGCAAGATGGAAGCCTTTTTTTACAAAGAAAAACATCCAAGCCGTGCTAAATTTTGCAAAAACCCACCTGAAGTCTCCCAAAAGCATGTGGAAAAATGTGTTATGGCCTGATGAAACCAAGGTTGAACGTTTTGGCCATAATTCCAAAAGATATGTTTAGCACAAAAACAACACTGCACATCACCAAAGGAACACCATACCCACAGTGAAGCATGGTGGTGGCAGCATCATGCTTTGGGGCTGTTTTTCTTCAGTTGGAACTGGGGCCTTAGTCAAGGTAGAAGGAATTATGAACAGTTCCAAATACCAGTCAATATTGGCACAACACCTTCAGGCTTCTGCTAGAAAGCTGAACATGTGGAACTTCATCTTTCAGCATGACGACCACTCAAAGCATACATCCAAATCAAAGGAATAGCTTCAGCAGAAGAAGATTAAAGTTTTGGAATGGCCCAGCCAGAGCCCAGACCTGAATCCCATCAAAAATCTGTGGGGTGATCTGAAGAGGGCTGTGTGCAGGGGATGCCCTCGCAATCTGACAGATTTGGAGTGTTTTTGCAAGGAAGAGTGGACAAATATTGCCAAGTCAAGATGTGCCATGCTGATTCTCATAACCAAAAAGACTGAGTGCTGGAACCAAATCAAAAGGTGCTTCAACAAAGTATTAGTTTAAGGGTGTGCACACTTATGCAATCATATTATGTTAGTTTTTATAATTTTTACTTCCCTCCACTTAAAAGATTTAAGTTTGTGTTTCAATTGAGTTGTACAGTTTACAGGTCACATTAAAGGTGGAAAAAGTTCTGAAATTATTTATCTTTGTCTCATTTTTTACATCACAGAAACCTGACATTGTAACGGGGGTGTAGACTATTTATGTCCACTGTAGATATTGCAATATGTCGCCAACTTCCCTGCCTAAAAGACTTGGTGCTGTCCTTACAAATGGAGGTCATACAAAATACTAGATGGAGTAGTTTTTGTTGTGGAGTGTATTCATTTTGCACCAACTAATTTGAGTAAAAAGATTTAGTAATTGAAGTTATATTATTAACCTCACTTTCATGTAATGAGCTAAACAAATGTTCTATAAAACTCAGTTTTGTCAAAACTTTTGAAATTGTTCATTGTGTTCACTGAGATATTGATTCAAATGTTACTTTTCAAAAGGGGTTTAGTTATTTATGCTGAGCACTGTACATGGAGACTGTACCTCTAAGTACTAACTCCTGTCTTGGCTTCCAATACTAATACTTGTATTGATCTCTGAGTACTGATACCTGTACCGATCTGAGCACTAATACTTCTACTGAGCTGTGGATACCTGTACCTACGGTGCATGCAGAAAGTATTCATAGCACTTAACTTTTGCCACATTTTGTTATGTTACAGCCTTATTCCTAAATGGATTAAATTCATTTTTTTCCTCAACATTCTACAAACAATACCTCATAATGACAACATGAAAGGAGTTCGTTTTGAAATCTTTGCAATTTATTAAAAATTAAAAAAAAAAACCCCATGTACATAAGTATTCACAGCCTCTGCCATGACACTCAAAATTGAGCTCTGGTGCATCCTGTTCCCACTGATCATCCTTTAGATGTTTCCACAACTTGACTGGAGTCTACCTGTGGGAAATTCAGTTGATTGGACATGATTAGGAAAGGCAGAAACGTGTCTTTATAAGGTCCCACAGTTAACAATGCATGATAGAGCACAAACCAAGTCAAGAAGTCCAAGGAATTGTCCGTAGACCTCCGAGACAGCATTGTATCAAGGCACAGATCTGGGGAAGGGTACAGAAAAATTTCTACAGCATTGAAGGTCCCAATGAGCACAGTGGCCTCCATCATCCGTAAATGGTAGGTTGGAACCACCAGGAATCTTCCTAGAGCGGGGCACCCAGCCAAAATGAGCGATTGAGGGAGAAGGGCCTTTGCCAAGGAAGTAACCAAGCACCCGATGGTCACTCTGAAAGAGCTCCAGCATTTCTCTGTGGAGAGAGGAGAACCTTCCAGAAGAACATCCATCTCTGCAGCACTCCACCAATCAGGCCTGTATGGTAGAGTGGCTAGACGGAAGCCACTCCTCAATGAAAGGCAAAATGGCAGCCCACCTGGAGCTTGCCAAAAGGCACCTGAGGGACTCTCAGACTATGAGAAACAAAACTCTCTGGTCTGATGAAACAAAGATTGAATTCTTTGGACTGAATGCTAAGCGTCATGTCTAGAGGAAACCAGGCACCGCTCACCATCTGGCCAATACCATCCCTACAATGAAGCATGGTGGTGGCAGCATCATGTTATGGGGATGTTTTTCAGTGGCAGGAACTGGAAGACTAGTCAGGATTGAAGGAAAGATGAATGCAGCAATGTGCAGAGACATCCTTGATGAAAACTTGTTCCAGAGCGCTGTGGACATTAGACTAGGGCGACGGTTCATCTTTCAACAGGACAACGACCCTAAGCACACAATGGAGTGGCTACTGGCAAACTCTGTGAATGTCCTGGAGTGGCCCAGCCAGAGCCCAGACTTGAACCCAATTGAACATCTCTGGAGAGATCTGAAAATGGCTGTGCACCGACACTCCCCATCCAACCTGATGGAGCTTGATAGGTACTGCAAAGAAGAATGGGGGAAATTACCCAAAAATAGGTGTGCCACGCTTGTAGCTTCATACTCCAAATGACTTGAGGCTGTAATTGGTGCTAAAGGGGCTTCAACAAAGTATTGAGCAAACGCTGTGAATATTTATGTACATGGGGTTTTTTATTTTTAATAAATTGCAAAGATTTCAAAACGAACTTCTTTTATGTTGTAATTATGGGGTATTTGTTGGGGAAAAAATTAATTTAATCCATTTTGGAAAAAGGCTGTAACATAACAAAATGTGGCAAAAGTTAAGCGCTGTGAATACTTTCTGGATGCACTGTAGTTCTAAGTACTAATTGTCAGCACCTGTGGTAGTGAGCTCTTGATCCACAACTTGGGGTTCCCAGGGTGCGCAGTCTAAGCCCCAGCCTGCTTGTTCACCAGGGCCCCTGATGGTGGGGATGGACTTGCAGCAGGCTGGGTCCAGGTCCCGGCCCCCAGGTACACTCAGCTGAGGTAGAGGAGACCGCTAGCGGGAGCAGGGTACAATGGGAGAAGACAGAGGGAATCCAGTAGGCAAGCCGAGGTCAGGACTGGCGGAAAACAAGCAATGTCAGGTACGAACTCGGGGTCGGTACACAGACTATATAGGATTCACAGTAGTAACACAAGGGAGTTCCAACAACAAGATGTTACTCAGGCAAAGTGGGACAGACTGAGCATGTCTTATATAGACAAGTCAGCTAGGAGGCGGGCCAGAAAGTGATAGAAGGGAAGGACATAAAACCCAGGGAGTAGCAGACGACACCCACAGGTGAGCACAGACAAACACACATGTGAATGAATCAAGAGCAGCAAAGAGGTAAGAATAAATACACAAGAGGCTGCAAGCTAACTTAACAGTGGCTGAAATCCCCAATAGGGAATATTGATGGAGTTAATAGTGAAAAACCAACCAACTTAAAGTGGTCCAATACTGGATAAATTAACACAAGTGAATAAGCTCAATACAACGTATTGATATATACTGAAAAACCACACGTGATCTCAACACTGGGGGATAAATCCTGCAAAAAGTGACAAAACGTGCTCTGTGTCCAAACACATCATATAATGAATATATAAACCCCTATAAAAATATATGACTGGTCCAGTAATGAACCCGTAACAATATTGTGAATAGAAAATATAAATCTTCTGTAAAATATATAAACACAAATCCAATCTGACAATACGTGACACCAGTGTCCTCAAAAAAATGTAAAAACATGCAGGTGAATCTTGTGGCCAGCTGATAAAGGGGGCGGCATAGTGGTTCTAGCTAAGGAATATTATTTAAATGAATTAAAGACACAATTAGCGGATAATACTACTTATCAAGTGCTCTCGAAGGATCCAACGCATAAATACAAACAAGAATTGGAAAAATTGATTAATAAAGGGGTAGATAAAAAGGTTTTGAATAAGAAAGAATCTAAATACCTTGTACCGGAAACTTGTAGAAGTCCAATCATATATACAGTTCCCAAGATACATAAGAACAAGGACGCACCACCAGGAAGGCCAATAGTCAACGGGATTCAATCAGTATTAGCGAGACTTGGCCAGTATATTGATATATACCTACAACCTCTTGTGAAGGAAACCCAGTCGTACTTAAGAGATACGAAACATCTGATCCAACTTCTTGGAGAATTAAAAGAGGACTCTAACAATAGGATTATAGCATGTGCGGATGTTTCATCCTTGTACGCTATTATCAGTCACGGTGAAGCAAGAGAAGTGGTTGATTGGGGTCTGAACGAGTTTGGTAATCTTACATATACCCAAAATAGTTTTCTGTTGGAGTGTTTAGACTTTTGTCTCACACACAACTATTTTTGGCATGAGAATAAGTTTTATAGCCAAATTAAAGGCGTAGCCATGGGAGCAAGGTTCGCTCCAAGTGTGACGAACTTGTTCATGGCATTTTGGGAAAAAGAGGTAGTATATAGGAATCCCCCAGCCAGTCTGACATTATACAAGAGATATATTGATAATATGATCATAATATGGGAAGGTGAATTAGAGGCCTTACAAGATTTTCTCAATTCATTGCACTGTTCAACAAATTTTTATTTTTTGCCAGTTTTGGAAACAAAAGGATCCATTTCTTAATGAATTTCACATTCTGAGTTCAAATATAACAATGAAATTTGTCAATTGGCTCTAGTTTTTCTGTAAACGGAAAGTTTTCTACTATAGGCGTAATGACTACATAATGCACAATAATTATATAGATAGATGTCTTTCCACAAATATAAAGCAAGTGATATTGACTACATAACAAAGCCTAAATGGCATAATATATTGCATAGGATTACCAAGAAAAATTATAGCCATAAGCTAAGTTGAATCATTTTAATACTTAGGATTCTCACTAGTTTTGTCTTCAGTTTGTGTCGGTTTTGCTTCTCTTGGCTTTTCTCTTGTATTCGAGGAAAGGGCTATCTCTTACAACTGCACGTGACTACACGCTTCAGGTTCTTCCTCACTTGACTCAACCACGAAGGATTCTGGTGCTTTAGGAATTGGTAGCCCCTCTCCATGAGGAACTGGACGTATTGCCGATGGAATATTTGGATAGTGCACAGATAACTTTTTCTTCTTATTTAGCCCTTTTACAATTGGAGGCACCATACAAAAGTAACAATTACTAACATGATCTGTTGGCTCTCTCCAAATCATTGCACAGCGAAAGGCATAGATGCCTTTTTTCCATTCAACCATTGCTCCAGTGCCGTCCCACAAGAATTGCAGCATATATGTGGTGCCCAGCTCTTGTCCTGGTCTCCTATCTTGCAGCCAAAATACAAGTTGTAGGCTTTCTTAATCATTCCTGTTATCCTCCTTTTTTGATATAGCAGAAATTATCTGCTTTATTCACACAAGTTCGAGGCATTACTGAGTAGCCTATATAAGCATAAAACGAAATGTAAAGACGCTGTCGAACTACAATCAGCTACAGATACTGCAGCTTTTATGCAGTGAAGTGATGCAATTAAAGGCTAATATTGCATCATCTCAGTATACATGCAATTTTCTATTGGTCACCAGTATCAATTGCGCAATATGCAGCTGAAGTTGCATCATAATTTTGAATGGCTTACGTCATTAGATGGGTGAATATATCATGGAAACTAGAGCCAATCAACATTTTTTAGGGTCATTTTCGTTTTCAGCACCCCAAAATTATGTAAGATTAGCTAATTTTATGCCCAAAACTTTTTACCTGTTGAACAGTGATATGAATAACAAGAACATTAAATTACTTGGGAGTTTAGTAGTGCCAATATCAATTTTCTGGACTTAACCATTACTATGGACAAGGGGGTGATTAACACTAAAACCTTTTTTAAGGATATAGATAGGAATGGTTACATCCCTATAACGAGTTGTCATTTTCCAGCTTGGTTGCTGAATATACCTAAAGGACAATTTATCAGATTAAAAAGAAATTGCACCAAAAGAGAAGATTATGATCAACAGGTAGAAATGATGAGTCATAGATTTATTGATAAAGGTTACCCTACAGAGACGATCAATGGCTTTTTGTCGAAAGTGGGTAACATAGATAGGGTACTACTACTTAAAGATAAGGATAAAAAAGAGAATTTTGAAGGCCAAGATAGCTGTCATATTGGATTTTAATGCACATTATAAGAAAATTGAACACATTTTTAAAAAACATTGGTCGATTTTAAAAGCGGACCTTGAGTTACATAATGTACTACCTGATAAACCTAATTTTATTTATCGTAAAGCCCCCATATTGAGAAATAAGTTAGTTAAAAATGTTCTAGATCCTCCTATCAAAAATAGATACATTACTTTTTTGGATCAGATAGGGTTTTTCCCATGTAAAGTATGTTTCGCATGTAGGGCCACTAAAGGTCAAAATGTAAAACGTAAGACTTTTGTGGCAACTAACACTGGTGAAGAATTTAGGATCGGTGACTTCATTACATGTAGGACAGAAGGAGTAGTATATTGTTTGGAATGTAAATGTGGCTTACAGTATACTGGTAGAACCAAGAGGCCACTTTGGAAAAGGATACGAGAACATGTCCAAAATATACAAAAAGGTTTTCCAAAACATAGTGTTTCTAGACATTTTTCTATGTGTCATAATAAGGATTCATCATCCCTGCGTTTTTGGGGATTGGAAAAGTATAAACGTCACTGGAGAGGCAGTAACAAGGTGCGTACATTGAGTAAAGCAGAATCCCATTGGATCTATAATATGAAGACGCAGGCACCTGGAGGACTGAACGTTGAATTCGACCTCAATTGTTTTATTAGTGATTATTAGTTTTTTTATCTACCTGTTTTTATTATTATTATTATTATTATTATTATTAAAGAATTATTTTAATATACATTAGTACATTATATACTGTACACCGAGTGGTATGTGGTGTATTTGCCAGGTTTTTAATATATTTTTAATATAGATTTTTAATAATATATAAAAGAATACTTTTTTTTATATATTTATAAGTTTACTCCCCTTTTTTTTAGTATTTAGTTTTTTAGCGTTAGTTGAGTATTATGGTTATTATCAATAGACATCCCGGCAATTAATATCTATATTAATATTGTTTCCACGTAGAGGGTCTTATAATTATTAATTAGTCGTCATGAGGGTTTTTCAGTATTTTAGTATATAAGAGTCATATAGTGATTATTAGAGATGAGCGAAGAAATGAAAAATTCGATTCGACTGATTCGGCGAATTCGTGGACAATATTCGATTCGAGTCGAATAAATTCGCTGTGAATTTAACTTAAAAAAGGGTGTTTCTAGGCTTCAGAGAGACTTAATATTAGTGCAGAACACTGTACCTTTAATTTAAATGCCCTTGGAGTCTGCTGGGGAAGAGAAATAATACTGTCAGTCAGTATGACATGCAGATGAGTGCCGTCGATCTTAGAATCACCGCACACTTCACTCATTTGGGCAGTCACGGGGCCAAAACCAGAGTGTGGAGCCACAGTGTGGCGGTGGAGGCAGCAGCAATGGGAGGCCATACAGCACCCTATGACAAAAATGGAAACCACCAGCAGTGTGAGGAGACCTGAAAGTGGCACATGGCAGAGTGTGGCGATAGAGACAGCAGCAATGGGAGGCCGTACAGGGACCCATGACACACTCTGGACCTGGCAGCAGCATGAGGAGGCGGTACAGGGGCCCATGACAGATTACGGGCCTGGCAGCAGCATGAGGAGTCGGTACAGGGGCCCATGGCAGATTACGGGCCTGGCAGCAGCAATGGGAGGCCGTACAGGGACCCATGACACACTCTGGACCTGGCAGCAGCATGGGGAGGCGGTACAGGGGCCCATGACAGATTACGGGCCTGGCAGCAGCATGAGGAGTCGGTACGGGGGCCCATGACACACTCTGGACCTGGCAGCAGCATGAGGAGGCGGTACAGGGGCGCATGACAGATTACGAGCCTGGCAGCAGCAACTTGGACAGGAGGACGTTCAGCTTCTGCACCGTCGGGTGCGTGCTCGCAAACTGTTGTCTCTTGGAAACGGATTCCAAGAAAGACTGCTGACGGAATCCGTGAAGAGGAGTAGCAGGAGAAGGAGCATCTGAACGAGCGGAATATGCCAACAAGCGACAACAGTGGCCCATGACAGATTACGGGCCTGGCAGCAGCATGAGGAGTCGGTACGGGGGCCCATGGCAGATTACGGGCCTGGCAGCAGCTATGGGAGGCCCGTAATCTGCCAGCACCCTATGACAAAAAATGGAACCCACCAGCAGTGTGAGGAGACCTGAAAGTGGCACATGGCAGAGTGTGGCGATGGAGACAGCAGCAATGGGAGGCCGTACAGGGACCCATGAGAGACTCTGGACCTGGCAGCAGCATGAGGAGGCGGTATAGGGGCCCATGGCAGATTAGGGGCCTGGCAGCAGCTATGGGAGGCCCGTAATCTGCCAGCACCCTATGACAAAAAATGGAACACACCAGCAGTGTGAGGAGACCTGAAAGTGGCACATGGCAGAGTGTGGCGATGGAGGCAGCAGCAATGGGAGGCCGTACAGGGACCCATGAGAGACTCTGGACTTGGCAGCAGCATGAGGAGGCGGTATAGGGGCCCATGGCAGATTAGGGGCCTGGCAGCAGCTATGGGAGGCCCGTAATCTGCCAGCACCCTATGACAAAAAATGGAACACACCAGCAGTGTGAGGAGACCTGAAAGTGGCACATGTTTGGGGCATGATTCATGGCGGATTTAGTCAGTTGTGTCAGGAACTGGTGGTTTGAAATCCAGACTAATCCACGCCTGATTCATTTTCACAAACGTGAGTCTCTCCACACTTTGGGTGGACAGTCGTGTCCTCCGCGGAGTTGCAATACCTCCTGCCGCACTAAACACGCGCTCCGATGCCACGCTACTGGCCGGGCATGACAGCCTTTCAAGGGCAAATTCAGCTAGTTGGGGCCAAAGGTCAAGTTTCGTTGCCCAGTAGTCAAGGGGATTGTCTACCTCGGTTGGCAGGGTGCTGTCCAAGTAGGCCTAAGCCTGTTGTTTGAGGTCCTGCTCCAGGTCCACCTGATGCTGCTGCTGCTGCTGCGGCTGGTTAGTAGTTTCCTCACTGCGCTGGTGAAGAAAGCTACTCATCATCGACTGCAGACTGAGGCAGCCGCTGCTGGTGGAGCTGCCACTGCTCCTACCACCCCACCCCTCCCCTGCTGCCATGGCAGCGGAACACGAGCGCACAGGGCCCACAGTGTCTGAGGATGGACGTTGGCGCAGACAGGCAGAGACCAGCTGACTACATAGGTGTTTTTTATAGTACGTTATTTTGGCCTCCCTCTCAGCAGGTGTGAAAAAGGCCACCATTTTTGAACGGTAGCGAGGGTCCAACAAGGTGGACAGCCAAAAGTCATCCCTCTGTCTGATGGTTATTATTCGGCTGTCGCTACGCAAGCAACCGAGCATGCTATGGGCCATTTGTGCCAAGGAATGCGAGGGACTCCCTGCCTCCATCTCCACAGCATACTGCCACGGTGCGTCTAGGTCCTCTGTCTCCTCTTCCTCCTCCTCTACCAGATGCTCCTGCTCCTCCACTCCTGTCCGCTGAGTGGAAAAACCACCCATTTCACTCAATAATTCCTGAGCACCAATGTCCTCCTCTACCTCCTCCTCTTCTTCCAGTCCTGCCCCCACAGGGGCCATGTGGCGTTGAGATCTGTGCGCCACGTCTACCGCACCCTGACCAGCCATTGTTAACAGCATTTGTTCCAGGACGTGCAACAGAGGAATGACGTCGTTCATCCCATAGTCCTGCCGACTCACGAATAGCGTGGCCTCCTCAAAGGGCCTGAGCAAGCGCAGGTGTCACGCATGAGCTGCCAATGGCTGACATCTAAGTTACACAGGGAGTACCTTTATCTGCTTTTAACATCAGGAAATCTGTGATGGCCTTTTGCTGTTCGTAAAGGCGGTCTAACATATGTAGGGTTGAATTCCACCTTGTTGCAACGTCACAGCATGAGGAGTCGGTATAGGGGCCCATGGCAGATTAGGGGCCTGGCAGCAGTTATGGGAGGCCCATAATCTGCCAGCACCCTATGACAAAAAATGGAACACACCAGCAGTGTGAGGAGACCTGAAAGTGGCACATGGCAGAGTGTGGCGATGGAGACAGCAGCAATGGGAGGCCGTACAGGGACCCATGAGAGACTCTGGACCTGGCAGCAGCATGAGGAGGCGGTATATAGGGGCCTACGGCAGATTAGGGGCCTGGCAGCAGCTATAGGAGGCCCGTAATCTGCCAGCACCCTATGTCAAAAAATTCAACACACCAGCAGTGTGTGAGGAGACCTGAAAGTGGCACATGGCAGAGTGTGGCGATGGAGACAGCAGCAATGGGAGGCCGTACAGGGACCCATGACAGACTCTGGACTTGGCAGCAGCATGAGGAGGCGGTATATAGGGGCTTATGGCAGATTAGGGGCCTGGCAGCAGCTATAGGAGGCCCGTAATCTGCCAGCACCCTATGTCAAAAAATTCAACACACCAGCAGTGTGAGGAGACCTGAAAGTGGCACATGGCAGAGTGTGGCGATGGAGACAGCAGCAATGGGAGGCCGTACAGGGACCCATGACAGACTCTGAACTTGGCAGCAGCATGAGGAGGCGGTATATAGGGGCCCATGGCAGATTAGGGGCCTGGCAGCAGCTATAGGAGGCCCGTAATCTGCCAGCACCCTATGTCAAAAAATTTAACACACCAGCAGTGTGAAGAGACCTGAAAGTGGCACATGGCAGCAGAGTGTGGCGATGGAGACAGCAGCAATGGGAGGCCGTACAGGGACCCATGAGAGACTCTAGACTTGGCAGCAGCATGAGGAGGCGGTATATAGGGGCCCATGGCAGATTAGGGGCCTGGCAGCAGCTATGTGAGGCCCGTAATCTGCCTGCACCCTATGTCAAAAAATTAAACACACCAGCAGTGTGAAGAGACCTGAAAGTGGCACATGGCATGAGAGACTCTGGACCTGGCAGCAGCAGGAGGAGGCGGTATAGGGGCCCATGGCTGATTAGGGGCCTGGCAGCAGCTATGTGAGGCCCGTTATCTTGCAGCACCCTATGTCAAAAAATTTAACACACCAGCAGTGTGAAGAGACCTGAAAGTGGCACATGGCAGCAGAGTGTGGCGATGGAGACAGCAGCAATGGGAGGCCGTACAGGGACCATGACAGACTCTGGACTTGGCAGCAGCATGAGGAGGCGGTATATAGGGGCCCATGGCAGATTAGGGGCCTGGCAGCAGCTATGTGAGGCCCGTTATCTTGCAGCACCCTATGTCAAAAAATTTAACACACCAGCAGTGTGAAGAGACCTGAAAGTGGCACATGGCAGCAGAGTGTGGCGATGGAGACAGCAGCAATGGGAGGCCGTACAGGGACCCATGAGAGACTCTGGACCTGGCAGCAGCAGGAGGAGGTGGTATATAGGGGCCCATGGCAGATTAGGGGCCTGGCAGCAGCTATGTGAGGCCCGTAATCTGCCTGCACCCTATGTCAAAAAATTTAACACACCAGCAGTGTGAAGAGACCTGAAAGTGGCACATGGCAGCAGAGTGTGGCGATGGAGACAGCAGCAATGGGAGGCCGTACAGGGACCATGACAGACTCTGGACTTGGCAGCAGCATGAGGAGGCGGTATATAGGGGCCCATGGCAGATTAGGGGCCTGGCAGCAGCTATGTGAGGCCCGTTATCTTGCAGCACCCTATGTCAAAAAATTTAACACACCAGCAGTGTGAAGAGACCTGAAAGTGGCACATGGCAGCAGAGTGTGGCGATGGAGACAGCAGCAATGGGAGGCCGTACAGGGACCCATGAGAGACTCTAGACTTGGCAGCAGCATGAGGAGGCGGTATATAGGGGCCCATGGCAGATTAGGGGCCTGGCAGCAGCTATGTGAGGCCCGTAATCTGCCTGCACCCTATGTCAAAAAATTTAACACACCAGCAGTGTGAAGAGACCTGAAAGTGGCACATGGCAGCAGAGTGTGGCGATGGAGACAGCAGCAATGGGAGGCCGTACAGGGACCATGACAGACTCTGGACTTGGCAGCAGCATGAGGAGGCGGTATATAGGGGCCCATGGCAGATTAGGGGCCTGGCAGCAGCTATGTGAGGCCCGTTATCTTGCAGCACCCTATGTCCAAAAATTTAACACACCAGCAGTGTGAAGAGACCTGAAAGTGGCACATGGCAGCAGAGTGTGGCGATGGAGACAGCAGCAATGGGAGGCCGTACAGGGACCCATGAGAGACTCTGGACCTGGCAGCAGCAGGAGGAGGTGGTATATAGGGGCCCATGGCAGATTAGGGGCCTGGCAGCAGCTATGTGAGGCCCGTAATCTGCCTGCACCCTATGTCAAAAAATTTAACACACCAGCAGTGTGAAGAGACCTGAAAGTGGCACATGGCAGCAGAGTGTGGCGATGGAGACAGCAGCAATGGGAGGCCGTACAGGGACCCATGAGAGACTCTGGACCTGGCAGCAGCAGGAGGAGGTGGTATATAGGGGCCCATGGCAGATTAGGGGCCTGGCAGCAGCTATGTGAGGCCCGTAATCTGCCTGCACCCTATGTCAAAAAATTTAACACACCAGCAGTGTGAAGAGACCTGAAAGTGGCACATGGCAGCAGAGTGTGGCGATGGAGACAGCAGCAATGGGAGGCCGTACAGGGACCCATGACAGACTCTGGACTTGGCAGCAGCATGAGGAGGCGGTATATAGGGGCCCATGGCAGATTAGGGGCCTGGCAGCAGCTATGTGAGGCCCGTTATCTTGCAGCACCCTATGTCAAAAAATTTAACACACCAGCAGTGTGAAGAGACCTGAAAGTGGCACATGGCAGCAGAGTGTGGCGATGGAGACAGCAGCAATGGGAGGCCGTACAGGGACCCATGAGAGACTCTAGACTTGGCAGCAGCATGAGGAGGCGGTATATAGGGGCCCATGGCAGATTAGGGGCCTGGCAGCAGCTATGTGAGGCCCGTAATCTGCCTGCACCCTATGTCAAAAAATTAAACACACCAGCAGTGTGAAGAGACCTGAAAGTGGCACATGGCATGAGAGACTCTGGACCTGGCAGCAGCAGGAGGAGGCGGTATAGGGGCCCATGGCTGATTAGGGGCCTGGCAGCAGCTATGTGAGGCCCGTTATCTTGCAGCACCCTATGTCAAAAAATTTAACACACCAGCAGTGTGAAGAGACCTGAAAGTGGCACATGGCAGCAGAGTGTGGCGATGGAGACAGCAGCAATGGGAGGCCGTACAGGGACCATGACAGACTCTGGACTTGGCAGCAGCATGAGGAGGCGGTATATAGGGGCCCATGGCAGATTAGGGGCCTGGCAGCAGCTATGTGAGGCCCGTTATCTTGCAGCACCCTATGTCAAAAAATTTAACACACCAGCAGTGTGAAGAGACCTGAAAGTGGCACATGGCAGCAGAGTGTGGCGATGGAGACAGCAGCAATGGGAGGCCGTACAGGGACCCATGAGAGACTCTGGACCTGGCAGCAGCAGGAGGAGGTGGTATATAGGGGCCCATGGCAGATTAGGGGCCTGGCAGCAGCTATGTGAGGCCCGTAATCTGCCTGCACCCTATGTCAAAAAATTTAACACACCAGCAGTGTGAAGAGACCTGAAAGTGGCACATGGCAGCAGAGTGTGGCGATGGAGACAGCAGCAATGGGAGGCCGTACAGGGACCATGACAGACTCTGGACTTGGCAGCAGCATGAGGAGGCGGTATATAGGGGCCCATGGCAGATTAGGGGCCTGGCAGCAGCTATGTGAGGCCCGTTATCTTGCAGCACCCTATGTCAAAAAATTTAACACACCAGCAGTGTGAAGAGACCTGAAAGTGGCACATGGCAGCAGAGTGTGGCGATGGAGACAGCAGCAATGGGAGGCCGTACAGGGACCCATGAGAGACTCTGGACCTGGCAGCAGCAGGAGGAGGTGGTATATAGGGGCCCATGGCAGATTAGGGGCCTGGCAGCAGCTATGTGAGGCCCGTAATCTGCCTGCACCCTATGTCAAAAAATTTAACACACCAGCAGTGTGAAGAGACCTGAAAGTGGCACATGGCAGCAGAGTGTGGCGATGGAGACAGCAGCAATGGGAGGCCGTACAGGGACCCATGACAGACTCTGGACTTGGCAGCAGCATGAGGAGGCGGTATATAGGGGCCCATGGCAGATTAGGGGCCTGGCAGCAGCTATGTGAGGCCCGTTATCTTGCAGCACCCTATGTCAAAAAATTTAACACACCAGCAGTGTGAAGAGACCTGAAAGTGGCACATGGCAGCAGAGTGTGGCGATGGAGACAGCAGCAATGGGAGGCCGTACAGGGACCCATGAGAGACTCTAGACTTGGCAGCAGCATGAGGAGGCGGTATATAGGGGCCCATGGCAGATTAGGGGCCTGGCAGCAGCTATGTGAGGCCCGTAATCTGCCTGCACCCTATGTCAAAAAATTAAACACACCAGCAGTGTGAAGAGACCTGAAAGTGGCACATGGCATGAGAGACTCTGGACCTGGCAGCAGCAGGAGGAGGCGGTATAGGGGCCCATGGCTGATTAGGGGCCTGGCAGCAGCTATGTGAGGCCCGTTATCTTGCAGCACCCTATGTCAAAAAATTTAACACACCAGCAGTGTGAAGAGACCTGAAAGTGGCACATGGCAGCAGAGTGTGGCGATGGAGACAGCAGCAATGGGAGGCCGTACAGGGACCATGACAGACTCTGGACTTGGCAGCAGCATGAGGAGGCGGTATATAGGGGCCCATGGCAGATTAGGGGCCTGGCAGCAGCTATGTGAGGCCCGTTATCTTGCAGCACCCTATGTCAAAAAATTTAACACACCAGCAGTGTGAAGAGACCTGAAAGTGGCACATGGCAGCAGAGTGTGGCGATGGAGACAGCAGCAATGGGAGGCCGTACAGGGACCCATGACAGACTCTGGACTTGGCAGCAGCATGAGGAGGCGGTATATAGGGGCCCATGGCAGATTAGGGGCCTGGCAGCAGCTATGTGAGGCCCGTTATCTTGCAGCACCCTATGTCAAAAAATTTAACACACCAGCAGTGTGAAGAGACCTGAAAGTGGCACATGGCAGCAGAGTGTGGCGATGGAGACAGCAGCAATGGGAGGCCGTACAGGGACCCATGAGAGACTCTAGACTTGGCAGCAGCATGAGGAGGCGGTATATAGGGGCCCATGGCAGATTAGGGGCCTGGCAGCAGCTATGTGAGGCCCGTAATCTGCCTGCACCCTATGTCAAAAAATTAAACACACCAGCAGTGTGAAGAGACCTGAAAGTGGCACATGGCATGAGAGACTCTGGACCTGGCAGCAGCAGGAGGAGGCGGTATAGGGGCCCATGGCTGATTAGGGGCCTGGCAGCAGCTATGTGAGGCCCGTTATCTTGCAGCACCCTATGTCAAAAAATTTAACACACCAGCAGTGTGAAGAGACCTGAAAGTGGCACATGGCAGCAGAGTGTGGCGATGGAGACAGCAGCAATGGGAGGCCGTACAGGGACCATGACAGACTCTGGACTTGGCAGCAGCATGAGGAGGCGGTATATAGGGGCCCATGGCAGATTAGGGGCCTGGCAGCAGCTATGTGAGGCCCGTTATCTTGCAGCACCCTATGTCAAAAAATTTAACACACCAGCAGTGTGAAGAGACCTGAAAGTGGCACATGGCAGCAGAGTGTGGCGATGGAGACAGCAGCAATGGGAGGCCGTACAGGGACCCATGAGAGACTCTGGACCTGGCAGCAGCAGGAGGAGGTGGTATATAGGGGCCCATGGCAGATTAGGGGCCTGGCAGCAGCTATGTGAGGCCCGTAATCTGCCTGCACCCTATGTCAAAAAATTTAACACACCAGCAGTGTGAAGAGACCTGAAAGTGGCACATGGCAGCAGAGTGTGGCGATGGAGACAGCAGCAATGGGAGGCCGTACAGGGACCATGACAGACTCTGGACTTGGCAGCAGCATGAGGAGGCGGTATATAGGGGCCCATGGCAGATTAGGGGCCTGGCAGCAGCTATGTGAGGCCCGTTATCTTGCAGCACCCTATGTCAAAAAATTTAACACACCAGCAGTGTGAAGAGACCTGAAAGTGGCACATGGCAGCAGAGTGTGGCGATGGAGACAGCAGCAATGGGAGGCCGTACAGGGACCCATGAGAGACTCTAGACTTGGCAGCAGCATGAGGAGGCGGTATATAGGGGCCCATGGCAGATTAGGGGCCTGGCAGCAGCTATGTGAGGCCCGTAATCTGCCTGCACCCTATGTCAAAAAATTTAACACACCAGCAGTGTGAAGAGACCTGAAAGTGGCACATGGCAGCAGAGTGTGGCGATGGAGACAGCAGCAATGGGAGGCCGTACAGGGACCATGACAGACTCTGGACTTGGCAGCAGCATGAGGAGGCGGTATATAGGGGCCCATGGCAGATTAGGGGCCTGGCAGCAGCTATGTGAGGCCCGTTATCTTGCAGCACCCTATGTCCAAAAATTTAACACACCAGCAGTGTGAAGAGACCTGAAAGTGGCACATGGCAGCAGAGTGTGGCGATGGAGACAGCAGCAATGGGAGGCCGTACAGGGACCCATGAGAGACTCTGGACCTGGCAGCAGCAGGAGGAGGTGGTATATAGGGGCCCATGGCAGATTAGGGGCCTGGCAGCAGCTATGTGAGGCCCGTAATCTGCCTGCACCCTATGTCAAAAAATTTAACACACCAGCAGTGTGAAGAGACCTGAAAGTGGCACATGGCAGCAGAGTGTGGCGATGGAGACAGCAGCAATGGGAGGCCGTACAGGGACCCATGACAGACTCTGGACTTGGCAGCAGCATGAGGAGGCGGTATATAGGGGCCCATGGCAGATTAGGGGCCTGGCAGCAGCTATGTGAGGCCCGTAATCTGCCTGCACCCTATGTCAAAAAATTAAACACACCAGCAGTGTGAAGAGACCTGAAAGTGGCACATGGCATGAGAGACTCTGGACCTGGCAGCAGCAGGAGGAGGCGGTATAGGGGCCCATGGCTGATTAGGGGCCTGGCAGCAGCTATGTGAGGCCCGTTATCTTGCAGCACCCTATGTCAAAAAATTTAACACACCAGCAGTGTGAAGAGACCTGAAAGTGGCACATGGCAGCAGAGTGTGGCGATGGAGACAGCAGCAATGGGAGGCCGTACAGGGACCCATGAGAGACTCTGGACCTGGCAGCAGCAGGAGGAGGCGGTATATAGGGGCCTATGGCAGATTAGGGGCCTGGCAGCAGCTATAGGAGGCCCGTAATCTGCCAGCACCCTATGTCAAAAAATTCAACACACCAGCAGTGTGAGGAGACCTGAAAGTGGCACATGTTTGAGGCATGATTCATGGCGGATTTAGTCAGTTGTGTCAGGAACTGGTGGTTTGAAATCCAGACTAATCCACGCCTGATTCATTTTCACAAACGTGAGTCTCTCCACACTTTGGGTGGACAGTCGTGTCCTCCGCGGAGTTACAATACCTCCTGCCGCACTAAACACGCGCTCCGATGCCACGCTACTGGCCGGGCATGACAGCCTTTCAAGGGCAAATTCAGCTAGTTGGGGCCAAAGGTCAAGTTTCGTTGCCCAGTAGTCAAGGGGATTGTCTACCTCGGTTGGCAGGGTGCTGTCCAAGTAGGCCCAAGCCTGTTGTTTGAGCTCCTGCTCCAGGTCCACCTGATGCTGCTGCTGCTGCTGCGGCTGGTTAGTAGTTTCCTCACTGCGCTGGTGAAGAAAGCTACTCATCATCGACTGCAGACTGAGGCAGCCGCTGCTGGTGGAGCTGCCACTGCTCCTACCACCCCACCCCTCCCCTGCTGCCATGCCAGCGGAACGCGAGCGCACAGGGCCCACAGTGTCTGAGGATGGACGTTGGCGCACAAAGGCAGAGACCAACTGACTACATAGGTGGTTTTTATAGTACGTAATTTTGGCCTCCCTCTCAGCAGGTGTGAAAAAGGCCACCATTTTGGACCGGTAGCGAGGGTCCAACAAGGTGGACAGCCAAAAGTCATCCCTCTGTCTGATGGTTATTATTCGGCTGTCGCTACGCAAGCAACCGAGCATGCTATGGGCCATTTGTGCCAAGGAATGCGAGGGACTCCCTGCCTCCATCTCCACAGCATACTGCCACGGTGCGTCTGGGTCCTCTGTCTCCTCCTCCTCCTCCTCTACCAGATGCTCCTGCTCCTCCACTCCTGTCCGCTGAGTGGAAAAACCACCCATTTCACTCAATAATTCCTGAGCACAAATGTCCTCCTCTACCTCCTCCTCTTCTTCCTGTCCTGCCCCCACAGGGGTCATGTGGCGTTGAGATCTGTGCGCCACGTCTACCGCACCCTGACCAGCCATTGTTAACAGCATTTGTTCCAGGACGTGCAACAGAGGAATGACGTCGTTCATCCCATAGTCCTGCCGACTCACGAATAGCGTGGCCTCCTCAAAGGGCCTGAGCAAGCGGCAGGTGTCACGCATGAGCTGCCAATGGCTGACATCTAAGTTACACAGGGGAGTACCTTTATCCGCTTGTAACATCAGGAAATCGGTGATGGCCTTTCGCTGCTCGTAAAGGCGGTCTAACATGTGTAGGGTTGAATTCCACCTTGTTGCAACGTCGCAGATCAGGCGATGCTGTGGAATTCCGTTCTGCCGCTGCAGCTCAATGAGGGTGTTCTTTGCGGTGTAGGAATGGCTGAAATGCATGCACAGTTTACGTGACATTTTAAGGATGTCTTGCAGTGGGATGGTGGATTTTAGGAACCGCTTGACAACCAGATTGAACACGTGAGCCATGCATGGCGCATGGCACAACCTTCCTTGACGCAGAGCAGACACCATGTTCTTTCCGTTGTCAGTCAACATGGTTCCGATTTTTAGTTTGCGCGGAGACAGCCATCTGTCGATTTCTCTGTTCATTACACTCAGCAGTTCCTCCCCTGTGTGACTACGTTCGCCAAGGCATACCAGGTGCAGCACAGCGTGACACCGTTGCGCCCTGCACATGTGATATGCCGGTCGGGTAATGGGACTTGGCACGGGGGTGGCGGCTGAGGACACGGCGGAAAAAGAGGTGGTAGAGGCGGACATGCTTGCTGGACCAAGGACGTGCAAACGTGGAGGCAAAAGCGTCGTGACCTGTCCAAGTTGCTGGTGCGGCTGTGCCGGCACCACGTTCACCCAGTGGGCCGTAAATGACATGTACTGTCCCTGACCGTAGTTACAGCTCCACACGTCGGCGCTGCCGTGCACTTTGGCAGAGACCGACATGCTCAAAGACTGGCCCACCATCTCTTCTACATGTGAATGCAGGGCTGGCACTGCCTTTTGGGCAAAGAAATGACGGCTTGGCACTCTCCACCGCGGCGCGGCACAAGCCATCATTTCTCGGAAAGGTGCTGAGTCCACCAGTTGGAAAGGGAGGGACTGCAGCACCAGCAACTTGGACAGGAGGACGTTCAGCTTTTGCACCGTCGGGTGCGTGCTCGCAAACTGTTGTCTCTTGGATACGGATTCCAAGAAAGACTGTTGACGGAATCCGAGAAGAGGAGTAGCAGGAGAAGGAGCATCTGAACGAGCGGAAGATGCCAATGAGCGACAACTCCCCTCAGCAGAGGTGTTGGAGCCTTGACTGGCTGATAGAGGGCGATTGACGACGTCGGGTGACGGAGCAAGTAACGGAGCGGGTGATGGAGCGGGGGCTGGGGCAGGCAGAACCGCCGTATGTTTATCACGGTTTTCCCAGGCCACCGAATGGTGACGCTGCATATGCTGACGCAACGCTGTAGTCCCAACATGGGCCCCCTGGCCACGCTTGCATTTCTGGCCACATAGTCGACATACGGCTACGTTTACTTCCTCGGGCGGCTTGAGGAAAAATTGCCACACCACCGAGTAGGAAACTTTGCCCCCGCTACTCTTCACTGGCTGACTGCTACTTCCTCCGTGCGCACCGGCACCACTACTGGCCGTGGTGGTAGGCTGCAGTGGAGCTGGTGCTCTACTCCGTGGACGTTTGGCTCCACTGACACTGATGCGACCCTGCTGCTGTCTCCTGGGCAACCCACCGACTGTTTTGCTCGCTGCCAAGCTGCCACCCTCTTCTCCTGATGATGCGGAAGAAATTGCCTGATGACGACGAGGCTGCCAAGTGCGATCAACCTCCTCATCATCAAGTAGGGTCTCCGCCTCACTACTAGCCCCCTCGGCTGCGTCTGGGTCAGGAGACAGACCTGTCTCTAGACCGGCTACCGAGCCACTCTCCTCGCCAGTACTTGTTCGCTTGGCTGCTGAAAAGGCCGATGTCTCCCCCCGTTCCTGACCGCCCTCTGTTAGCTCTTCCTCACTGTACAGTGGGGCTGAGCCCACAGCATGCGATACTTCGCTTGGTGAGGGAACAGCAAAGGACAGGGGCAGGTAGAGGACACGTGATTTCAGTGGGCTTGGTCCCGGGCCATGCCAACTAACGGTTGTGTCTGACGTACCCACCGACCGTTGGCTGTAGGTGTCAGAGGTGACCTGGGAAGAGGAAGACGACCGAGCCAACCAATCAATGACGGCAGGGTTGTCGGTGGAGACACGACCGCTGGATGACACCGGGAGCACTGGCCTCTGGCTGCGAATACTGCTGCCTCGACCCCTTCCTCTGCTGCCACGTCTGCTCGCTCCTAAAACATTGCCTCCTCTGCCACTCCTCTGCATGTTGTCTGACATACTATTTAATTCAACGATTAGGTGTCCCTGAGTAACAATTCTCTGGCACTCAGTAACAATTCTGTCTGTCCCTGAGTATGAATTCTGTGGCCCTGAGTAACAATTGTGTGTCTGTGCAAGTAACAATTCTGTGTCTGTGCAAGTAACAATTTTGTGTCTGTGAGAGTAACAATTCTCTGGCACTCAGTAACAATTCTGTCTGTCCCTGAGTAACAATTCTCTGGCACTCAGTAACAATTCTGTCTGTCCCTGAGTAACAATTCTGTCTGTCCCTGAGTATGAATTCTGTGGCCCTGAGTAAGAATTCTCTGGCACTCAGTAACAATTCTGTCTGTCCCTGAGTATGAATTCTGTGGCCCTGAGTAACAATTGTGTGTCTGTGCAAGTAACAATTCTGTGTCTGTGCAAGTAACAATTTTGTGTCTGTGAGAGTAACAATTCTCTGGCACTCAGTAACAATTCTGTCTGTCCCTGAGTAACAATTCTCTGGCACTCAGTAACAATTCTGTCTGTCCCTGAGTATGAATTCTGTGGCCCTGAGTAACAATTCTGTCTCTGTGCGAGTAACAATTCTGTGTCTGTGCAAGTAACAATTTTGTGTCTGTGAGAGTAACAATTCTCTGGCACTCAGTAACAATTCTGTCTGTCCCTGAGTAACAATTCTATGGCACTCAGTAACAATTCTGTCTTCCCTGAGTAACAATTCTCTGGCACTCAGTAACAATTCTGTCTGTCCCTGAGTATGAATTCTGTGGCCCTGAGTAACAATTCTGTCTCTGTGCGAGTAACAATTCTGTGTCTGTGCAAGTAACAATTTTGTGTCTGTGAGAGTAACAATTCTCTGGCACTCAGTAACAATTCTGTCTGTCCCTGAGTAACAATTCTCTGGCACTCAGTAACAATTCTGTCTGTCCCTGAGTATGAATTCTGTGGCCCTGAGTAACAATTCTGTCTCTGTGCGAGTAACAATTCTGTGTCTGTGCAAGTAACAATTTTGTGTCTGTGAGAGTAACAATTCTCTGGCACTCAGTAACAATTCTGTCTGTCCCTGAGTAACAATTCTATGGCACTCAGTAACAATTCTGTCTTCCCTGAGTAACAATTCTCTGGCACTCAGTAACAATTCTGTCTGTCCCTGAGTATGAATTCTGTGGCCCTGAGTAACAATTCTGTCTCTGTGCGAGTAACAATTCTGTGTCTGTGCAAGTAACAATTTTGTGTCTGTGAGAGTAACAATTCTCTGGCACTCAGTAACAATTCTGTCTGTCCCTGAGTAACAATTCTCTGGCACTCAGTAACAATTCTGTCTGTCCCTGAGTATGAATTCTGTGGCCCTGAGTAACAATTGTGTGTCTGTGCAAGTAACAATTCTGTGTCTGTGCAAGTAACAATTTTGTGTCTGTGAGAGTAACAATTCTCTGGCACTCAGTAACAATTCTGTCTGTCCCTGAGTAACAATTCTCTGGCACTCAGTAACAATTCTGTCTGTCCGAGTATGAATTCTGTGGCCCTGAGTAACAATTCTGTCTCTGTGCGAGTAACAATTCTGTGTCTGTGCAAGTAACAATTTTGTGTCTGTGAGAGTAACAATTCTCTGGCACTCAGTAACAATTCTGTCTGTCCCTGAGTAACAATTCTCTGGCACTCAGTAACAATTCTGTCTGTCCCTGAGTAACAATTCTCTGGCACTCAGTAACAATTCTGTCTGTCCCTGAGTATGAATTCTGTGGCCCTGAGTAACAATTGTGTGTCTGTGCAAGTAACAATTCTGTGTCTGTGCAAGTAACAATTTTGTGTCTGTGAGAGTAACAATTCTCTGGCACTCAGTAACAATTCTGTCTGTCCCTGAGTAACAATTCTCTGGCACTCAGTAACAATTCTGTCTGTCCCTGAGTATGAATTCTGTGGCCCTGAGTAACAATTCTGTCTCTGTGCGAGTAACAATTCTGTGTCTGTGCAAGTAACAATTTTGTGTCTGTGAGAGTAACAATTCTCTGGCACTCAGTAACAATTCTGTCTGTCCCTGAGTAACAATTCTCTGGCACTCAGTAACAATTCTGTCTGTCCCTGAGTAACAATTCTCTGGCACTCAGTAACAATTCTGTCTGTCCCTGAGTAACAATTCTCTGGCACTCAGTAACAATTGTGTGTCTGTGCAAGTAACAATTCTGTGTCTGTGCAAGTAACAATTTTGTGTCTGTGAGAGTAACAATTCTCTGGCACTCAGTAACAATTCTGTCTGTCCCTGAGTAACAATTCTCTGGCACTCAGTAACAATTCTGTCTGTCCCTGAGTATGAATTCTGTGGCCCTGAGTAACAATTCTGTCTCTGTGCGAGTAACAATTCTGTGTCTGTGCAAGTAACAATTTTGTGTCTGTGAGAGTAACAATTCTCTGGCACTCAGTAACAATTCTGTCTGTCCCTGAGTAACAATTCTATGGCACTCAGTAACAATTCTGTCTTCCCTGAGTAACAATTCTCTGGCACTCAGTAACAATTCTGTCTGTCCCTGAGTATGAATTCTGTGGCCCTGAGTAACAATTCTGTCTCTGTGCGAGTAACAATTCTGTGTCTGTGCAAGTAACAATTTTGTGTCTGTGAGAGTAACAATTCTCTGGCACTCAGTAACAATTCTGTCTGTCCCTGAGTAACAATTCTCTGGCACTCAGTAACAATTCTGTCTGTCCCTGAGTATGAATTCTGTGGCCCTGAGTAACAATTGTGTGTCTGTGCAAGTAACAATTCTGTGTCTGTGCAAGTAACAATTTTGTGTCTGTGAGAGTAACAATTCTCTGGCACTCAGTAACAATTCTGTCTGTCCCTGAGTAACAATTCTCTGGCACTCAGTAACAATTCTGTCTGTCCCTGAGTAACAATTCTGTCTGTCCCTGAGTATGAATTCTGTGGCCCTGAGTAACAATTGTGTGTCTGTGCAAGTAACAATTCTGTGTCTGTGCAAGTAACAATTTTGTGTCTGTGAGAGTAACAATTCTCTGGCACTCAGTAACAATTCTGTCTGTCCCTGAGTAACAATTCTCTGGCACTCAGTAACAATTCTGTCTGTCCCTGAGTATGAATTCTGTGGCCCTGAGTAACAATTCTGTCTCTGTGCGAGTAACAATTCTGTGTCTGTGCAAGTAACAATTTTGTGTCTGTGAGAGTAACAATTCTCTGGCACTCAGTAACAATTCTGTCTGTCCCTGAGTAAGAATTCTCTGGCACTCAGTAACAATTCTGTCTGTCCCTGAGTAACAATTCTCTGGCACTCAGTAACAATTCTGTCTGTCCCTGAGTAACAATTCTGTCTGTCCCTGAGTATGAATTCTGTGGCCCTGAGTAAGAATTCTCTGGCACTCAGTAACAATTCTGTCTGTCCCTGAGTATGAATTCTGTGGCCCTGAGTAACAATTGTGTGTCTGTGCAAGTAACAATTCTGTGTCTGTGCAAGTAACAATTTTGTGTCTGTGAGAGTAACAATTCTCTGGCACTCAGTAACAATTCTGTCTGTCCCTGAGTAACAATTCTCTGGCACTCAGTAACAATTCTGTCTGTCCCTGAGTAACAATTCTCTGGCACTCAGTAACAATTCTGTCTGTCCCTGAGTAACAATTCTGTCTGTCCCTGAGAATGAATTCTGTGGCCCTGAGTAAGAATTCTCTGGCACTCAGTAACAATTCTGTCTGTCCCTGAGTAACAATTCTCTGGCACTCAGTAACAATTCTGTCTGTCCCTGAGTAAAAATTCTGTGGCCCTAATAACGTTTCTGTGGCCCTAAGTAACAATTCTCTGGCACTGAGTAACAATTCTGTCTGTCCCTGAGTATGAATTCTGTGGCCCTAACTAGCGTTTCTTTGTCCCTAAATAACGATTCTGTGGCCCTCATTAACAAGTCTGTGTCCCTGAGTAATGGTTCTCTGTCCCTAAGTAACTTCTCTCTGTCCCCAATTCTCGTTTCTGTGGCCCTAACTCTGTCCCTGTCCCTAGTACAGAGCGGTCTGCCTCTGTTCAATGACTGCAGGCAAATGAAGATTTCCAAAATGGCCGCTATATATACCTCGACCATTACACAGTGCTGGCTGGCTGGCTGCTGATTGGCTGATGCGATCACATGTCGTTGAGGAATGCATTATGGGGCAGCGCGCCTTGTCTGCGCGCCTTCCCCGACATCCCCGCTCCGTCGCCGCACATGTCAGCCGCCATTTTCGGAAAAATTTCGATTCGCGCGTCCGAATTAGGCTGTTTTTCGGATTCGGCACGAATCGAAATTTTTCCGAAATTCGACTCGAATTCCACTTCGGATACTTCGATTCGCTCATCTCTAGTGATTATATTAATTTGTTTTAATATATAGTTATCATTAAAAATTACATTTTATCTTTGGTTTTTTAATATAAGACTTTTTTTGGGTACAAATACTTTGGGTTATTATAATAGAGCCATTTGTTTCTAGTTTAGTATTTGTGTTATAGCCGTCCCTGTGGGCTTCAATAATATGGCCACCGTTCACTATAGGGGTCTGTAGGATACCATATGGTGATTGCTAATTAGTGGGTATGGTTTTGGGGGGGTTTTGTATGAGGGTACCCAGCTCTTTTACATTTATCTACTGCAGAGAATGAGCAGAGTGGTTTGTCCAGTGGTATGAGTAAAGATCACTGTGGTCCACGGGAAAATGTCTGCCGTAAGTCCGCCCATTAACTTGATTGATCAGGCTGCTTCCCTATATAAGGAAGTATGGCCGACCAATGACGTTACCCTGATGAAGTCACGTATGCAGTGACGCAACGTGTAGGTGACGTCACTTCCGGCGCGGGCGCCATCTTTGGACTCTCAAGTACACCCATCACATGAGGTTCTAATGCTATTAACAAGATGTAATGTAATGTGAGTGCATTGGTTTTATTTATCTTTATTGCATAATAAACGATATCATGCTATGGAAGTTCTCTCTTTATGGATCCTGTGGGAGCTGGTCATATTGATTAGAGCCATTTAAAGGGGAATATCGAGCTGATCTTGGTGTGGAAGGCATATGCTGTACTTCTCTTGTGAAATTGTTTGGAGGATACGATTTGATCTGGGAGGATCCAAGAGTGATCCAAAAGGCTTGTAGGCCCTTTCAGGGTCACGGTAAGAAGGGGAGGAGCCAATCTAGCTGTGTGTGGATTCATCACCAGAGGTTGCAACGCACAAGAATCACCTGCATGTTTTTACATTTTTTTTGTGGACACTGGTGTCATGTATTGTCAGATTGGATTTGCATTTATATATTTTACAGAAGATTTATGTTTTCTATTCACAATATTGCTACTGGTTCATTACCGGATCAATCATATATTTTTATAGGGGTTTATATATTCATTATATGATGTGAGTGTTTGTACACAGAGCACTTTTTTGTCACTTTTTTTGCAGGATTTATCCCCAGTGTTGAGATAAGGTGTGGTTTTTCAGTATATATCAATACTAGAGATGAGCGAATTATTCAAAAATTCGATTCGGCTGATTCGGCGAATTCGCGGAATAAATTCGATTCGAGTCGAATATATTCGCTGCGAATTTAACTTAAAAAAAGGGTGTTTCTAGGCTTCAGAGAGCCTTTATATTAGTGCAGAACACTGTACCTTTAATTTAAATGCCCTTGGAGTCTGCTGGGGAAGAGAAATAATACTGTCAGTCAGTATGACATGCAGATGAGTGCCGTCGATCTTAGAATCACCGCACACTTCACTCATTTGGGCAGTCACGGGGCCAAAACCAGAGTGTGGAGCCACAGTGTGGCGGTGGAGGCAGCAGCAATGGGAGGCCATACAGCACCCTATGAAAAAATGGAACCCACCAGCAGTGTGAGGAGACCTGAAAGTGGCACATGGCAGAGTGTGGCGATGGAGACAGCAGCAATGGGAGGCCGTACAGGGACCCATGACACACTCTGGACCTGGCAGCAGCATGAGGAGGCGGTACAGGGGCCCATGACAGATTACGGGCCTGGCAGCAGCATGAGGAGTCGGTACGGGGGCCCATGGCAGATTACGGGCCTGGCAGCAGCAATGGGAGGCCATACAGCACCCTATGACAAAATGGAACCCACCAGCAGTGTGAGGAGACCTGAAAGTGGCACATGGCAGAGTGTGGCGATGGAGACAGCAGCAATGGGAGGCCGTTCAGGGACCCATGACACACTCTGGACCTGGCAGCAGCATGAGGAGGCGGTACAGGGGCCCATGACAGATTACGGGCCTGGCAGCAGCATGAGGAGTCGGTACGGGGGCCCATGGCAGATTACGGGCCTGGCAGCAGCAATGGGAGGCCATACAGCACCCTATGACAAAATGGAACCCACCAGCAGTGTGAGGAGACCTGAAAGTGGCACATGGCAGAGTGTGGCGATGGAGACAGCAGCAATGGGAGGCCGTACAGGGACCCATGACACACTCTGGACCTGGCAGCAGCATGAGGAGGCGGTACAGGGGCCCATGACAGATTACGGAACTGGCAGCAGCATGAGGAGTCGGTACGGGGGCCCATGGCAGATTACGGGCCTGGCAGCAGCAATGGGAGGCCGTACAGGGACCCATGACACACTCTGGACCTGGCAGCAGCATGAGGAGGCGGTACAGGGGCCCATGACAGATTACGGGCCTGGCAGCAGCATGAGGAGTCGGTACGGGGGCCCATGGCAGATTACGGGCCTGGCAGCAGCAATGGGAGGCCAGTAATCTGCCAGCACCCTATGACAAAATGGAACCCACCAGCAGTGTGAGGAGACCTGAAAGTGGCACATGGCAGAGTGTGGCGATGGAGACAGCAGCAATGGGAGGCCGTACAGGGACCCATGACACACTCTGGACCTGGCAGCATCATGAGGAGGCGGTACAGGGGCCCATGACAGATTACGGGCCTGGCAGCAGCATGAGGAGTCGGTACGGGGGCCCATGGCAGATTACGGGCCTGGCAGCAGCAATGGGAGGCCCGTAATCTGCCAGCACCCTATGACAAAATGGAACCCACCAGCAGTGTGAGGAGACCTGAAAGTGGCACATGGCAGAGTGTGGCGATGGAGACAGCAGCAATGGGAGGCCATACAGGGACCCATGACACACTCTGGACCTGGCAGCAGCAAGAGGAGGCGGTACAGGGGCCCATGGCAGAGTGGCGAAGCGTAAGCAGCTTAAATTGAAGGCCATACAGAGGCCTATGTTAAAAATAATAACATGTTTGGGGCATGATTCATGGCGGATTTAGTCAGTTGTGTCAGGAACTGGTGGTTTGAAATCCAGACTAATCCAAGCCTGATTCATTTTCACAAACGTGAGTCTCTCCACACTTTGGGTGGACAGTCGTGTCCTCCGCGGAGTTACAATACCTCCTGCCGCACTAAACACGCGCTCCGATGCCACGCTACTGGCCGGGCATGACAGCCTTTCAAGGGCAAATTCAGCTAGTTGGGGCCAAAGGTCAAGTTTCGTTGCCCAGTAGTCAAGGGGATTATCTACCTCGGTTGGCAGGGTGCTGTCCAAGTAGGCCCAAGCCTGTTGTTTGAGGTCCTGCTCCAGGTCCACCTGATGCTGTTGCTGCTGCGGCTGGTTAGTAGTTTCCTCACTGCGCTGGTGAAGAAAGCTACTCATCATCGACTGCAGACTGAGGCAGCCGCTGCTGGTGGAGCTGCCACTGCTCCTACCACCCCACCCCTCCCCTGCTGCCATGGCAGCGGAACGCGAGCGCACAGGGCCCACAGTGTCTGAGGATGGACGTTGGCGCAGAAAGGCAGAGACCAACTGACTACATAGGTGGTTTTTATAGTACGTTATTTTGGCCTCCCTCTCAGCAGGTGTGAAAAACGCCACCATTTTTGAACGGTAGCGAGGGTCCAACAAGGTGGACAGCCAAAAGTCATCCCTCTGTCTGATGGTTATTATTCGGCTGTCGCTACGCAAGCAACCGAGCATGCTATGGGCCATTTGTGCCAAGGAATGCGAGGGACTCCCTGCCTCCATCTCCACAGCATACTGCCACGGTGCGTCTGGGTCTTCTGTCTCCTCCTCCTCCTCCTCTACCAGATGCTCCTGCTCCTCCACTCCTGTCCGCTGAGTGGAAAAACCACACATTTCACTCAATAATTCCTGAGCACCAATGTCCTCCTCTACCTCCTCCTCTTCTTCCTGTCCTGCCCCCACAGGGGTCATGTGGCGTTGAGATCTGTGCGCCACGTCTACCGCACCCTGACCAGCCATTGTTAACAGCATTTGTTCCAGGACGTGCAACAGAGGAATGACGTCGTTCATCCCATAGTCCTGCCGACTCACGAATAGCGTGGCCTCCTCAAAGGGCCTGAGCAAGCGGCAGGTGTCACGCATGAGCTGCCAATGGCTGACATCTAAGTTACACAGGGGAGTACCTTTATCCGCTTGTAACATCAGGAAATCGGTGATGGCCTTTTGCTGTTCGTAAAGGCGGTCTAACATATGTAGGGTTGAATTCCACCTTGTTGCAACGTCGTAGATCAGGCGATGCTGTGGAATTCCGTTCTGCCGCTGCAGCTCAAGGAGGGTGTGCTTTGCAGTGTAGGAATGGCTGAAATGCATGCAAAGTTTACGTGACATTTTAAGGATGTCTTGCAGTGGGATGGTGGATTTTAGGAACCGCTTGACAACCAGATTGAACACGTGAGCCATGCATGGCGCATGGCACAACCTTCCTTGACGCAGAGCTTTCCGTTGTCGGTCAACATGGTTCCGATTTTCAGTTTGCGCGGAGACAGCCATCTGTCGATTTCTCTGTTCATTACACTCAGAAGTTCCTCCCCTGTGTGACTACGTTCGCCAAGGCATACCAGGTGCAGCACAGAGTGACACCGTTGCGCCCTGCACATGTGATATGCCGGTCGGGTAATGGGACTTGGCACGGGGGTGGCGGCTGAGGACACGGCGGAAGAAGAGGTGGTAGAGGCGGACATCTTTGCTGGACCAAGGACGTGCAAACGTGGAGGCAAAAGCGGCGTGACCTGTCCAAGTTGCTGGTGCGGCTGTGCCGGCACCACGTTCACCCAGTGGGCCGTAAATGACATGTACTGTCCCTGACCGTAGTTACAGCTCCACACGTCGGCGCTGCCGTGCACTTTGGCAGAGACCGACATGCTCAAAGACTGGCCCACCATCTCTTCTACATGTGAATGCAGGGCTGGCACTGCCTTTTTGGCGAAGAAATGATGGCTTGGCACTCTCCACCGCGGCGTGGCACAAGCCATCATTTCTCGGAAAGGTGCTGAGTCCACCACTTGGAAAGGGAGGGACTGCAGCACCAGCAACTTGGACAGGAGGACGTTCAGCTTTTGCACCGTCGGGTGCGTGCTCGCAAACTGTTGTCTCTTGGAAACGGATTCCAAGAAAGACTGCAGACGGAATCCGTGAAGAGGAGTAGCAGGAGAAGGAGCATCTGAATGAGCGGAAGATGCCAACGAGCGACAACTCCCCTCAGCAGAGGTGTTGGAGCCTTGACTGGCTGATAGAGGGCGATTGACGTCAGGTGACGGAGCAAGTAACGGAGCGGGGGCTGGGGCAGGCAGAACCGCCGTATCTTTATCACGGTTTTCCCAGGCCACCGAATGGCGACGCTGCATATGCTGACGCAACGCTGTAGTCCCAACATGGGCCCCCTGGCCTCGCTTGACTTTCTGGCCACATAGTCGACATACGGCTACGTTTACTTCCTCGGGCGGCTTGACGAAAAATTGCCACACCGCCGAGTAGGAAACTTTGCCCCCGCTACTCCTCACTGGCTGACTGCTACTTCCTCCGTGCACACCGGCACCACTACTGGCCGTGGTGGTAGGCTGCAGTGGAGCTGGTGCTCTACTCCGTGGCCGTTTGCCTCCACTGACACTGCTGCGACCCTGCTGCCTCCTGGGCAACCCACCGACTGTTTTGCTTGCTGCCAAGCTGGCACCCTCTTCTCCTGATGATGCGGAAGCAATAGCCTGATGACGACGAGGCTGCCAAGTGCGATCAGCCTCATCATCATCAATTAGGGTCTCCGCCTCACTACTAGCCCCCTCGGCTGCGTGTGGGTCAGGAGACAGACCTGTCTCTAGACCGGCTACCGAGCCACTCTCCTCGCCAGTACTTCTTCGCCTGGCTGCTGAAGAGGCGGATGTCTCCCCCCGTTCCTGACCGCCCTCTGTTAGCTCTTCCTCACTGTACAGTGGGGCTGAGCCCACAGCATGCGATACTTCGCTTGGTGAGGGAACACCAAAGGACAGGGGCAGGTAGAGGACACGTGATTTCAGTGGGCTTGCTCCCGGGCCATGCCAACTAACGGTTGTGTCTGACGTACCCACCGACCGTTGGCTGTAGGTGTCAGAGGTGACCTGGGAAGAGGAAGACGACCGAGCCAACCAATCGATGACGGCAGGGTTGTCGGTGGAGACACGACCGCTGGATGACACCGGGAGCACTGGCCTCTGGCTGCGACTAGTGCTGCCTCGACCCCTTCCTCTGCTGCCACATCTGCTCGCTCCTGAAACATTGCCTCCTCTGCCACTCCTCTGCGTGTTGTCTGACATACTCTTTAATTCAACGATTCTGTGTCCCTGAGTAACAATTCTGTGTCCCTGAGTAACGATTCTGTGTCCCTGAGTAACGATTCTGTGTCCCTGATTAACGATTCTGTGTCCCTCAGTAACGATTCTGTGTCCCTGAGTAACGATTCTGTGTCCCTGAGTAACGATTTTGTGTCCCTGAGTAACGATTCTGTGTCCCTCAGTAACGATTCTGTGTCCCTCAGTAACGATTCTGTGTCCCTCAGTAACGATTCTGTGTCCCTGAGTAACGATTCTGTGTCTGTCCCTGAGTAACAATTCTGTGTCTGTCCCTGAGTAACAATTCTGTGTCCCTGAGTAACAATTCTGTGTCCCTGAGTAACGATTCTGTGTCCCTCAGTAACGATTCTGTGTCCCTCAGTAACAATTCTGTGTCCCTGAGTAACAATTCTGTGTCCCTGAGTAACAATTCTGTGTCCCTCAGTAACGATTCTGTGTCCCTCAGTAACGATTCTGTGTCCCTGAGTAACGATTCTGTGTCCCTGAGTAACAATTCTGTCTCCCTGAGTAACAATTCTGTCTCCCTGAGTAACAATTCTGTGTCTGTCCCTGAGTAACAATTCTGTGTCCCTGAGTAACAATTCTGTGTCCCTGAGTAACGATTCTGTGTCCCTCAGTAACGATTCTGTGTCCCTGAGTAACAATTCTGTGTCCCTGAGTAACAATTCTGTGTCTGTCCCTGAGTAACAATTCTGTGTCCCTGAGTAACAATTCTGTGTCCCTCAGTAACGATTCTGTGTCCCTCAGTAACAATTCTGTGTCCCTCAGTAATGATTCTGTGTCCCTCAGTAACAATTCTGTGTCCCTGAGTAACAATTCTGTGTCCCTCAGTAACGATTCTGTGTCCCTCAGTAACGATTCTGTGTCCCTGAGTAACAATTCTGTGTCCCTGAGTAACAATTCTGTGTCCCTGAGTAACAATTCTGTGTCTGTCCCTGAGTAACAATTCTGTGTCCCTGAGTAACAATTCTGTGTCCCTCAGTAACAATTCTGTGTCCCTGAGTAACAATTCTGTGTCTGTCCCTGAGTAACAATTCTGTGTCCCTGAGTAACAATTCTGTGTCCCTCAGTAACGATTCAGTGTCCCTCAGTAACGATTCTGTGTCCCTGAGTAACAATTCTGTGTCTGTCCTTGAGTAACAATTCTGTGTCCCTGAGTAACAATTCTGTGTCCCTGAGTAACGATTCTGTGTCCCTCAGTAACGATTCTGTGTCCCTCAGTAACGATTCTGTGTCCCTGAGTAACGATTCTGTGTCCCTGAGTAACGATTCTGTGTCCCTCAGTAACAATTCTGTGTCCCTCAGTAACAATTCTGTGTCCCTGAGTAATAATTCTGTGTCCCTGAGTAACAATTCTGTGTCCCTGAGTTTCGATTCTGTGTCCCTGAGTAACGATTCTGTGTCCCTGAGTAACAATTCTGTGTCCCTGAGTAACGATTCTGTGTCCCTCAGTAACAATTCTGTGTCCCTGAGTAACAATTCTGTGTCTGTCCCTGAGTAACAATTCTGTGTCCCTAAGTAACGATTCTGTGTCCCTGAGTAACGATTCTGTGTCCCTGAGTAACGATTCTGTGTCCCTCAGTAACAATTCTGTGTCCCTCAGTAACAATTCTGTGTCCCTGAGTAACAATTCTGTGTCTGTCCCTGAGTAACAATTCTGTGTCCCTGAGTAACAATTCTGTGTCCCTGAGTAACGATTCTGTGTCCCTGAGTAACAATTCTGTGTCCCTGAGTAACGATTCTGTGTCCCTCAGTAACGATTCTGTGTCCCTCAGTAACAATTCTGTGTCCCTGAGTAACAATTCTGTGTCTGTCCCTGAGTAACGATTCTGTGTCCCTGAGTAACAATTCTGTGTCCCTGAGTAACAATTCTGTGTCCCTGAGTAACGATTCTGTGTCCCTCAGTAACGATTCTGTGTCCCTCAGTAACGATTCTGTGTCACTGAGTAACGATTCTGTGTCCCTGAGTATCGATTCTGTGTCCCTGAGTAACGATTCTGTGTCCCTCAGTAACAATTCTGTGTCCCTCAGTAACAATTCTGTGTCCCTGAGTAACAATTCTGTGTCCCTGAGTAACAATTCTGTGTCCCTGAGTTTCGATTCTGTGTCCCTGAGTAACGATTCTGTGTCCCTGAGTAACAATTCTGTGTCCCTGAGTAACGATTCTGTGTCCCTCAGTAACAATTCTGTGTCCCTGAGTAACAATTCTGTGTCTGTCCCTGAGTAACAATTCTGTGTCCCTAAGTAACGATTCTGTGTCCCTGAGTAACGATTCTGTGTCCCTGAGTAACGATTCTGTGTCCCTCAGTAACAATTCTGTGTCCCTGAGTAACAATTCTGTGTCCCTGAGTAACAATTCTGTGTCTGTCCCTGAGTAACAATTCTGTGTCCCTGAGTAACAATTCTGTGTCCCTGAGTAACGATTCTGTGTCCCTGAGTAACAATTCTGTGTCCCTGAGTAACGATTCTGTGTCCCTCAGTAACGATTCTGTGTCCCTCAGTAACAATTCTGTGTCCCTGAGTAACAATTCTGTGTCTGTCCCTGAGTAACGATTCTGTGTCCCTGAGTAACAATTCTGTGTCCCTGAGTAACAATTCTGTGTCCCTGAGTAACGATTCTGTGTCCCTAAGTAACGATTCTGTGGCCCTAAGTAACGATTCTGTGGCCCTAAAGTCACTGTGGCCCTAACTCTGTCCCTAATACACAGAGGTCTGTCTCTCTTGAATGACTGGAGGCTAATGGAGAATTCTAAGATGGCCGCGATTTATAGCTCCACCATTACACAGTGCTGGCTGGCTGGCTGCTGATTGGCTAATGCGATCACATGTCATGAATGAATGCATTATGGGTCAGCGCGCTATGTCTGCGCGCCTTCCCAGAGATCCCCGCTCCGTCGCCACACATGTCGCCGCCATTTTTGGGAAAATTCGATTCGTGCATCCGAAGTTTGCTAATTTTCGGATTCGGCGCGAATCGAATATTTCCTAATCTTCAAAACGAATTCCACTTCGTCATGTTCGATTCGCTCATCTCTAATCAATACGTTGTATTGAGCTTATTCACTTGTGTTAATTTATCCAGTATTGGAACACTTTAAGTTGGTTGGTTTTTCACTATTAACCACATCAATATTCCCTATTGGGGATTTCAGTCACTGTTTGGTTAGAGAGCGCTACACCTATTTTTTGAATTGTTGTCTTCCTTCACTTTTAGGTAATAAGGTGCAGGTGTTAGCAGCCTTTATAGCTATATTAGGTTCTGAGCGCAGGAGGTCCTCTTTATATATTTTTGCAAGCTAACTTGTGACACTAATCTACTAAGTACTAAAAATCTCTGAGTACTAATACCTGTACTGAGCACCAAATACTAATACCCTATCCAAAGCTCAGAGTAATAATATCTGATATCTGTAGTGAGCTCTGAGTACTAATACTCATGCAAGGCCCTGAGCACCAATTTCAGAGTACTAATACCTTGTACAGATATCTGAGTAGCCACTGAGCTCTGATACCAATACTCTGTACTGGGCTCTGAGCTTGGTGTTATTTTTTAAAAACATTCCTCCTTAACCACTTCAAGTCCAGACACTTTCCGGAAAATTAATAGTGCCTGCCTGTGGATCCCGCTTTCCTCAGTGCGGGTGGTGCAGCTGCAGGTATTTGTGCGGGTCCTGCAGCAGCACCACCTGAACCAAGCCTAAGGGTGAATTCGCATTGTAAGCCATTAAGTCGCAGAGCAGCCAAAACAATTCACCGCTGTGGCTGTTCTAAGTTTTCAACTGCACTAGGGGGCAGTGTGGCGCGCAATTAAGTGCATCGCATGACTCCCTTTTTTTTTTTTTTGTACCAACTTTACTTGAAGTGTACAAAACTTACACTTCATTCATTGCAATGTCGGGCAGCTCGAGCCGCTGCACTTCACGACATTGCAGTGCGATTCGGTCCGGTGCGCTGGGATAAAATGCAGTATAGGTCTGCATTTTACTACTACACACTGCAGTGCTAGGCTGCGTTGTAGTGTGAATGGGACACATAGGAAACAATTGTTTTCTGCAGGTCACTGTGGTGGCAGACGTTTGCAATGCAGTAAACCATCTGTCACTGCTTATAGTGTGAATTAGCCCTAAAAAGCCTTCCTTGAGCTGAAGTCAATGAATTTGCCTAGGCTGAAATGATGTCATCAGTTTATAGCAGGCAGAAGGAACCATTCCCCCTCCCCAGTGATTGGACAGAAAGTCACAAGGCGAGAGACTGCGGCAAAGACTGATCTGTGTTAGACATTTGTAAACACAGCCAAGAACTGCACAGGCACCAGGATGTACATGGTTGTACATGATCTCTGAGCCGGGAATTATATGGTGACTCTGGATGGTGCCTGAACAAAAACGGCTCTGTCCTTCAAGGGTGGAGTAAGATGAAGATATTTTCAGGAGTACTGTGATCTCTAAGAGATAATATATACCTGGAAGTGTTACACACACTTGTCACATGAAAATTGCTGTTCACAGATGCTCTCCATCCAATCTGACAGAGCTTGAGCTATTTTGCAAAGAAGAATGGGCAGAAATGTCCCTCTCTAGATGTGCAAAGCTGGTAGAGACATCCCTAAAATAACTTGCAGCTGTAATTGCAGTGAAAGGTGGTCCGACAGAGTATTGACTCCGGGGGGGATGAATGCAAATGCTGGCACACTTTTCACATATTTATTTGTAAAAAATACCGTTTATCATTTTCCTTCCAATCACAATTATGTGCCACTTTGTGTTGGTCTAGCACATAAAATCCCCAAAAAATACATTTATGTTTTTGGTTGTAATATGACAAAATGTGGAACATTTCACGGGGTATGAACACTTTTTCAAGGCACTGTATAAGGAGCCCCAATCCTAAAAATATTAGAAGCCCCAATCTCGATAGTATTCGAGGTCCCAATCCTGGAAACATTAGGAGCCCCAATCCTGGAAATAGAAGCCCTAATCCCAAAAATATTATGCGTCCAAATCCCAAAAATATTAGGAGTCCCAATCCTAGAAATATTAGGAGCCCCAATCCTGAAAATATTAGGAACCCCAAACAGAAATTTTAGGAGCCACAATCCTGAAAATATTAGGAGCCCCAAATTCTAGAAATATTAGGATTGGCAATCCTGAAAATATTAGGAGTCCCAATCCTAGAAATATTAGGAGCCTCAATCTTACAACTATTAGGATTCCAATCCTGGAAATATTGGGGGCCCCAACTATATAAATATTCAGAACCCTCAATCCTGGAAATAGTAGAAGTCTAAATCCTTGAAATATTAGAAGCCCCAATCCTTGAAATATCAGGGACCTCAATCCTGGAAATGTCAGGAACCTCGATCCTGGAAATGTCAGGAACCTTGATCCTGGAAATGTCAGGAACCTCGATCCTGGAAATGTCAGGAACCTCCATGCTGGAAATGTCAGGTACCTCCTCGATCCTAGAAATATTAGGGTCCTTGATCTTGGAAATATCAGGGGCCTCTGGCCTGCAAATGTTAGGAGCCCTAATCCTGGAAATGTTATACGCTCTGATTCAAAACATTTCAGGGGTCCCACTTCTAAAAATATTGTGGGCTCCTGTCCTTGAAATATTAGAAGCCCCAATCTTGGAAACAGAAAACAGGAAACAGAAGCTCCCGATGTAATATCTGTCTCCGCGTGTTCTGTGAGAATCAACCTGCCAGTCTTCTTATTCCTTTGATTCCTGGGATTACTTAGAGGATTGTAACCCCTCCATTATACACCATATTGTCCCGCTTTATATTCTTTGTTATCCTGGATAACTCCTTTGACACAACTTGAGAAATGCTGCTTTTATATTGTGTCATCCCCATTGTTATAGTGAGAGGACAAGAAAAACACAGTTTCCAACTAAATCCAGCTTAGTCTCTCCAGGAGGGCCAAATGAGGCTCCGGGGCCACTGGTTGGGTCATAAGTTTATAAAAGTTTGTACTATCCACAAATCCTACAGCTTTTATTAAATGTGTGACTTTTCCTGCTGGGATTTTCCCATCAATCCTTGGAGCCCCAGCGTTGTCTCCCTCTCTAGTTTTGCTGCTCCAGCAACTATTCACCCCTGGCTATGCAGGAATCACACTGACAGTAAGTATTCACTCCCAGCTGTGAAGGTGTCACACTGACAGAAAGTATTCACTCCCAGCTGTGAAGGTGTCACACTGACAGAAAGTATTCACTCCCAGCTGTGAAGGTGTCACACTGCCATTATGTAACATGAGAGCTATTTATAAAGGGTTGAACATCTGCATCTGTTGGCATATAGAAATGAGGGAAAAGTTGTACTTTTGCTTCCTTGAAAAAGATTCTCTTTCCAGCTTCCATCCAATGAAAATGAATTAACTATGTTTAGCATAGATACCAACTGTTCTGGATTTGTCAGGACTGTCCTGCATCTCGGCTCTCTGAACTGCCAAGGATGTGTTGTGGGCCATGTCCCGGGATCACAACATCAGCTCTATTTGAATTACTGCACATGTACAGTAAATTGAAAAGGTGTGAACTGTGAGGATCAGCGCTGTGATTTGGCATATTTAAGGATGGGGTTTGGATAGCAAACAAATTGTAAGTTGAGCGTAATAGGTGCGCCCCACGTATATAGAGGTGGGGTCTGGGTGTGACTTGTGTACATACTTTCACAGAGTGGATGGATGAAGTGCAAACTCTGAATGGTTTTACCAGCAGAGGCCTGGCATCCAGGGAATATGCTCTTCACATCTTCTGAGGGGTTCCCTGGGTCTCCAGATGCCAGGATCACCCAATACTAAAGCAGCCAGCATCTCTCCCTTCTGACTGCCTGTTAGAGTGATAGAATTTGGAGTGAAGGGGGAATCTTCCCCTAGTCTCCTCCTTGGCTCAGACGTGCACAAGAGTAAGCCTAGGAGGAAGAACATCTCCCAGCTCTGCCACGCTGTATCTGAAGTCTGTAAGTTCAGGGCAGGAGAGAATTTGAAAGTGAGGGGGGGGGGGATTTGTATTGGAGGGGGGTGAGATTTTGGGAGAGAAAAGGTTTTGCACTGGGAGGTGGGAATTTGGGAAGGCAGGAGAGGATTTGTGTTGGGAGGGGAAAATTGTCCTGGGAGGGGGGATTTGTGCTGGGGGGGGATGATTTGTACCAGGAGGAAGAATTTTGGTGGAGTAGAGAGAGGATTTGTGCTGAAAGAAAGGATTTGAGGAGAGGGGCAATGTTTTGTGCTGGAAGGATTTGGGTAGGGATCAGAGATTTTCTGGGAGTTTGGAGGAGGTGGGAGGTTTTTTTAAATTTTTTTTTGCATTTAAAGTGTTACTAAATCCAGGACCCTGCATTCACTATACACTGTATTGCCAAAAGTATTGGGACACCCCTCCAAATCATTGGATTCAGGTGTTCCAATCATCTCCATGGTCACAGGTGTATGAAATCAAGCACCTAGGCATGCAGACTGCTTCTCAGGAGCTCAGTGAATTCAAGCGTGGTCCCGTGATAGGTTGCCATCTGTGCAATAAGTCCATCTGTGAAATCTCCTTGCTACTAAATATTCCACAGTCAACTATTAATGGTATTATAACAAAGTGGAAGCAACTTGGGCACAACAGCAGCTAAAGACCTCCAAACTTCGTGTGGTCTTCAGATTAGCACAACAACAGTGTATAGAGAGCTTCATGGAATGGGTTTCCATGGCCGAGCAGCTGCATCCAAGCCTTAGATCACCAAGTGCAATGAAAAGCGGCGGTTGCAGTGGTGTAAAGCAAGCCGCCACTGGACTCTAGAGCAGTGGAGACGTGTTTTATGGAGTGACGAATCACGCTTCTCTGCCTGGCAATCTGATGGACGTGTCTTGGTTTGGCGGTTGCCATGAGAACGGTACTTGCTTGACTGCATTGTGCCAAGTGTAAAGATTGGTGGAGGGGGGATTATGGTGTGGGGCTGTTTTTCAGGGGTTGGGTTGGCCCCTTCGTTCCAGTGAAGGGAACTCTTAAGGTGTCGGCATACCAAGACATTTTGGACAATTTCATGCTCCCAACTTTGTGGGAACAGTTTGGGGATGGCCCCTTCCTGTTCCAACATGACTGCGCACCAGTGCACAAAGCAAGGTCCATAAAGACATGGATGAGTGACTTTGGAGTGAAGGAACTTGACTGACCTCCACATTATCCTGGCCCCAACCCAATAGAACACCTTTGGGATGAATTAGAGTGGAGACTGCGAGCCAGGCCTTCTCGTCTGACATCATTGCCTGACCTCACAAATGCACTTCTGGAAGAATGGTCAAACCTTCCCATAGACACCCTCCTAAACCTTGTAGACGGCCTTCCCAGAAGAGTTGAAGCTGTTATAGCTGCAAAGGGTGGGCAACTCAATATTGAACCCTACGGACTAAGACTGGGAAGCCATTAAAGTTCATGTGCGTGTAAAGGCAGGCATTTCAACACTTTATCTGATCTCCCACAATACACAGAACATTTAAATGCAATTATTTTAGTAAATATAAACTGCTAAATACTTTTTCTCATCAGCAGTTAAAGCAGTCTTGTGACTATCAGTATCTAGCTGAGCACTGGTTAAAGCTTGAAGGAGGAGTTTTCATTCTCCTCTGACTGTCCTAAGAGGCTGCATAACCCCTAACCCCCTGTCTGTACAGTGCTGATTGGCCCTGTGCTGATCATATGCACCGTCCCATAGAATAAAAAACTAGCCATACACACTAAACTGAGCATGTACAGAGGGTCTCCTAGAGCTCTGTACTATCAGCAGATGGAATGGGGACAGTAGAAGACAGGATCAAACAGCCTTTTTACACAGTGCAGAGAGTTAACCCCTTAGGTTCCACAGTGAGTATAACAAGCATCCTTTATGGCATATACAGACTGATTTTACTGATAATATGCAATAAAGTGAGCGCTACTAATAGAATAATCAGGTAAGCAGCTAATAGCACTAAAGATGATCACAACCACCTTCGGTATAAATAAAATATGCAAAGTGCAGCGCTTTATAACAAGTTGAGGTCGAACTTCTTAACTTGTTATAAAGCGCTGCACTTTGCATATTTAATTTAGACTGATTTTACTGTTGTGGGTTTAGTAACGCTTTAAATACATTAACAGTAAAAAAGTGAGGACAGAACATATTGGCTCCATAAAAGATGATGAAGGGAAGTTGGGTACAAATGATAAGGGGAAGGCAACTTGTCACGTACCTAACTGGAGGCTGCAATAGAGAGAGGGCTCCCCTTAGGGCTAAGTGCAGTGCGCCCCTGGAGGTGGAAACAGGATGTGCAGTGCCCAAAGCAGCACGGGTTGCCAGTGGTGCTGCTGCTTGGAAATTCCTGATGGAATGGAACCCGTGGGTGCTCCAGTTGCAGGATGAGTTTCTCCAGAGAACACGTGGATCCCAGAGGATGGGTAGAGTAGTCAGCAGCCAGAGCCAGGATCAAAATGGAACAGCGGACAAGAGCAACATCAGGATCAAACCGGGGTCATACACAGAGTAGCAGCATACAGGAGCAAGGTCAGGATCAAGCCAGGGTCATACACAGAGTAGCAGCAGACAGGAGCAAGGTCAGGATCAAGCCAGGGTCATACACAGAGTAGCAGCAGACAGGAGCAAGGTCAGGATCAAGCCAGGGTCATACACAGAGTAGCAGCAGACAGGAGCAAGGTCAGGATCAAGCTGGGGTCATACACAGAGTAGCAGCAGACAGGAGCAAGGTCAGGATCAAGCCAGGGTCATACACAGAGTAGCAGCAGACAGGAGCAAGGTCAGGGTCAAGCCGGGTTGTTAATGGGTAATCAGCAGTAAACTCAGGAACACAGGAACGGGAGGGTCTGACGATAATCCAGCAATCACTGAGCAGAGCTGCAGTCCTTATAAAGGCCACTGAGTGTCAGCAATCAGTGCACCCTGCGTGTGCCGGTGCATTTTTCGTGCACAGTAATGCATGATTACGTGTCACCCGCCTATGCGCATGCGGACTTCTTTGCGCGAATTGGCATGGCCATATTGGCGCATTTGCCCGGGCTTCCTTGTCTTTTCCTCTGACACAACTGTACTAAATGCATTCTTCTCCTTAGTTTTTACAAAGCGAAAGAAGGGGTATAGTAATCAAGACTGCATCATTAGTAATGCATCACAGAATGTACTCTTGTGGCTAACAGAAGCCAGCATCCAAGAAAAACTAGAAAATCTAACACATGTAAATCACCAGGACCAGATGGCTTACAACTGAGAGTCCTCAAACAACAACATACCTATGTACAGCATACGGACAGGAATAGTACCAGCTGATTGGTGAAAGGCCAACATGGTACCAATAGTTAAAAAGGGCAGAGTCATATACCTGGGAACTACAGACCAGTCAGTCTAACATCAATAGTATGTAAACTATTGGAGGGGATGATAAGAGACTATATCCAAGAATTTGCAGAAGAAAACAGTATAATTAATAGTAATAAGCACGGATTTATGAAAGATTGTTCTTGCGAAACCAATCTGTTAACATTCTATGAAGTGAACTGCCATCAAGATAAAGGAAGGCCGGAGGATGTGGTGTATCTGGATTTTGCAAAAGCATTTGATATGGTCCCCCATAAATGCTTAATTTACAAACTAACGTCTGTAGACATAGACCATAGGGTTTGTTCATGGACAGAAAACTGGTTATAGGGGTGCATCCAACGGGTGGTGATAAATAGCAAGTACTCAGACTGGTCTGAAGTGGTAAGTGAGGTACCACAAGGCTCTGTTCTGGGACTAATTCTGTTTAATTTTCTCATAAATGATATAGAAGTTGGTATAAATAGCTCAATCTCAGTGTTTGCTGATGATACAAAGCTAAGTAGGGCAATAATTTCACAGCAAGATAAAGAAATCTTACAAGAAGACCTCAATAAAATAAAGGGGTGGGCAACTACATGGCAAATGAGGTTTGATGTTGAAAAATGTAAAGTAATGCACTTTAAAAATATGAACGCAAATTACTCACTAGGGGGAAAACCTCTGGGGAAATCCAGGATGGAAAAAGATCTGGGGGTCCTAGTAGATGGCAGGCTCAGCAATGGCACTGCATGACAAGCTGCAGAAGCAAAGCAAGCGAAATATTATCATGCATTAAAAAGGGAATTTACTTCAGAGATAAAACAATAATCCTGACACTTTATAAAACTCTGGTTTGGCTACATCTGGAGCATGGTATTCAGTTTTGGTCACCAATCCTCATGAGGAATGTGCGGCAACTGGAGAGAGTCCAGAGAAGGCAACTAAGTTAATAAAGGGACTAGGGGACCTCAGTTACGAGGAAAGGCTACAAACATTAAACTTTTTCTCTCTGGAGAAGAGACGCTTGAGAGGAGATATGGTAGCGGTATACAAATACCTCAATGGAGGGAATAAACTATTCAATCTCGTGAAGTGTAAGCAGACAAGAGTTCACTCAATGAAATTGGAGGATAAGTGGTTTAAGCATAAACTGCATAGGGGGTCTTTCACTGTTAGGGCAGTAGGGATGTGGGACTCCCTTCCACAATCGGTGGTGTCAGCAGGAAGTATTGGTAGTTTTAAAAACCTCTTGGATGGATATCTTAATGAACACAGTATAGAGGGATATGGGAAATGTTTTTTGACATGAATACTCGCACACTAACACAGGTTGAGCTGGATGGACTGGTGTCTTTATTAAACCTTAGGAACTATGTAAATTTTTGTTTGGGGTGCATTTTGGCTTACAAAGGGAATTCAAGAACTTGAGTGTGTTGATTAGTGCTGGATTTAGTGGAGTGGCGAGGGTATTGCTTGATGACTCCCACATTCACATTACATACTCCTGACCCCTGCACTCTGTGCATTATGTTCTCTTAAACACTGTGGGGTTATTCACTAAAACTGGAGAGTGCAAATATCTGGTGCAGCGTGACATAGAAACCAAACAGCTTCCAGGTTTTATTGCCAAAGCTTAATTGAACAAGCTGAAGTTAGAAGCTGATTGGCTAGCATGCACAGCTGCACCAGATTCTGAGTGCTCCAGTTTTAGTAAATCCCCCCCTGTGTGTCTTACAGACTCCTGCACTATTTGTTCTCTACTGTACATTAAATACTTCTGACCAAAGTGTTTGTCTTAATAGTTTCTGGTAGTTAAGATGGAGCACGATTCCTCCAAGTGATACCAGAGACGGGGTACAATTTCTCCCAGTGACACCAACGATGGGGCACTATTCCTCCAATTGACACCACCAATGAGGCACTATTCATTCTCCCACTGACCTTCAAGTCTGCAGATTTTTACTGACACTGGGGCATTTTCTACCCCCACTGGCCACATAAAGTGTGAAGCAAAGTAAACTGGCCCTTTGTTTGGAAAGTTTGGAGACCCCTGGTTTAGGTCAAATTTTTTAAAAATACAAACAGCATTTCCTTTTTTGGCAGATATACAAGCAGAGATCATAAGAGGTATAAAATGTGATACTCTCAGATGTCAGTTGTGAAATTTTAGGAGCGGATCCCCGACTTGCCATTATTGCCCATAAAGGTGGAGTATTCCATTTACCAGCTGTGATTCTGTGTTCCGCCAATTCACATGTACAATCTACGGCTTTGTGTTCTCTTCCACAGAGATCACACTGGTAAATCTGTGATATTATTATCAATAAAAATATCCTTCACCCCATTTCCCGCCTCCCTAAAGCGTGAATAAAGCAGTGACCCGCATACACACTCCAGACTCAGGAACGTGGCGGTGGCTGTACATTGCCATGGGTATGCAGCAGTCAAGGTCACATTTTAAAGCCATCATAAAAGTCTCTTATGATCAGAGTCCTATTTATATAACAAATTTACTGGCAGAGCCGCAGCCAACAAAACTAGGCAGAATCTCAGAGCAGCACAAGAGACTAAAAAAAATACTGAAATTGTTGTTTTAAAACAATTGTTAAAGCACCGACATCTTCCCATTTGTCATTGTTATCTGCAGCCTTGGAAACCACCCACTGCCATCTCTCAGCAGGCACTAATCTAAGGCTATGAACACCTTTCATAGTCAGCAATACAGATTTACAGTATATGTGTGAGAGATAGCATCAGGACCAGTGAGATGCTTCTTCTACTAAACTCTCAGCAGTAGGGAGGAACTTGCCTGCCCACTAACCTGCAGAAAGAATTAGCCTTTGGACTAAGATTAGGTGCAGGGTGTACAGCCTGCAGGGCTAAGGATCTGCAATACAGAGTGCTGAGGGCTTTCTGCATTATGTGTTACTACAGTAAAGCCTTCTTGGAACAGAAGATATTAACATTTCATTTCATCACATATCTCAAAAATAGTAGGTGGTGCTATGCAAATCATTTCTTTATGTCCCATATGCACATCCAGAACCAGTGGTGTATAACACAATCGTAGCCTAATACAGCCATTTTCAGCCAAAAGTTCTGTGGAACCCTAGGGTTCCTCCAGCAGTGGCTAGTTGATCCTTTAGGTTGTGGCTAAATGACCTCTGATATGATGGTGCCCGTATAGTTCCAGGTCCGACACTACTTGGTAGAGCCAATGGCATGATTGCAAGGGTGTCATTCTGGTCAACCCTGTAATAGGGGCATTTTCCCAATTACCCCAATGATCTTATTTTACCAGGGGTACTCTGAGGTCTGCAAATTATTTCAAGGGTTCCTCTGTGGTAAAACGATTGAGATAGGCTGGCCTAATATTATAGAGCCATTTATTCTCAACTGCATACAGCTGTTTCTGCTCTTTTGGCCACGATCAGTGCAGTGTATGGAAACCATGGCTTCTATGAAGTAGGGCTTGAAACCCAACGAGACAGTACAACCATAAAAGGTGTAGTGCTTACCCCTGTAAAGGCCTGCTATTTAGGTCCCAGGGTTCTTTCCCAGTAGGTGTACCATCAGCCAGGCACACAGTCACTCTTTTGGCTCAATGATCAGTCTAAGGGATATTCTTTTCAAAGCTTTACTGCAAAACTTGAACTTGGTTGGGTGCAGGGGCAGGGAAACTGTGGGATACTCCAGCAACATTAAGCAATCATTTGAGGACTTCTCTCTTCCTTCTAGAGATTCTGAGCACAGTCCTTGCAGCAGCAAATGATGGGCTGAGCTACACTTGGACACCATGGACAATGTCTTCTTTAAAGAGGAGTTCCAGTCCCCCCCCAAAAAGAAAAAAAAAATAAAAGTCAGCAGCTATTGCACAAATGCTGTAGCTGCTGACTTTTAATATTAGAGCACTTACCTGTCCAGACATCCAGCGGTGCCCTCACCCAAACTGATTCTTCAAGCGCCTATCAGGTTCTGGCACCACTCTTGACTAAGGGAAACCAGCAGAGAAGCCTTGTGGCTTCACTCCTGGATTCCTACTGTGCATGCGTGAAGTGCACTGCGCTTTGTGAATGAGCCGCAGTCTTCTGCGACCTGTAAAGTGTCCCAGAAGGCTGCAGGGGAAAGGGGGGGGGGGGGGGAACGAACTGTCAAGAACAGGTACCCACTCCCTCCCCCAAAAGGTGCCAAATGTGACAAGTGCAGCTTCCCTTTTTGGGTGGAGCTCTGCTTTAAGGCTGACTCTAAAACAGGAGGGATAGCAGACGCACACAATCACAGGGATCTCACACAGCGGTCTGTATTCACTTGTGTCCTTTGATAATTGGATGCCTCCTTTTAATATCTTGCAGACTTATCTCCTATGAAAACTTCATACCAGATCCCCAAAAAGAAATTCCCTCAGTCAGCTCCAGCAAAGTTCATCAGAATAGGCCCCTCAGCTAGCATAGCAGAGACCTCAATGAGCAGTAGAAAAGCACAGCTGAACTGCCCAGAAGGGCAACAGTCCTTCAGGCTTGGATCTCTTCCTCTAGACAAGAACCCTTCTGTTCCAGGACCCACGCTATTTATGCTCCCTCCTAGCCACCATCTGGGCAAACTCCCCCAGAGATTGGCTGGGACTGAATAAACATTCAGCTGCTGATTTGACTCTCCAAACCCACTACTTTCTAGATTCCTCCAGAAAACAAGATTAAACAGTTAATCCTGCATCCAGTAAGACACAGAACAGTCCACAATAATCACAAGCAGCTCAGCTGATTACAGTGGAGCTAAACAATAAATTTACCTAACCTAGCACCCATCTTGGAGGGCTATGGTGAGAAGGGACTAAAGGGATCACAGAGCCCTCCAACATACTCAGAGAGTAGCACAGTAAACCCTTCTTAGAAATGAAGGTAATTACATTTCCTCACATAACCTTTATGGTTACATTGTCTTATTCTATCTCAAGCCCTACTCCAAGTCATGCTTTCCATACACTGCACTGATGATGAGCAAAAAGCCTGACACAGCTGTATGAAGTTTGGAATAATTGGCTCTATATTAGTGGGCTATGCGTTATACACCATCAGTTCTGGATGTGCATCTCGTTGATAGGAGGTAAAGAAACAATGTATGACTCTGCCCACTGCCTTGAAATGAGGAATAATCATCTCATTTTGGGTATGTGATGGAATGAGATATATGAATACCTTCTATTCTAGGAAGGCTTTACTGTACTATGCACTGAGTCAGATGGAGGGCTTTATGATTGCTTCAGTCCTTTCTCACTATACTCTGTATGGTTGTACTGTTACGTTATGTATAGAAATGATAAATATAGAATGTTCTTTTCTTGAGGCTTTTAAGCAATCTGCTGCAGATACAAAGTGATTCCGTGTACAGCCTGATGGATAATTTGCGGCTTTAAGGATGCAGATGTAAACTGCGGCACGTTTTGTAAAAAAGATGTTTTCAGCCTCTGAAACAAGCCCAGAGCGGGGACTTACGGCGACTCCCAGAGAACGGCAGCTAAATAATGACAGATATTACTCTGCCTAACCTGCTCAGCTCTATTCCTGGAGGAAAATGGCGTAATGAGCGCTTGCTGCACCGTGCACCAGGAAATCTCCGCACTGCATACATAACAGGGGGTGAGGAAAACACCATTATTCTTCCGCAACAGGCTACTGGCAGGGGAGAAGAGGACCTGTCTCTGGTCTGCTACAGACTATGTTCTTTACACCAGCGGTTGTGCCTGACGCCCTAAAAACTATGGGGATGATTTATAAGAGGTTAAAGTGATATTTTTAAAAATCCGACACCTAACTAATGTAGAGCAATACAACAAAATGCAAAAAAAAAAATTAGAAAAATTATTTTCGATCCTTCAGCCTTAGTAAACAGAATGATAACCCATTATGTGCACTGCATGGCTTCAACAGTCCCACACATGTGGAAGAATTCAGAAAGCAGCTTAATGGCCATGTCAACCTCCATGTTCTAAATTATATTCTCACTACCTGCCAAAGAAGCGCCATTATTAATATCGCCATCTTCATTCTGCACTCTAATGGTCATAAATCATAAGTATCTGACATATATATGATGACTGTTGGATGGCAAGGACACTGAGGGGGGGGGGATCATTTTGCCATTGCAGACCCTCATTTACTATCAAGACACAGCCCAAAATCCCACGGTTTGCTGACCCATCACTGACCTGCATAACGGGTTCTATAAGCTGATCTTATATCTATAGCAGCATCTCAATAAATCCATAACAAGTCAGGCAAGTACATATGGGTGGAAGAATTCTTTACAAGCAATCAAAGAATTGCCAAGTGCTCAACCAATGTCAGCCAACAATAGCAGCCTGATGCCTTTCCGAGGATTTTTTTAAAAGCAGAGGTCTCAGCTGCACATATTACATACAGTATATGTGGAATCCAAATGTTGTGCCATGGCACCTCTGTACAGTGCTCTCATCTCATGGAAGTACCAACGTTGAGATATGTATAACAGGTTCAGAGCATTCCTCTACCAATCAGGAAGGTCAAGCGTTGCAGAGTTTTCTGTGTAGGACAGCGCTGTGAGGTCTTATCGTGGGATTTCTGGTCATAGTACCAGTGTCTGCATGGTATTCAGAGCCAGGCCAAGGAGTAGGCAGAAGGGACAGCTGCCTTGGGCACTTAAGCAGGAGGGGGTGCAAAAAAGGCAAGACCTGCAACCTATGCTTCTGAAGTAGTTCACATCTCATAGGGGTGGAGCACTTTGTCCTTCTTGCCTTTGATGCTAAAAAACCTGCACCGATGGTATTATTTGTAGTGTCGGTGTTTGGTAGCAATAGACCTTGTTGGTGGAGGGTAGGTCTGTGATGGATTAACTCATGGGGGTCCTCATAGTGGTTCCTTCAAGCACGTGAAGACTATTGGAGGTGGGCACGTTGCATACTGTATGTAGAAAGTCTTGGAGACTCCAGTTGGTTGAAGAACAATGATAACTTTATTGGTGCTCCTAAACTACCTCTCCGCGCTCAGCTCTCAGTAGCCCTCAGTGCTCCTGATCCAGCTCCTCCTGGGAACAGCAGTGCCATGTTCCTCGCCTATGCCAGGACTCATCCTGTTTCCAAGTAGAACCCAGGACCCCTTCTGCCCAATGAGGCCTGGGCCCCTTTCCAAGCTGTCTTTCCTCATGTACGGTGGATATAAAAAGTCTACACACCCCTCCCCTGTTAAAATGTCAGGTTTCTGTGATGTAAAAATTAGACAAAGAAATCATTTCAGAACTTTTTCCACCTTTAATTTAACCTATAAAACGTACAACTCAGTTGAGCAACAAACTGAAATCTTTTAGGTGGATGGAAGTAAAAATAATAAACTAAAATAATATGGTTGCATAAGTGTGCACACCCTTAAATTAATCCTTTGTTGAAGCACCTTTTGGTTTTATTCCAGCACTCAGTCATTTTGGGTATGAGTCTATCAGCATGGCACATCTTGACTTGGCAATATTTGCCCACTCTTCCTAGCAAAAACATTCCAAATCTGTCAGATTGCGAGGGCATCTCCTGTGCACAGCCCTCTACAGATCACCCCACATATTTTTGATCGGATTCAGGTCTGGGCTCTGGCTGGGCCATTCCAAAACTTTAATCTTCTTCTGGTGAAGCCATTCCTTTGTTGATTTGGATGTATGCTGTGGGTCGTTGTCATGCTGAAAGATAAAGTTTCTCTTCATGTTCAGCTTTGTTGCAGAAGCCTGAAGGTCTTGTGCCAATATTGACTGGTATTTGGAACTGTTCATAATACCTTCTACCTTGATTAAAGCCTCAGTTCCAGCTGGAGAAAAACCGCCCCAAAGCATAATGCTGCCACCACCATGCTTCACTGTGGGTATGGTGTTCCTTTGGTGATGTGCAGTGTTGTTTTTGCGCCAAACATATCTTTTGGAATTATGGCCAAAAGTTCAACCTTGGTTTCATCAGACCAGAACACATTTTCTCACATGCTTTTGGGAGACTTCAGATGTGTTTTTGTAAAATTTAGCCAGGCTTGGATGTTTTTCTTTGTAAAAAAGGCTTGTCACATGTAGAACTCTAAAAAATGATAAAGAATTTGCGCTATGATATAAAAAGGTTAAAGTGGACAGAAATCACATAAGCAGCCACCATAATATTGCAGGTAACAATATAAAATATGTATGATATATAAAGTTCGGTGCTAAAATAGTTCATACATACAGTTGTGTTCAAAATAATAGCAGTCAGACATCACTAACCGGATCAATCACTGTTTTTGGAAGAAATGATATTTCTACATGGCAAATAATTTACTAGCAGGTGTAGTAGAGTAATAGAAATCCAACAGACCCAACAGTCATGACATGCATGCTGCTGATTCTGTGTAATTGAATCACTAAGTGAAAGGGGCATGTTCAAAATAATAGCAGTGTGGAGTTCTATTAGTGAGCTCATTCATTCTTTGAAAAACAGGTGGCAATTATTGCCCTTATTTAAGGAAGGAAGGCAGCAAATGTTGTGCATGCTGGTTACAGTGCATTTCTCTGTAAAATTCTGAGGAAAATGGGTCGTTCCAGACATTGTTCAGAAGAACAGCGTACCTTGATTAAAAAGTTGATTGGAGAGGAGAAAACATATAAAGAAGTGCAGAAAATGATAGGCTGCTCAGCTAAAATGATTGCAAATGCTTTAAAATAGCAACCAAAACCTGAAAGACGTGGAAGAAAGTGAAAAACTACCATTCGAATGGATAGAAGAGTAGCTAAAATGGCAAGGACTCAGCCAACAATCAGCTCCAGGAAGATCAAAGAAGGTGTAAAGTTACCTGTGAGGACTGTTACAATTAGAAGACGCCTATGTGAAGCCAAGCTATCTGCAAGAAGCCCCCGCAAAGTCCCACTGTTGAAAAAAAGACGTGCTGATGAGGTTACAATTTGCCAAAGAGCACATTGACTGGCCTAAAGAGAAATGGCGCAACATTTTGTGGACTGATGAAAGTAAGATTGTTCTTTTTGGGTCTAGTGGCCGGAGACAGTTTGTCAGACGACCCCCAAACACTGAGTTCAAGCCACAGTACACTGTGAAGACAGTGAAGCATGGATGTGCAAGCATCATGATATGGGGATGTTTCTCATACTACGGTGTTGGGCCTATTTATCGCATACCAGGGATCATGGATCAGTTTGAATACATCAGAATACTTGAAGAGGTCATGCTGCCTTATGCTGAAGAGGAAATGCCCTTAAAATGGGTGTTCCAACAAGACAACGACCCCAAACACACCAGTAAACGTGCAACATCTTGGTTCCAGACCAACAAGATTGACGTTATGGAGTGGCCAGCCCAATCCCCGGATCTTAATCCAATAGAAAACTTGTGGGGTGACATCAAAAATGCAGTTTCTGAGGCAAAACCAAGAAATAGAGAAGAACTGTGGAATGTAGTCCAATCATCCTGGGCTGGAATACCTGTTCACAGGTGCCAGAAGTTGGTTGACTCCATGCAACACAGATGTACAGCAGTTCTCAGAAACTGTGCTTATACAACTAAATATTAATTAACCTCCCTGGCGGTATGATTATTTCAGATTTTTGGTGCTGAAAGCGGTACCATTATTTTGCATGGAAATATGTAGTTTTTTTATTGTAGGCTGTAATTTTTAGGAATAACTCACTGAAATCTGTCCGAACAAGAGTCTATTAAACATCCCGGGTATGATAAAATTTGAAACACGAAATCATAAATTATAATTTAATAAATAATCATAAAAAATAATAATATAATAATAACAAATTTAATTAAATATAATAATAAAACCAAAAACACTGAAATTTGAAATATAACGCCAAGTTCGCACATCACTGAGCAAAGTCGCAAAATCGTTTTCAGTGTGACGAATTTCCCCACAAATCATTATCACTCAATTCTGCAAATGGTTCTCATTTACTATCGCTGTTCTCTAGAGGATCTAAATCCGCTTTTGACCTAAAGGGACGCTTTTTGGACGCCATGGACATTTCTCAGTTTCCAGGCAGAAAGAACAGACAAAATGCAGGCAGGGCACAGGACAAAGCACTCGGGACAAAATGTATGAGAAATCGGTTGAAACAGCAATGTTTTACTATGTAAAATTTGTTTGGAAAAAAGTGACATTTTTTAAAATTTTCAAATTTCCTGCCGCCGCCGGCGCCCGTACGTCCCGACGTCACAGGGACCGGAACACAGAAGCCGGATGCTGGCATCGGCCAGAGGAGATGGCCGGGGACGCTGCAGGGGACACATCGTGGGAGCGCAGGACAAGGTAAGCTCTGCAGGGACTCCCTATGCAGCGCCGCATGGTAAGCCCGAGTGTAGCTCAGGGTTACCGATTTTGGTACAGACATTTTACACTCGGAATACCGCTAAGGAGGTTAAATGATTCAAAGGAAAGCAAAATCTTCAAACATTTTTCAGTTTATATAATGAATGTTTGAGTTTGTAAAGAAGAATACAAAAACTGCTATTTTTTGAACAGTCTAATATTCACTTTTCTTAAATTTTTTTAGAAGAACAACACAAATTTAATATATTTTTCTTCATGTTTTGATTTGGAATAGAATGTGTAGTGTTCCCAATGCATTTGTGTGTATGGAAATAAAAGCTATTAGAAGGATTTTGAGCTTTATTCACTTTTTTCAACACACTGCTATTATTTTGAACACAGCTGTAAATGGAAAAACATAAAAGTCCAATCTACAAGGTTTGAGGTATATAGGAAATAAGTCCCTCTGCCATGGATCCACAGCACTCCTATAGCTATCCCAGAAACTGCCAAGAGGAAAAAAGGAGAATTCCTTCACCACCACTAAACACAGTGCCTCTTACAGGATAATAATGACTCTAATTAAGGATGGGTCAAAATGCGCTGTATGATCCCCAGAGACAAGCCAAAGATTTATACACACTTTAAATCCAGATCTTCACACTAAATGGACTGAAGAGTGAACCAAATATAAATATTATCCTCATAGAGGACAATCCAATTCAAAGATAAAAGGGATCCTCATAGTGTAGAAATTAGAGTAAATATGTAATGCCTTAAAACGCAGTATAAAATGTACATCATAAATAGTACAAAAGATCATGTCACTGGTAGTATGTTTCAAACCAACATTATGACCACCACGTTTCGGTGCGTGATGATGTCACACCCTCTGGTTCCTCCCTACGCGTTTCATCATCAATGACATCATCACGGGCGTCACGGTTTCTGGGATATCTATATGAGTACTGTGGATCCATGGCAGAGGGGCATATTTCCTATATACCTCAAACCTTGTGGATTGCACTTATGTTTTTCCATTTATGTATGAACTATTTTAGCGCCGCACCTTATATATCATTGTTTTCACATGTTCCACACAGACAGTACTTGCCAGATATTCCTGCAGCTCCTTTAATGTTGCTGTAGGACTTTTGGCTGCCTCCCAGACCAGTTTTCTTCTTGTCTTTTCATCAATTTTGGAGGGACGTCCAGTTCTTGGTAATGTCACTGTTGCGCCATATTTTCTCCACTTGATGATGACTGCCTTCACTGTGTTCCATGGTATATCTAATGCCTTGGAAATTCTTTTGTACCCTTCTCCTGACTGATACCTTTTAACAATGAGATCCCTCTGATGCTTTGGAAGCTCTCTGCGGACCATGGCTTTTGCTGTAGGATGCGACTAAGACAATGTCAGGAAAGACCTACTAGAACAGCTGAAATTTGGGGTTAAGCAGAAGCACATTAAATGATGGCAGGTGTGTACTGACTCCTATTTAACATGATTTTGAATGTGATTGCTTAATTCTGAACACAGCTACATCCCCAGTTATAAGAGGGTGTACACACTTAAGCAACCACATTATTTTAGTTTTTATGTTTACTCCCCCCCCCCCCAAAAGATTTCAGTTTGTTTTTCAATTGAGTTGTACAGTTTATAGGTCACATTAAAAGTGAAAAGGTTCTGAAATGATTTATCTTTTTCTCATTTATTTACATCACAGAAACCTGACATTTTAACAGGGGTGTGTAGACTTTTTCTATCCACTGTAGCTCTTAGGGCTCCTGATCCAGCTCTTTTCCGGCTGTCATCAGTAGGATGTAAAATGTACTGCCATTCCCAAACCTTATCTAAACAGGGATTCAACCTGCTTCCAAGCTGAACCCAGGCCACCTGCTGACCCTGGGGTTAGGGCCTGGATAGGATTACTGCCTGAAACCCCTATTGACAGTTCTGGAGAGAACAGTCAAAGTTTGCCCCAGAACCCCCTTGCCTATTCCTCCAAGACCTGCCGGTAAGACAAGGAGAGAGCTCCATGGTGCCTGCCAGAGTGCCCTCTCCACCCTATGTTGGTGTTATTTATCAGGAGAGACACAAGAGGGGGTCCAACAAGCACCTAAGACTTGACACCTGCCAGTGTACAGAGACTAGACACCTGGCACAGATCTAATAACCTAAGACTAGTCAACACTGGAGTGCTGACAGCCTTAACCAACCCCTTTAGGAGCAAGAGGTTAACATGGGTCAATAAATCTTAAAAGAGAGATCCATCCAGAAATGTATAATATGAGGTCATGTAATCAGGCTGCACCCTTTTCTAGTAATGACTTGTAAGAATATTACACTGAGCTCCCCGTAGATCAGAGGTTTCCAAACGTTCTAAACAAAGGGCCAGTTTATTGTCCTTCAGACTTTAGGGGGGTGGACTGTGGCCAGCAGGCATGGAAATTTTCCTGGCATCAGTGGTGGTGCCTCACCAAATTTGGTAGTAGAGGGAGAAATAATGACCCATCATTGGGAGGAATAGTGTCCCATTGTTGGTGTCAGTAGGAGAAATGGTGCCTCATTGTCAATTGGCAGAATAGTGTCTCGTGTCAGTTGGGAGAATTGTGACCAAAGGGCCTGATAAAGGCAAGCAGGGGGCCACATCCGCACCCCCCCGGGCTGCAGTTTGGAGACCACTGTCGTAGATAAAGATGGGGATGATTTTCCAGGTTGTGAGTATTCCATCGTGTGCAATGGCTAGTTACTGAGCTTTTAGAAACACAAGGATTCAATTTCTCTTGCAGGTCCAAAATGTTGCACATAGTTCTCACTTTAAAGCTGAACTCAAATATTTGATCTGGCATCATGTCATTGGTACAGCAGACCTTAGACTTTGAAATGGTGGGGCAGGGGTCAATCAGGTGTGCTACAGTGTTCATGTGCTGGCTGACAGGGAACAAGCTCATAGGAGAAGAGAGCAGAGAGATGACCCATCAGTCTACTGCTTCTCCTTCATTGTCCATTCACAGCCTGGGGGTGGGAAGGTGACCAAGCCGTATTTCCTAACTTCAGCAGAGAAAAGTCAGGTCACCAGACTGAGTGTACATAGAAGGTGTGTACAAATACAAGAACTAGATGGACAGAAATGCAAATCCTTTGGCAGGTAAAACAGCTTCTTATATGATTGCCTAGACATTGCCTTTAAATATTTATAGTGGATGCCTGTGTTTTGTTTGCAGAGTTCTACTTTAATACCGTTTACACTCTCAGTATTCGGACATGACAGCCATCAGTCGCGCTGTGTTTCCATGCTCAGAACTCAGCCCCGTTCTTTTACTGCCGCCAGAAAATGTTTTATAAATGAGCGGTTTGTTCATTAGAAATGTTTCAGTCCAGTAAATGGAGATGTCGGAGAGGCAGCGGATCCCCCTCATCTCACGGATTGTGAAGTTTTGACATGCCTTACTTTGCCTGTGTCAGCAGTTTGGGGAGGGGTTACAGGGCGGCGGTGAATAAATTAGCGGGAAGTCATTTTCCGCACGTGTGAGGCGGGAATGCACTGTGTCAGCAGCACCAACTCATTTTAACATCGATTGTCTGGTAGCTGTGAAACTTCAGCTGACAGAAGAAGTTTCTATATGACAATAAATTGCTGAGAGTATAGGTGAGGAACAGACGGCAAAATCTAACATACAAACTGTCATCAGGACAGGGACAGAATAATGGGGAATTATGGGAACAGACAAGGAATTTGACCTCTCACACTGCTGATTGGTGGTCGCCATAATGTCTCTGCAACTCATCACAAGTCAATGGCACCTTAGGCATGCTTAAATGACTAACAAATATTTTGACTGAAAGGCCACTTCAGCATACATTAAAGTGGTTGTAAACCCCTACATATATGCAGTGAAGGGACTGGCCTCAGAAGATACACAGAGATGAAACAAATCCTCCTACATAAGTTGTACCTGTTTATCGGCAGTCTTCTCTTCTCTACATCTGTTCAAACTGCTGAATTTTAAGGCTTGTCTGAGAATTCAGTAAAAAGATGGCGGAGAGCTCTGAGAGCTGATTGGAGGGAAGGGACACCCCCCCCCCCTTTACACAACTTACAGGATCAGAGCTGTCAATCTGCTGGAGGTCCCTTCTCTGTCACCATTTTTCTTTTGGTGTCAGGAAAACTTGTCAGAAGTGACTCATGCTGATAGTAGAGTAACGAAGCAGCAGACAGAATTTACACTTGGTACTCTTAATTTAGACAAGTCCACACTATAGAGGTATATGCTTTGTTCATATCTGAGGTTTACAACCACTTTAAGTACACATTGGGGTTCCTAAAGTGCCCGTGTAGCTTGATAAATCAAGGCCATTGCATGACAGCTTAAACAAGAGCTTTGTCCTTATTAAAAAGCCATCTATTGGTTTAATATGAGAAGCTAAAAAAAATCAGCAAACATTATGTGGTTGATTTACTAAAGGCAAGTAGACTGTGAACTTTGCAAAGTGCAGTTGCACTCTACAAGGGCATTTGCTCCAGAGCTTAGTAAATGAGCAGAAGCTCTGCTGACATCCATCATCCAATCACCTGCAAGCAAAAATGCTGTTTTTTTTGTTTTCCTTGCATGTGATTGGATATTCTTTGCAAAGTGAAACTTTCCCTCTTTTACCAAGCTCTGGATCAATGGCACGTGCTGAGTGCAACTGCACTTTTCAAAGTGCAACAGCCTATTTGCCTTTAGTAAATCAACTCCTATGTGTGTCTGCTCACACAGGAATTGTAGTTTTTGGTGACAGGACCTCATTACAACAAGCTGCAGGTTTAGACAGAGCAACACCACCTAAATTCCCACCCAATTAGCAGGTCTGTTTTACAAATGGTTTTCTGCACACCCCCGCACACCAGCCCTTGGCAGATGTAATTATCATATTACTGTAAGTACAGCAATGGAAAACTTGTTGGTACCCTTCCGCAAAAAAAAAGGAGAACCTATGGTTTTAACTGAAATTTCTTCAAATTCACAAAGGAAGTAATTGTCCTAACTCATCCTGCTTGGGGAAAGCCTATCTGGTGGAGGACCAAACAGAGTCCATGTGGACATCCATGTATATAAGTGTGGGTCATTTAGGTGGCAACTCCCTGATTTCTGTTGGTTCTTCTATACTTGTCAACGCACTCCTGTTTGTGCAGCAACTGTAATAATCATATAAATTAATAGTCCTCATTCACTATTTAGAGCAACATTGTGAAGGGATATCCAATACACTCTGTTTAAGGTCCTTGTTGGTCCCATTGGCCCTCCTGGGTTTACTGGCTGCCTTCCTGGATGTTGAGACAATTTCGGAATTGTTTTTTATCTTAGGCTGATGGAAGGTTGATTCACCTTGTATATACAATACTTATTACCTCCTTCTCCTGAAGAAGTTTACGAAACGCACCAAGCTCAACCATACAACGACTGTACCCAGCCAATACTGGATGTTGCATAACGATATTGCTTGTAGGTCTTTGGAGGGACTATTTATGTGCTTGTTTTTAGTGATACATTACCACCCTTTATCAGCCTTTCAATGTGTTTTTTGATTTTAAACTTTTCTAAAGAGCTATGAAAAAACATGTAACTTTTATTGATATTGGTTTCACATATTAGTATGTTCCCAAAAAATCCCATACATTATTTTTTGTATGCAGCACTACCGTCTTGAGGGCCACTGGATAGGTTTTGGGTCCCCTTAAGCTCTGCACGGCCAGCCAACACATATTTTCCACACTTGCACATTCAGAGTCAGTGGACAGTCCTTGAGCTGGTTTTTAGCTGTTTTTATTAAGGGGTAACAACTTGGATGGGGCCTAGGGGTATATAGGATACCCAAGGAACTGTAATCTTGAGGACAAACCTCTTAGCCTCTATACTGTACAAGAAAAAATGAATCCAAAATAGCAACTGTGTCTATTAAGAAGCAGTGAAGTCCCCGTGGTGTACCTCCTCAGACCCCACATGAATCTTTCTCTTCACCCGGCTGCACTGAGGGTATCACTGGACATGGGATTCCAAGATCTAGCAGTTGGGGAGATGCAGCGGCGCTCTGGGAGTCAAAGACAAGGGGGAAAAAACACCTAAATGATCAATGTCCCATAAAAAAAAAACATATAATCTAAATAAAAAGATTATTGTCCATAGTCCTTGTGAGTAAGTCCATGTGACGCTGTCTGATGGGTACTCAGAGCGGAGAAGCAGCCAGCTGTCAGAGTAGAAGCTCCTTTGTAGTAGGGAAAGAAAGAAGAAGGCATACAGCAGCATTTTGTGAGCGTAGTATTGTAGTAAAAACAATTTAATAATGTAATAAAGCAACTCACAATAGAAGCACATCAACTCACATATCACATGATTGCCAACTTCCATTGGTAATCATATCAGGATAGGATAGGTAATCATGTGCTATGCAAGTTTATGTTGTTCTCTTGTGAGTTGCTTTATTCCAGTATTAAAATAGGCTGACTCATCCCAGGCTGCTAAACAGCCTCTGTCTAAAAAAAAAACAAAGCCTAGCTACCTAGAGGGCACTACATGTAATTCCTTTATTTAAAACAAATATAAGCAAACAGGTAACAAATATGTGCCGGTCACCAGAAATCTACGTAGAGAAGTGAACATCACATAAATAAGAGTGGCTTGACTGTTGTAGCCAGTAGAAGACATTTACACTGAAATAAGGAGCCATACATTATGATCACTTTTGGTTCAGGCTTACACTATAGTGATGTTGGCACTCCCCTTTAACAGGGTTGGTCCTTTTACATTTGCTTTTTGATTAAATGGTATGAACAAAAATGATGGGACCCTTAACCTAATATTTTGTTATACAACCTATAGTGTCAGTCACTGCAAACAAGTGTTTTTGTAGCTCTCAATGTGAATTTTGCTCCTGCCCAGAGGTACAGTAGTTTGGTCCACTCTTCTTGAGCAAATTATCCCAGGTATGAAGGGTGCCTACTCCAGACTACATATTCCAGGTCAGGTATCATAAAAGGCCACCTAATGTTTTTGCCATTCTTTCTTTCAGTATTATCCTGTTGGAGGACTCATGATCTGTGACCTGCAACTGAGAGAGCTTTCTGACACTCATCAGTAGTTTTCACTCGATGCCCAACTCAGCATGGCAGCCACAAAACGACCAAGTCCTGTCCAAGTTCCTCAGTAGGTACAGTATGTGCTTTTTGAAAGCTTAATTTTTCATCTATTCACACAGAGCAGATGTGATCTGCCAAAAACATGAGCTTTATCCTTATTGTTCAAAGGACATTCCCCACATCCATTGTGGTTTCTCAACATGCAGCTTAGAAAATTCCAGTCTGGCTTTTTTGTGTTTTCTTTCCACAGTGAAGTCCTCCTTGCTCTTCTTTCTTCAAGTCTACTGTCCTTCAAAAAGCGATGGATGGAGCAAACAGACCCTGATGTACTTTGAGCTTGTAATTCAGCTTTTATCTATTTGGAAGTTTTCCTTAGCTCTTTGTCTACCATTCAAACCGACCTTCTGTTCAGTCTGGAGTCAGTTTTCCTCTTGCAGCCATATCCAAGTTGGGTGGCTACACTCCCATGTATCTGAAGTCAGTTTGGAACTGAAGTCACAGGAACATCACGCTGTTTGGAGATGAAATTATGGCCTTACCTTTGGCATGCTGGTCTATAATTTTTAATCTGATCTCCACAGACAACTTTTTCCTTAACTTTCTCTGGTACATATTCAATATGGTGCACACCATTATATCAAACAGCACAATGGATTTGTGATATGTGTGATACTAATAACATATATGACCCAATTATTTATAATCTTTACTTGGGGTAGCAAAACATCTCTCCAGACTATTTTAGAATATCTTTGTAAAATATCTAATACTTTTATCTTTTTTCACACTTTCCTTGCTTGCAGATGTGCATGAGACAATTGCTTTGGGAACTTGTTCACATTTGTGGCAGCTCTTGCTGCCCCTCTGAAAAGTGATTCACCTCAGATAACAGTGCCTGACAGATGGCTGGGAGGTGTAATTCTATGTTAACCCCTAAAAGCCCTGCACCTTAAAAACCCCTGCCCCACTGTGCTGCAACCTCATGCATTGCACGTGGCTGTACTTTGGCTGGGACATCGTCCCAGTTATTAAAATGGGTCACATTCAGTGGCAGTACTGCCTGTTAAATGCAATAGGGAGTATCATTTTTGCTGCAGCTGCGGCATGTGTTTAACCCCATATAGCTACTGTGTTGGGTTTATGGGGGGCTATCGAGAGGGGTGGAGTTGGGGGGATGGCATACAATCCAGCAGTGGTTCACAGACTGCGGATCGGGGGCCGGATGTGGTCCTTTGCTTGCCTTTATCTGGCTTTTGGGGCACTATTCTACCAACTGTCACCAATGATGGAGCGCCATTCCCCCTACGGACACCATCAATGGGGCATTATAATTCTCACAGATATCAACAATGGAGCACTATTCTTCTCACTGATATCAACAATGGGGCACTATTCCTCCCTTTAAAACCAATGATAGGGCACTGATGCCGGGGTATTTTATACCCCCATTGGTTACAGTCCGCCCCGCCTAAAGTCTGAAGGACAGCAAGCTGGCCCTTTGCTTAGAAAGTTTGGAGACTCTTGCAATACAGGGACAGAGTGCAGTTGGGGGTTGGGTTATAATAGAGAACCAGAGGTGAGATTAGGGTACAAAAGAAGACAAAGGGAGGATTGTAGTACAATTGAAGAAAACAGATTGCCTTGTAGTACAAAACAGGCACAGAGATGGCTACTGGGGTACATCAAAAGGATAGCAGAGAGATTGGGGTGCAATGGAGAAACAGAGGGGGGTTGGGGTACAAAAGAGGGACAGAGGAGGAATTGGTGTACAGTAGAGGGACAGGGGGGCAATGGGGGTACAATAGGGGGGTGGGGATTTGGGTGCAATAGAGAAACAAAAGATGCACTGAGGTACAATAAAGGCACGGGGAATGGGGTTTAATAGAGGAACAGAGGGGGATTGGGGTACAGCAGAGACACAGATGGATGATTGGGGTACAATGGAGGGACAGAGAGGGAATTGCATTACAATAGAGAAACAGGGGAGGATTTTTGCTGTATAATAAAGGGATGGCGGGGGACAGGGGTACAATGGAGGGACAGAAGGAGGGCTGGGGTACAGTAGAGAGACAGAGAATGCATTGGGGTTCAATAAAGGCATGGGGGAGATGGGGGTGCAATAGAGGGGGATTGAGGTACAATAGAGGGACAGAGGATGCTTTGGGGTACAATAGAGGGACAGAGGGGAACTGGGGTACAATAGAGGCACAGATGGGGGATTATTGGAGTATATTAAAGGGACAGAGGGGGATGGGAGTACAATGGAGGGACAGTGAGAGGACTGGGGTACAATGGAGAGACAAATGGTACATTGCGGTGTAATAAACAGAGGGGTGCAGGTAAAAGCAGGGATTGTAGTACAATAGTGTGACAGATAAAACATTTGGATACAATAGAGGCATGGGGGGATTTGGGTATAATAGGGGGAAACATAGAGGGGAAGAGGGCGCATATTGGGGTACAATAGAAGAACATAGGATGCTTTGGGGTAAAATAGAGAGGATTATTGGGGTACAATAGACAAAGTGGGGAATGGGGTCTTGTTTCTGTTGATGGGGTCATGGTGATCCTTGCCCAGTTTTTTTCTCTCTGTACCCCTTGCCCGCTCTCTCCTTACACACACTTCTCTGTAAATGCTGTCTGGCTCTCACTGTCTGCCACATGCTGGGTAAACTAGGGGTAAAGTGTATTAAAATCCCGTCCATCTCATTCATCCAGCGAGAGAAGAATGAGGCCTGTACTTCAGTCTCCTGCAGAATCTGCCGCTTTAATCAGTCTCTCCCCCTCTATCAAGGGCCGTGTAATGTGTTCCTGTCATCTCATCTGCCGCCCGGAAAATATGGCTGTCAGAAAACCGTTATCCCGCCATCAATCTCGTCTTGGATGTAACTGTGCAGAAACCATCCCATGTATTTCATCTTCAAAGTTCTGTCCCCGTCATAAAGACGTAGAATTCACTTCAGGATGGAGAACCATCCACAGATGACACCGAACATGGAACCTGTCTTGTACCGGGCCCCAAGATGGTGTACAATGGGGCCCTATCCGCAATAGATTCAAGAACTGTTTTCCTTCTGTATACACCTGCCTTGGCTTTTTCCAATCCTCTTATTCATTTATTTTAAATATTGCATTCAGAAATATACCAATCGACCCAAGCACAGTTAGCTCACAAATCAAAGGTAATCATACTGGGGCCTCCGCACATTACAGCTTATTCAGAATAAATATTTCCTCCTTGTATGATCAATACTCCATACGACCCCACTGAAATCTAGTTGAAAACACAGATACATGCTTTCCAATCATTGTACAGGTTAACGTAGATGCAAACCCTAACTGGATGATGTCATTTGCAATGTGCTCTGTGTATTATGGACAGGTGTCAGTGACAGGAGAGTTGTCACTTTATAACAGGAAGTGCCTGAACATGGATTTATGGCAGGATCACCAGGGTTTATTTTGAAAAGCTGCAGATTTAAAGTGACACTAAACAATATACTTACTCTCCAAAAATAATCCAAACACAGCCACTACTTAATGGCCCTGTAAACTATCATATGAGGCCCGGAGCTGATGATTTTCCTCTGAAAAAGACTTTTGCCTGCTGTTCTCATGCTAGTCCTCTGGATTCAGTGGAGTCTACCCTGGTTGGTGTAAAAGCCCTGATCTGCATGCTTGTTTCACATCAGTTTACGAGAGTGTATTGAAGCCAGAGGAGCAATATGACAGCCAGGAAACTAGCATTTTCAGAAAGAGGATTGTACTTGTTGTCCCCTGTATTTGCCTTCTTTAAAGAGAAACTCCGCCATTACTATCAAAAATAATATTTTAAATCTTAAAATTTGTTCCTGGAAAAAAACAAATACTAATCAATGGAGTCCAGTGTTGTCGTTTGTAAGGAACGTTCTCTCTACACTGCTCCTGTCCGGCGCTGTCATCTTGAATTCATGCAGAGACATGCCGCACAGATCTTTGCCAGGTCTATGGGACCTGGCAGATCCCCATGGCATGTCTGTGTACGCAGCTGGCGTCTTGCGCATGACCAGAAACACCATACCAGTAAACTGGCAGACATCTACGCTGTTTCTGTGCATGCACAAAATCCAGTGCTCTGCCTCTTGGGAGGAGTGACATCGAAAACCCAGGATGCAGTTCACAGGACCGCACACATGCACAGAAACAGCGCAATGGATCCCAAAATCACCCTGCGCATGCGGACCTGAACTTTAGGGGAAATAAATTAATTTTTTCCTTTTTTTAGGGGGAAAGCTGCATAAAAAAAAGGGTGAAGGTCCTTTTTAATGTGGTTTTCTAGCAGTGCTCCTCACAGTTGCTTTGCATTCTTGACTGTGTAGAGAACATTTGGGGCCACTTATAGAGACTGCAGGTTGGGTGGATTCTGCACTATTTATGTTGAACATTTGAGCACTTCTTACGGCTTTGTCAGGTTGATGATCAGGAATTCGGCGGGCTGTTAAGTAAAACACAAAGATTTCCCGGCTCTCAGCCTTTGCTTGTTATATAAACGTCTCTTGGTGTATTTACTCATTTCTTTTACTGTCTTTCTGGACGTCTCGGATAAAGGAAGTCCATAAAAAGGATCCCAGAGTCATACCGTGCGTGGAATTAATGACAAATCAGTATTTACTAGCAGCTGGGGTAAGGTCGTACGCTGCTAATATAACCATCCAGACAATAAACAGATTGTGAATAAAACCAACATATTCAACGTGAAAAGGACCAATATAGGTATATAAACCAGTGGTGTGACAATGGCCATAGCAGCCCATGTGGCTTCCATGGGGCCTGGGGTGGAAGGGGGCCACATTAGGGGGGCTGTTGAGGCATTTTAAACATAGATCATCTGTGTGCGTGTGAAGATAACACAAATCCAGTAATGTATTATTACTTCATACCTTGCAGGTGCAGCAGAGCGTGTTTTTGTTTTGTATGTTTCCACACATTTCTGTGCAGCTCATTGAGGCCAGTCCATTCATTTCAATGGGCTGCCCTACGCATGAGACTTGTGGGGAAATTCGTCATCAGACACTGAAAACGATTCTGCGACTTTGCTCAGTGATGTGCGAACTTGGCACTCTATTTCATATTTCAGTGTTTTTGGTTTGATTATATTATCTAATTAAATTTATTATTATAATATTGTTTTTATTATATTATTAATATTTATTAAATTATAATTTATGATTTCGTGTTTCAAATTTTAACATACCCAGGATGCTTACTAGACTCTTTTTCGGACAGATTTCAGTGAGGTATTACTAAAAATTACAGACCTACAATAAAAAAAAATACATATTTCCATGCAAAAAAATGTACCGCTTTGTGCACAGAAATATGGACATAATCAGACCGCTAGGGAGGCTACGGCGGCAGCATACCAAGACGTTTTGGACAATTTCATGCTCCCAACTTTGTGGGAACAGTTTGGGGATGGCCCTTTCCTGTTCCAACATGACAGCACACCAGTGCACAAAGCAAGGCCCATAAAGACATGGATGAGTGAGTTTGGGGTGGAGGAACTTGACTGGCCTGCACAGAGTCCTGACTTCAACCTGATAGAACACCTTTGGGATGAATTAGAGCTGAGACTGTGAGCCAGGCCTTCTCGTCCAACACCAGTGCCTGACCTCACAAATGTGCTTCTGGAAGAATGGTCAAACATTCCCATAGACACACTCCTAAACCTTGTGGACGGCCTTCCCAGAAGAGTTAAAGCTGTTATAGCTGCAAAGGGTGGGCCCAGGGGCGGACTGACCATTTGGAAACTCGGGCACTGCCCGAGGGCCCGGGGCCAGTAGGGGGCCCCATGAGATGCCCCTGGTACCTTTTTCATAGGCTTTTTTGAGTTTGGGCAAGGACACAGGGGCCCCATGATCCCCTATTGCCCGGGGGCCCCATGAGTTGTCAGTCTGCCCCTGGGTGGGCCAACTCAATATTAAACCCTTCGGACTAAGACTGGGATGCCATTAAAGTTCATGTGCAATGTAATGTGTGTGGCCAAGCGGTGATAAAAGCAGGCCATTAAGTCGTAGTTCTAACATCCCCCGTGATACCCACCAAAGCAGAGACATGCAGCTGCTCAGGGCTATACACTTGCTGCTCCTGCAATAATTCACTTTCTGTCAGAAGTTAAAGAATAAGTTCACCTTTAAAAAAAAATAATAAATGCACCTTTTTTTGGCAGGCAAAAATGTACATTTATAATTTTTTTCTTTTAAAGCTGTAAAGTATTGCACCTGTGATCAGTTGATTGGGTGCAATGTTAGGCTCTTGCAGACTGTTAGTAAACTATCTGCCTGTACCTTTCATACGGACAGGCAGTTACTGAAGTCCAGATAGCTCAATGGACTGCCTGCGAGAGCACTCACTAGCACCCTCACAGTTCTTTGAGAACTACAAGCCATCAGCTGCAAAGGCTGACAGTACTTGTAGGCATTCATTCACAGAACTCTGTAAATGAATGACATAGCCATGTGGGCGGAGCCTTTCAGGGCCGCGCAGTTTTCAAACTGTGACAGTGGATGCGGGGAGAAGATCCCCAGCTCACTGTTACAAGGAGGCAGCAAATTGGAGGGAGAGGAGGCAGAGGCTCAACATATTATGTTACACCCTAAAATTATGCCATCTGTTCCTTGCTAAATTTTTGAAATATTCAGAATATTTCTCTTTGAATGTACCTTTATTTACATATACAGAATATTTCTTTGTGAATGTACATTTATTTGTACATACTCAATAAAAATGAGTTTAAAAAAAAAAAATTGGATGTAGCATGTTGAGAAAGGTAAACTTATCCTTTGAACTCTCGGTAATTTGCCAAGCAGTACTGCCGATGAACGTGACCTATTAAAGTTAAATGGTTCTGCCGTTTTGGGGTTAAAACAAGCAGTAAAGAGACAACATATTGCCTTCCAGCCATCTGTCAACCACCCTCTGAAAAACGTTTCAGAGGGACGTCAAGGGTTGCTGCACGTGAGTATAAGCCGTAATTGCGTGCAGAAGTGCTAACAATTATATCAAATAATATGGTGTTCAATATTATTGCTACTGCAACTCTTTCATTCTTTTTGCCGATTACTACACCGCCTCCTTCAGGACTTGCTTGCCATGGAGGTGGTGTAGTAGTCAGTGAAAAGAATATAAATGGGTGGAAAGATTTAGAATTTACCCTGAGGCCCCGAGATCTGAAGTGCTGTAAAGATTGGAGAGCGACTGAAAATGGAGCGATCAGTGGGAAAATAAATGTTCAAAGTGAATTCCCTGCACTGATCCCCCCTCTTCTCTGACAACTTCTGTCCACAGCTCTACTCCCTAGTACTGGACTGACTATGCTGACAGATCTTGTGCTATCTTTTCCCAATATAGATATACTTTATGTTAAAGTGGGTTTTTTACCTTAATGCATTTCCTGCATTAAAAGGTAAAAAACATCCCACCACCCCATCCCTAAACACCTACCTGACTGCTCTCAGCACTCTGCCTCGGCTATATATTTATTTTAAAAAATATATATTTTTTAAATATATTCTTCAGATTTTTTTTAACATATAAAAAAGTAAAATTTTAACATATTTTTACATATATCTGTAAATGCATTCCAAAAATGTAGATTTGTATTTTTAAAGACATACAGTATATTTGAAATGTATTTTTAAAAATATTTTTCATATATTTTGTAATAAAAATGCATTTCAACAGGCAGTATATATATATTTATTGAAATATATTAAATATGGCCAAAATTGTAGCATTTCAAATATATGGCAATATATTTGGGAAGAATTTTTAAAAAAAAATATTTCAAATATATTTTTCTTCCATGTGGGTCGGGAGCGCACCTGCACAGGTGCCCTCTTAGCAGCCAGCTTGCAAAGGGCCAGACGGAGGGAGAAGAAGCAGATAGCACCAGCAGGGGACCACCAAAAAGGAGGTAAGAGACTGCTCTGTGCAATATTGTTGTACTGTAGGTACAACCTCTTTTTTACTTGAATAAAACCAAAATATCCTTTACTATCACTTTAAGATCGATGACTGCAGGGAGTTTGCTGGGGGGGACCCCATCACAATTTTGCTATGGGTCCATGATCTGTAGTTAAGCCCCTGGTATAAACAGGGGACAACTGACAAAAACAGCAAAAAGTCTGTAAAAACAATGGAAATGGTGTCATTCAATCTGACATTTAGCGCATATGGCGCCAAGGTCTTGGTTGTTGGTACATTACGGTACAGATTTATTTTGCTGCATGATTTTGTTGGTGAGAAAGTAACATTGCCATAAGGACTATGACTCTTGTAGAGTTAGTGGTTAGGACATTGGTTATGGCAAAGTAAGTAAGACTTAGTTGAGGTCTCATTTTTCAATCTCGGTTTGGTCCTGCACCCCCCGCATGTTGTGATTTGTGGTCTGATTGTTGATTGAAAATGCCTTCAAATACCTTTTGTTGGAACAGGTAAAATGTTTGCTTCCTGAGCTCACACTGCAGTGCTCTTTGCTGGCAGAGCTAAGTAACAGCCACATCTCTCATTAAAACCACACCCCTCATTACAGCCAACCCTCATCAAAACCACACCCCTCATTACAGCCACACCCCTCATTAAAACCACACCCCTCATTGCAGCCACGCCCCTCATTAAAACCACACCCCTCATTGCAGCCACACCCCTCATTAAAACCACACCCCTCATTACAGTCACACCCCTCATTAAAACCACACCCCTCATTACAGCCGCACCCTCATTACAGCCGCACCCCCCAGCACAAGTATCCTCACACAGATTTTTTATGTTACAGATGAAGAGAGGAGGAGTGCCAGGCTAAAGAGGGGGTGTGTCAGACTGAGTCTGTTACTGAGTGCTGATTACTAAATGCACAATGTTTAATGGTGCCTATTTGACTGCATATTATAATTCTAAGTCATAACAGGATAAAAAGGGTTTTAGTTCAATATCTGGCTCCAGATCTGTTTCTGTGACTTCAACTTTGGTATTTAAGTAGATCCAAACCTTTTTTCTTGGTTTTGGATAGAATTGTAAGTTGTTGGAGCTACTGTCATGTATTGATGTGGTCTTTGTCCCCATTGCAGAAATTCACCCTCTCCTGGTGAATCTGGTCCTGGTGACCAATGGGGTATAACATACCAGGGAATACAACAGGCTGGATCTCCCGAGCAAATGTCATCTACGTCCACTTTCAAAGGTGGAAAGACTCCGCACGAAACGCCTTCGTGTCCAAAGTCGCCGGTGTCATGGTGATGGATTCACTCTCCACTCTGTTCCTTATCTGTTTTTTACAATACAAAGCCAGTCTGAGCGCTGCCTGCATTGGATTCCTCATGTAGTGTTTGCAGACTATGATAACTGTCCTGATTTGCATCATAGCAGCATGTTATGGATCATGGTGCTGTCTGCAGCTTGACAAGTGCAGAAGATGGATGATTTGTGATAATGATATATGGGAGACATATGGAATAATGCACATACCCTGCTTCATCAAACATAAAGAAAAATCCATCTGAAGAGAAGAAACATACATATCTGTCATCAAATATACTCAGGGTGGCTTGTTGGTTAGCACAGCTGCTTAGATGCACTGAGGTCTTGAGTTCAGGTCTCCTCAATATTCAGTGTGCTTAGAGTTTGCATGTTCTCTCTGTACAGTTATGGTATTCCTACAAATGCTCCAGTTCCTTCAACAATCCAAAAATATACCAACAAGTTCACTGACATCCAAGATATTTAGCTCGCTTCATATGTAATTGTAGGAGTATGAAGTAGACATTAAAGTGTAAGCTTCTCAGGTGCAGAGATCATTGTAAATGGTACAGTGTTCTCCCAGGTAAGGTACTGTATATGGCGCAGATCCTCTCCCAGGTAAGGTATATATCCAAAGCTTTCTCCCAATTAAGGTATATGGCCCAGACCTTCTCTCAGGTAAGGGAAGGTTTATGGCCAGGACATTTTCCCAGGTAGGTTTTATAAACCAGAATTACATCCAGGTAAAATATATGGCCCAGACCTTCACTCAGGTAAGGTATATGGTCCAGACCTTCTCCCAGGTAAGGTATATGTCCCAGACCTTCACTCGGGTAAGGTATATGGTCCAGAACTTTTCCCAGGTAAGGTATTTGGCCCAGAACTTCTCCTGGTAAGATAAATGGCCCAGACCATCTCTCAAATAAGGTATATTGCTCAGATATTCTCTCAGGTGATATATATGGCCCAGACCTTCTCCCAGGTAAGGTATATGGTCCAGACCTTCTCCCAGGTAAGGTATATTGCCCAGACCTTTTCCCAAAAAAACATATGGCCCAAACCTTCCCCAGGCAAAGTATATGGCCCAGACCTTCTCACAGGTAGGTATATGGCTCAGACCTTCTCCTAGGTAAAGTTTATGGGCCAGACCTTCTCCCAGGTAAGATATGGCCCAGACCTTCTCCCAGGTAAGATACATGGCCCAGACCTTCCCCGAGATAAAATATAAGGCCTGGACCATCTCCCAGGTAAGATAAATGGCCCAGACCTTCCCCAGATAATGTACAGGTATATGGCCTACACTTTCTCCCAGGTAAGATGTATGGCCCAGACCTTGTCTTGCATAAGGTATATGTCCTTGACCTCTTTCCATGTAAAGTATGTGGCCTTGACCTTTTCCCAAGTAAGGTATATAGACCAGGCTTTCTGCCAGATAACCCGCTGCAGGGCCTCTGACTTCTTGCCCTTCTGGTTTTATTGGTTTTTCCTAGAGGTCTCTGTGAGCCCAGGAACTCTGCCGTTTCGTGTTTGAGCCATGAGCCTCATCTGCTGAGAAATGTCCTTCCAATTTAATGCCTCCGCATTGTCTGCAGCTATTTGTGGTTCCAGACTCCATGCTCCTTGTTCCAGACATGCTGCGACATGACTGATTTTTGGCTATTTCCATTAGACGCTGTACAACTAAAGCACTTTATCTTTAATTCCAGCCTGCAGTCAATTCATATGGTATAATGGAAGCCGTGAACCCTTCATGAAAGGAGTGCAGGCACAGCGCATGGCTGGGGACACAATGTGCAATGTGTATTTATACACACAGGACTTTCCATATAATTATGAAGTCATGAGATGATAACTGCTGGGAAGACTGTAATTATCGTATTCACAATGTGACATGGAACGTTACACTTTGTTTCATGATTATAGGAAGGTTTTGTATTGAAGAAAGCAGCGGAGAGGATTCGGAACCTTTCTGTGTAATGTGCTGGGAGGAAAGCCGGTTACAGTAAATGAATAAGCGCTGACTTTGTGCCGCAATGTTGGAAGGAAAACAAAAGACGCGGGCTGACAGCAAAAAGGATGATGGGAAATTCAAAAAATTTTCCAAAATTCATTGTTAACCTGCTGTGTGTACTATTGGTTGACTTGTTCTATCTGCATTAGTATGGTTTTTTCCTAACACTTTTTTTTATATGACTTGCCTATAGTTATGCTAGGAGTTAATCGATATTACTCAATCAATATCTATTGCCATTTTTTTTTCATTTTAGAACCCTAAATGTCCTGTAGACAACAGGAAATGAGAAATAAGGCTGCTTTCACATTGATCCGTTTTTCTTCTGCTTGTGTGTAAAAAAAAAAGCAGAAGAAAAACGTGACCATGTAATCCTATTGAACTGCTCGCACCAATCTGTTCCGTTTAGTAAAATCCTGCTTTCTGCATTTTTGGTGCAGTAAAAAAATGCTCCTCCTTATTAAAATGCATTGAAAACGTGGGAAAGACGCATCAAAAATGCACCTGTGTTGCGTTTTTGATGCGGTTTTTGAGTCACATGTCCTGTGTAAGACACACCGCAAACATGGCAAAAGCCCATATGCATTTTTAGCGTGTCTATGCTGCGGATCAGTGTGAAAGTAGCCTAAATCTCCCTGTAGTTGTCAGCAGGTCAGGGGTCCCCACTGGAAGAATTACCTTTAGACCAGTTTCACACTGTGGTTTTTCTGCAGTTAACCCATGGTTTTCCATAGACTTTCTATTAGGTTGCACATTTTTGGCATATAAGTGAGTAAATAGTGCTGCGCTATAAAACCATCCCCTAAATCGCTATGCAAGAAGACATATACAAATCAAAAATAAAATAAGTACATTAAAGGTGCAGAGCAGAACTCAATAAAGTAAGTAAACACCCGACAGAGCCTTAATCAAACACTAAGATAAATACCCAATCAGGGCATCGATATGCCCAATCCTAATTAAAGGATGACATACTAGAAATATGTGTACAATAATGCAAAAAGCATAAAAAATAATAAGTAAATACCCGGCTGACCCCCTCACATGGGCCGTGTGAAAAATTGCAGACAAGGCACTAAACACGTGACATTAAGTGATAATACATGAATATGTAGTGGTAAATAATGAGTAAAAAACATAAATAGTGACTTTTGAGTGAATTTTCACAAAGTTCATATAAAAAGTGACAGTCCGTGAATAAATCCACAATGTGTAATATTTGAGAATCTTGCCCTTTGGTGTCACGTGTTTAGTGCTTTATCTGCAGTTTTTCACACGGCCCATGTGAGAGGGTCAGCCGGGTATTTACTTATTATAATAACGCAAAAAGTATAAAAATAATAAGTAAATACCCGGCTGACCCCCTCACATGGGCCGTGTGAAAAACTGCAGATAAAGCACTAAACACATGACATTAAGTGACTATGAGGAGCCCCTTTCTTTTATTCTATATTTTCCCTGCGGGTTTCCGTGATTGGCCAGGGCATGCAGAGGAATGAAGAGTTGGAGTTACGCCTTGTTTGACCCATGTGATGTGGGTCAACCAGTGAAGGTGATCATGCATGCCTGGTGGTGGTGGATATTACAGCACACCAAAGGGCAAGATTCTCGAATATTACACATTGTGGATTTATTGACATCACGGACTATCACTTTTTATATGAACTTTCTTTTTGAAAATTCACTCAAAAGTCACTATTTATGTTTTTTACTCATTATTTACCACTACATATTCATGTATTATCACTTAATGTCACGTGTTTAGTGCCTTGTCTGCAATTTTTCACACGGCCCATGTGAGGGGGTCACCTGGGTATTTACTTATTATTTTTTATGCTTTTTGCGTTATTTTACACATATGTCTAGTATGTCATCCTTTAATTAGGATTGGGCATATCGTTTGCATGGCATATCGATGCCCTGATTGGGTATTTATCTTAGTGTTGGATTGAGGCTCTGGCGGGTGTTTACTTACTTTATTGAATTCTGCTCTGCACCTTTAATGTACTTATTTGATTTTGGATTTATTTATGTCTTTTTGCATAGTGATTTAGGGGATAGTTTTATAGCGCAGCACTATTTACTCACTTTATATTATCTATTTATGTTTAGTGGTGGAACACCATTTGATGCTTGCTGCTCTTAAGTTTAGTATTTCTTTACCTTTTTGGCAGCACATAAGATCCTTTCCATTAATACATTTTTGGCATGTTTTCTGAAAGTGCACCAAAGATCCAGCATGCAGGACTTTGGTCCGCTTCCAGAAACTGCACCAAAAATGAGCAACCTAATATTATTATTATTATACAGTATTTATAAAGCGCCAATAGTTCGCTCAGCGCTGTACATTACAAAGGGGGACAGAACATGTGACAGAACAACAACAATACAATGCAAAACATGAGGGGATCGAGGGCCCTGCTCTTTCGAGCTTACAATCTAGAAGAGACGGGATAGTGGTACAGGAGGAGATAGCTGTGGGGGATGAAGTGGTAGGAAGAGTGGAGGAGGTCAGTCAAGTTAGCAGGGGGTAGGGTAGGCTTCCCTGAAGAGATGGGTTTTCAGGGTGCGCCTAAAGGAGAGGAGAGTAGGTGATAATCTGATGGGTTGGGGCAGGGAGTTCCAGAGGATGGGTGACACCCTGGAGAAGTCCTGGAGGCGGGCATGGGAGGAGGAGACCAGGGAACTAGAGAGAAGGAGGTCTTGTGAGGAGCGGAGTGTGCGTGCTGGGCGGTACTTGGATATTAGGTCAGTGATGTAGTATGGGGCAGTATGGTGGACAGCTTTGTACGTCAGTGTTAGGATTTTGAATTTGATCCGTTGCGCAATCGGAAGCCAGTGGAGGGATTGGCAGAGGGGGGTGGCGGAAACGGAGCGGTTGGAAAGGTGAATGAGTCTGGCAGCCGTATTCAGGATCGACTGAAGCGGGGATAGCCTGTGGCGAGGCAGGTCAGTGAGGAGGGAGTTGCAGTAATCGAGTCGTGATATGATGAGCGAGTGGATGAGCTGTTTAGTGGTTTCTGGGATTAGGAACGTGCGTATTTTGGCGATGTTGCGGAGGTGGAGTCTGCACGAGTTAGTTAAAGATTGGACTTGGGGCTGGAAGGATAGGTTGGAGTCCAGAATGACACCAAGTACTCTGGCCTGCAGGGCGGGTTTGATATTGGCGTTGTTGGATGTGATGGAGAAGTCAATGGGGGGTGGTGTCTGGGCTGGCAGGAAGACAAGGAACTCGGTTTGGAGAGGTTCAGTTTAAGGAAGTGGAGCGACATCCAATCTGATATATCGCTCAGTAGGTGTGTGATTCGGGCAGAGACCGAGGGGGTGAGGTGGGGGGTTGAGAGATAGATTTGTGTGTCGTCGGCATAGACGTGGTAGTTGAAGCCGTGAGAGTGTATGAGTTGGCCAAGGGAGGAGGTGTAGATGGAGAAGAGAAGGGGCCCAAGGACAGAGCCTTGAGGGACCCCAACAGAGAGGGGGAGTGAGGGGGAGATGGTAGCATTATAGGTAACGCTGAAAGAGCGTTGTGACAGGTAGGATGAGAGCCAGGAGAGAGCAGAATCTCTGAGGCCGAGGGAGTGTAGTATTTTGAGGAGGAGGGGGTGGTCAACTGTGTCGAAGGTCGCAGAGAGGTCAAGGAGTAGGAGCACTGAATAGTGGCCATTAGCTTTGGCGGTTAGAAGTGCGTTGAAGAGTTTGAGTAAGGCGGTTTTGGTGGAGTGTAGGGGACGGAAGCCGGACTGTAGGGGATCGAGGAGGTGGTTGTCGTTGAGGTGAGAGCATAGGCGGGTGTAGACGAGGCACTCGAGGAGTTTAGATGTAAATGGGAGCAGGGAGATGGGTCTGAGGTTAATCGGGTCATTGGGGTCCAGGGAGGGCTTTTTAAGTATGGGGGTGATGTGTGCATGCTTCAGAGGGGAGGGGAAAGTGCCGGAGGAGAGGGAGAGATTAAAGATGTGGGTGAGGGAGTGTAGGATGGAGGGGGAGGGAGGTCGTAGGAGTTGTGAGGGGATAGGGTCAAGGGGGCAGGTGGTGAGGCGGGCATCAGAGAGGATCTTGGAGACTTCCTCGATGGTAGTAAGGTCAAAGGTGTGGAGTGTTGGGGGAGCTTCAGTATGAGGAATGTAGGGTGGGGTGGAAGTGGAGGTCAGAGCAGTGGTGGGGCCGTGGGAGAGGGGTGATGAGGGGGTAGCTGAGTGAGGGGAACGGGGTTGGAGGGAGTTTGAGCAGTGACGAAGTCCCTGCGGGTAATGTCGAGGGGGGATGAGGGGGTAGCTGTGTGAGAGGGGACGGGTTGAGAGGGCGTGTGAGTTGCGGCAATGTCCTTGCGAATTGTGTCAATCTTGTTTCTGAAGTGATTGGCAATCTCAAGGGCGGTGAGTGAGGTGCTGGGTGGAGGTGGGGGTGGAGAGAGTAGAGAGTTGAAGGTGGAGAAGAGTCGGCGAGGGTTGGAGGAGAGGGTCTTGATGAGGGTCAGGAAGTAGGCTTGTTTGGCTGCGTGGAGGGAGGAGGTATAGGTGCGGAAGGCAGATTTGTAGCGGGTGAAGGCTTGTTGGGATTTGGTTTTGCGCCATAGTCGCTCTAGGGCACGACTGTGTCGTTTGAGGGTTTTGATGTGATCAGTCTGCCAGGGCTGGAGCGGTCGGGGTCTAATAGAAAAAGTCTATGTAAACTGCGGGTACACCTGCGCAGCAGGCAGACTACAGCAGAGCAGTGAGAAACTGGCCTTATTTTCTGTACTGCTGATAACTGCACAATTTTGGATATTCTTCACTTTCTGTCTCATGGATAAATAAAGACAGTGAATCTCCCCAAAGGGAACACAGACAGCAATAAAAACCTGACAGATCGTCTTACCTCTTATCGCTGCATCTAAAACTTAAAAAAAAAAAAAAAAAACAGTTTTGGCTTTAGATTCAATTTAAATCTTCTAATGAAAGCAGGAAATGTTGGGTAATAATAAATCCTCATTTTTTTATGTTTTAAAGAAATGTGCAAAATCGATTGATGAAGAATTTAATAGCACAGGTTCCAATAATTATATAACTTTATCACAATATCCCCTGAGCTAAACAGATCAATTAGTGTGATAGAACATTTTGCAGATAATTGTTACAATGTGATGGCAGACGGGCTATCAGGACAGTAAAGGGCACACACAGACAGATCGCCAATGCTGTATCTCTTTATTGCTGATTGTACATTGCAATAAAAAGTCAAGAATTGTCTTCACTCCAGCTGGATCCAGAGCTGCCACAAAATCAATGGAAAAGCACAGGAGCTGCCCCAATCTGCAGAGAAAAAAAGGGAAGTATAATATGTTCAGTATTTCTACAGTCTGCACAAAACTCAAAGCTGAATATTAAACCTGCCACTGGATGTGTAAAATACAAATGTTATGCACAAGTCTGAAAATGATTTACATTAAAAGAGAACAGTACCTGAGCAGCACCTACAGGGGGCGCTCATGTCATCTTTCCATAGATTGAAGCTAGCCTTGTTCATCCTTTTCCTTCATAAGCGCAGCTAACTACGTGATATCCTTTATGAATGTTCCCCAAGTAATCCTGGTGCCAGTCTGTTTACTGTAGGTACTCAATGTCTGTATACTTTGTGCATCTATCATCTAAATGAGTTCTAACATGTTTCATAACATTCCCTTTTTTTTTTTAAGTTGAAAACATCCACACATCTGTTTAAGGTACAGTTTTATCTACTATGATTCGAAATTCTCGCTATATCTGTTCAAAGTGACCCCTGAAGAATGTTCTGAACTGTACATATTCTGTGAGCTACCATATTGCAGCTATGACAGTGTAGATGCAAATGGAGAAACAGAAAAAGGGGGCACCGACCTAGTGCATTATCATTTAAAATATTTATTTAAGAAACAATGTAAGTATCATACTTACAATTGGGATAAAAACACAGGCATGTCAAACTGAACAAGATGTATGATCCAAACAACATCTGAGTCCGTACGATGGAACCCTGGATGACCAACTGGCTAAAACGTTTCGAGGACACAACCTCTTCCTCAGAGGCAACACTATAGGCAGGTGTAGTCCCAGTTCTCCACTGTAGGGGGCGCTTGGCCAGAGTTATAATGCAACTGAGGAGGAAGTTGAGAGACATTTGGTTTCTATTTGGTTTCCTTGTTCCTCTGAGGCAGTGTTCTAGTTGACTACGCTTCATACAGGTGACCTTGGCAGCCATCTTGGGTCAGCAGAGCCTTTTTAAGTGCCTGCCTCCAGGCTCTGGTGCGCATTTTTGCAATTGGACAGTGTAGGGATAGCACCCATCTGTCAAGGAAAGTGAGCAGCAGTAAGAGAAGGTTCTAGACGAGTAGGAACAAGTTAGGGGCACACCATCTTGCTTTGGAATCCTCTCCATTGGGCTCAGGCTGGCCAGGCTGCACTCCGCCCTCGCGACAGATGCGATCGGGTCATCAGAACTTGCTCTACATTACACGTTGCAAAGTACTGTGAGTGTTTCCCAGCTAGGGGCCTTCCTGCTGGGTTGTTTGTACATTGAAGTCATTTCTTCAATACAAGTCTGGTGTCTTCTACAGCTGCACCACGCTGCCCTCACCCTCTCTACCATCACATTCCTATCTTTGGTAACATGGTACATTGTGGTAACAATCGCCTTTCGCTACATGACACCATCCCTCCACAAGATTTCACAACATTGGCTGTGAGTGATCACATGGTATCATCCCTCTGATCACATGACATCAACCCCCTTACCAGCTTTCACTGTATTGGCACTGTGCGCCCCTCAACCTTGTCTTGCAAGTGCTTATTATGGTGGCATCTAGAGATCCAATTCAGTTGGTTCTCAGGGGCAGAATGTCTTCACCCGCCATTCTGGGCCATGTGTGAACACCCCCCAGTACTGGACAATTGTACAAAGCACACTGCTGATAGGACAGACATGGAGAAGGTGATCGTGGGACAAAGACCTAAATGCCTGAATCTCCTTTCCTCACGTCTGGACCTCTTTCTATTACAAGCTGTTTGTGAGGATAGGATGTGATCGGGCAGCGTTGTATCTCCACATTATCAGTTCTAGAAAACTCTGCCTGTTTGAAAATGGATTTTCTCAGCCCTCTGGCCTGCGGCGGCCACTCTGTAAGGTCAGGGAAACCGTTTCATCTCGCTAACAGTTATCCGCTCATCCTATCAGCCGCTATTTGTCTGCAGCACAGCTCTCATGCCTGGGCAAGACTTTGGCATCAGTCATGTTAACACCGCACTTGGCGATCAATACCGTCAGGATCCGGGCTTGTTCTGCAGTGACATCCAGCAGCCCGCTCCACAGAGATGACTTAGAGGTGAAGAATGGGCAGTTCTGCAAGAAACTGCAAACTGGGAGCAAATCAATATAATCTCTCAGCTCACTCATCACAATCAAGCAAAAATAGTTTTAATTTAAATACATGCTGGGCCTTTGGAAAATTGTGTCTCAAGATCAGTGAGTACTGGAGAAAAGAGGGAAGGTACTTTGTGCTGCTGAAACAGTGAATGAATGTGATGGATGCAGCCGGAGTAGTAAATGATATGTACACTATGTTGCCAAAAGTATTGGGACACCTGCCTTTACACACACATGAACTTTAATGGCTTCCCAGTCTTAGTCCGTAGGGTTCAATATTGAGTTGGCCCCGCCCTTTGCAGCTATAACAACTTCAACTCTACTGGGAAGGCTGTCCACAAGGTTTAGGAGGGTGTCTATGGGAATGTTTGACCATTCTTCCAGAAGTGCATTTGTGAGGTCAGGCACTGATGTCTAAAGAGAAGGCCTGGCTTGCAGTCTCCACTCTAATTCATCCCAAAGAAGTTCTGTCGGGTTGAGGTCAGGACAGGCCAGTCAAGTTTCTCCACCCCAAGCTCGCTCACCCATGTCTTTATGGACCTTGCTTTGTGCACTGGTGTGCAGTCATGTTGGAACAGGAAGGGGCATCCCCAAACTGTTCCCACAAAGTTGGGAGCATGAAATTGTCCAAAATGTCTTGGTATGCTGACGCCTTAAGAGTTCCCTTCACTGGAACTAAGGGGCCAAGCCCAACCCCTGAAAAACAACCCCACACCATAATCCCCCCGCCACCAAACTTTACACTTGGCACAATGCAGTCAGGCAAGTACTGTTCTCCTGGCAACCATCAAACCAAGACACGTCCATCAGATTGCCAGACAGAGAAGCATGATTGGTCACTCCAGAGAACACGTCTCCACTGCTCCTAGAGTCCAGTGGCGGCATGCTTTACACCACTGCATCTGCCGCTTTGCATTGCACTTGGTGATGTATGGCTTGGATGCAGCTACTCAGCCATGGAAACCCATTCCATGAAGCTCTCTACGCACTGTTCTTGTGCTAATCTGAAGGCCACACAAAGTTTGGATATCTTTAGCTATTGACTCTGCAGACAGTTGGTGACTTCTGCGCACTGTACGCTTCAGCATGCACTGACCCTGCTCTGTTATTTTACGAGTTGCTGAGTTGAATGATCATATGGTATCATCCCTCTGCCAGCTTTCACTACATTGAATGATCACATGACACCATAACACTACATGATTTAACTACATTGGCTGTGAACAATCACAAGAGACCATCCCTCTGCCAGCTTTCGCTACATTGGCTGTGACTGATCAGACGGAGCAGTAGATGAGCTGTGTGTGTAGACGGAGCAGTAGATGAGCTGTGTGTGCAGATGGAGCAGTAGATGAGCTGTGTGTGCAGATGGAGCAGTAGATGAGGTGTGTGTGCAGATGGAGCAGTAGATGAGCTGCAGGTGTAGACGGAGCAGTAGATGAGCTGCGGGTGTAGATGGAGCAGTAGATGAGCTGCGGGTGTAGATGGAGCAGTAGATGAGCTGTGTGTAGCTGGAGCAGTAGATGAGCTGTGTGTGTAGACGCAGCAGTAGATGAGCTGTGTGTAGACGAAGCAGTAGATGAGCTGTAGTTGGAGCAGTAGATGGAGCAGTAGATGAGCTGTGTGTGTAGACAGAGCAGAAGATGAGCTGTGTGTGTAGATGGAGCAGTAGATGACCTGTGCATACAGTAGATAAGCTGTGCGTACAGATGGAGCAGTAGATGAGCTGTGCGTACAGATGGAGCAGTAGATGAGCTGTGTGTGTAGATGGAGCAGTAGATGAGCTGTGTGTGTAGATGGAGCAGTAGATGAGCTGTGCATACAGAAGGAGCAGTAGACAGGGTGTGTGTATCTGGATTACTAGTATTGGAGGTGGAACAGATAAATTATATGTGTAGATGGAGCATTATGGATTGATTTTTCTCAGGCAGCTGCAGTAGTAAATGAACTATGGCTCAGTAATTACACATCATTTCCGCCCCTGTTACAGGATTTGTATGGGCCCTGGACCTGATTTGTGGCGGCTCTTTGCAGTCTTGTGCTCTGATCTGGATTGACATGGCACAGGGCTCAGTGTGGTGGGCAGACCATGATTTCCCAGCCTTGTGACGTGAGCTGACATGGATAGGTCATGCAGAGCACAGCTGTATCAGCAGGGGAGGCAGCTTCAGCCTCATGCGTTGATACATGGGCGCAGGCAGCCTGCTGTGGCATTGGACAAAGTCTTGCATGCCTATGGGGGACCCGTGTGCTGCCTCGGTCCCATGAGCTGTGTGTGTAGACGGAGCAGTAGATGAGCTGTGTGTAGACGAAGCAGTAGATGAGCTGTAGTTGGAGCAGTAGATGAGCTGTGTGTGTAGACAGAGCAGTAGATGAGCTGTGTGTGTAGATGGAGCAGTAGATGACCTGTGCATACAGTAGATAAGCTGTGCGTACAGATGGAGCAGTAGATGAGCTGTGCGTACAGATGGAGCAGCAGACAAGCTGTGCGTACAGATGGAGCAGTAGATGAGCTGTGTGTGTAGATGGAGCAGTAGACGAGCTGTGTGTACAGATGGAGCAGTAGACGAGCTGTGCGTACAGATGGAGCAGTAGATGAGCTGTGCGTACAGATGGAGCAGTAGATGAGCTGTGCGTACAGATGGAGCAGTAGATGAGCTGTGCGTGTAGATGGAGCAGTAGATGAGCTGTGCGTACAGATGGAGCAGTAGATGAGCTGTGCGTGTAGATGGAGCAGTAGATGAGCTGTGCGTACAGATGGAGCAGTAGATGAGCTGTGCGTGTAGATGGAGCAGTAGATGAGCTGTGTGTGTAGATGGAGCAGTAGATGAGCTGTGCATACAGAAGGAGCAGTAGACAGGGTGTGTGTATCTGGATCGCTAGTATTGGAGGTGGAACAGATAAATGATATGTGTAGATGGAGCATTATGGATTGATTTTTCTCAGGCAGCTGCAGTAGTAAATGAACTATGGCTCAGTAATTACACATCATTTCCGCCCGTTACAGGATTTGTATGGGCCCTGGACCTGATTTGTGGCAGCTCTTTGCAGTCTTGTGCTCTGATCTGGATTGACATGGCACAGGGCTCAGTGTGGTGGGCAGACCATGATTCCCCAGCCTTGTGACGTGAGCTGACATGGATAGGTCATGCAGAGCACAGCTGTATCAGCAGGGGAGGCAGCTTCAGCCTCATGCGGTGATACATGGGCGCAGGCAGCCTGCTGTGGCATTGGACAAAGTCTTGCATGCCTATGGGGGACCCGTGTGCTGCCTCGGTCCCATGAGCTGTGTGTGTAGACGGAGCAGTAGATGAGCTGTGTGTAGACGAAGCAGTAGATGAGCTGTAGTTGGAGCAGTAGATGGAGCAGTAGATGAGCTGTGTGTGTAGACAGAGCAGTAGATGAGCTGTGTGTGTAGATGGAGCAGTAGATGACCTGTGCATACAGTAGATAAGCTGTGCGTACAGATGGAGCAGTAGATGAGCTGTGCGTACAGATGGAGCAGCAGACAAGCTGTGCGTACAGATGGAGCAGTAGATGAGCTGTGTGTGTAGATGGAGCAGTAGACGAGCTGTGTGTACAGATGGAGCAGTAGACGAGCTGTGCGTACAGATGGAGCAGTAGATGAGCTGTGCGTACAGATGGAGCAGTAGATGAGCTGTGCGTACAGATGGAGCAGTAGATGAGCTGTGCGTGTAGATGGAGCAGTAGATGAGCTGTGCGTACAGATGGAGCAGTAGATGAGCTGTGCGTACAGATGGAGCAGTAGATGAGCTGTGCGTACAGATGGAGCAGTAGATGAGCTGTGCGTGTAGATGGAGCAGTAGATGAGCTGTGCGTACAGATGGAGCAGTAGATGAGCTGTGCGTGTAGATGGAGCAGTAGATGAGCTGTGCGTACAGATGGAGCAGTAGATGAGCTGTGCGTGTAGATGGAGCAGTAGATGAGCTGTGCGTACAGATGGAGCAGTAGATGAGCTGTGCATGTAGATGGAGCAGTAGATGAGCTGTGTGTGTAGATGGAGCAGTAGATGAGCTGTGCATACAGAAGGAGCAGTAGACAGGGTGTGTGTATCTGGATCGCTAGTATTGGAGGTGGAACAAATAAATGATATGTGTAGATGGAGCATTATGGATTGATTTTTCTCAGGCAGCTGCAGTAGTAAATGAACTATGGCTCAGTAATTACACATCATTTCCGCCCGTTACAGGATTTGTATGGGCCCTGGACCTGATTTGTGGCAGCTCTTTGCAGTCTTGTGCTCTGATCTGGATTGACATGGCACAGGGCTCAGTGTGGTGGGCAGACCATGATTCCCCAGCCTTGTGACGTGAGCTGACATGGATAGGTCATGCAGAGCACAGCTGTATCAGCAGGGGAGGCAGCTTCAGCCTCATGCGGTGATACATGGGCACAGGCAGCCTGCTGTGGCATTGGACAAAGTCTTGCATGCCTATGGGGGACCCGTGTGCTGCCTCGGTCCCATGAGCTGTGTGTGTAGACGGAGCAGTAGATGAGCTGTGTGTAGACGAAGCAGTAGATGAGCTGTAGTTGGAGCAGTAGATGGAGCAGTAGATGAGCTGTGTGTGTAGACAGAGCAGTAGATGAGCTGTGTGTGTAGATGGAGCAGTAGATGACCTGTGCATACAGTAGATAAGCTGTGCGTACAGATGGAGCAGTAGATGAGCTGTGCGTACAGATGGAGCAGCAGACAAGCTGTGCGTACAGATGGAGCAGTAGATGAGCTGTGTGTGTAGATGGAGCAGTAGACGAGCTGTGTGTACAGATGGAGCAGTAGACGAGCTGTGCGTACAGATGGAGCAGTAGATGAGCTGTGCGTACAGATGGAGCAGTAGATGAGCTGTGCGTACAGATGGAGCAGTAGATGAGCTGTGCGTGTAGATGGAGCAGTAGATGAGCTGTGCGTACAGATGGAGCAGTAGATGAGCTGTGTGTACAGATGGAGCAGTAGATGAGCTGTGCGTACAGATGGAGCAGTAGATGAGCTGTGCGTGTAGATGGAGCAGTAGATGAGCTGTGCGTACAGATGGAGCAGTAGATGAGCTGTGCGTGTAGATGGAGCAGTAGATGAGCTGTGCGTACAGATGGAGCAGTAGATGAGCTGTGCGTGTAGATGGAGCAGTAGATGAGCTGTGCGTACAGATGGAGCAGTAGATGAGCTGTGCGTGTAGATGGAGCAGTAGATGAGCTGTGTGTGTAGATGGAGCAGTAGATGAGCTGTGCATACAGAAGGAGCAGTAGACAGGGTGTGTGTATCTGGATCGCTAGTATTGGAGGTGGAACAGATAAATGATATGTGTAGATGGAGCATTATGGATTGATTTTTCTCAGGCAGCTGCAGTAGTAAATGAACTATGGCTCAGTAATTACACATCATTTCTGCCCCTGTTACAGGATTTGTATGGGCCCTGGACCTGATTTGTGGCGGCTCTTTGCAGTCTTGTGCTCTGATCTGGATTGACATGGCACAGGGCTCAGTGTGGTGGGCAGACCATGATTCCCCAGCCTTGTGACGTGAGCTGACATGGATAGGTCATGCAGAGCACAGCTGTATCAGCAGGGGAGGCAGCTTCAGCCTCATGCGGTGATACATGGGCACAGGCAGCCTGCTGTGGCATTGGACAAAGTCTTGCATGCCTATGGGGGACCCGTGTGCTGCCTCGGTCCCTGGCTGCTATTAGCCCTACAAGAAGTCGGATTTGACAGCTCAGAGCTGTCAGACGTGACACATTCCATTACTGAGGCGGGCAGTACCCACTCACACTAAAAATGGGATTTTATCCACAATGATTTTGCATAATCGACCATGAAAAGACTGAGTGTTATTTAAAACAATCACCGGCTCCCAGAATGTGTCTGGACTCCCTGCGCTCCCTGCTTAGCAATCTGAAGTGGAAATCTTTTCTGCTGCCACCAGAGCCAAGGCGCTCTCTGAAATGTAACCTCACAACAGGAGATGTAAACAGCGTATAGGGCAGGTCACACGGAGGCTGTGCCATACTAATGTTAGTGCAAATACACAATGAGATGTCAGTTATGTCCCCCACCACAGGACATTTGTAGACCACCTGTCGACAGATTTTTGTTCAGATTAAATCAGTTTATCGTGTAATGCAATTCAGTGGGACTGCAAAAGCAGCTTGAAGCAGATTAATGCAGCTTGGAATGAGGTCAGTCCACCTGGAAGTCAGATCCACCTGTATAGGAGATCAGATCCACCTGTAGTGGAGGTCAGATCCACCTGTAGTGGAAATCAGATCCACCTGTAGTGGAAATCAGATCCACCTGTAGTGGAGGTCAGATCCACCTGTAGTGGAGATCAGATCCACCTGTAGTGGAGGTCAGATCCACCTGTAGTGGAGGTCAGATCCACATGTAATGGAGGTCAGATCCACCTATAATGGAAACCAGATCCACCTGTAATGGAAACCAGATCAACCTGTGAAGGAAGTCAGATATAACTGTAAAGGATGTTAGACCCCCTGTGAAGAAGTCAGATCCACTTGTGAAGGATGTTAGACCCCCTGTGAAGAAGTCAGATCCACTTGTGAAGGATGATAGACCCCCCTGTGAAGGAAGTCAGACCCACCTATGAAGAAGTCAGACCCACCTGTGAAGGATGTTAGACCCCCCTGTGAAGGAAGTCAGACCCACCTGTGAAGGAAGTCAAATAGACTTGTGAAGGAAGTAGGACATATGCACCTATAAAAGACATCAGATCCCCCTGTGAAGGAAGTCAGATCCACCTGTAATTGAAGTAAGGCTGGCCATACACTGTACAATTTTCCTTTACATTTACCAAAACCATATAATATGAGGTCAGACCTAAACACGTTCAATTTATATGCAATCAGGCAGGCCATTGCACTACATAATTGAAGGTAAATCTAAAGGGAAATTGTATAATGTATGGGCAGCCTTATGCTGGGTACACACTGTCAGTTTTTTGTTGTTGAACCCAGCGGGCTAGAAACAAACTGAAGAGCTGGGGAGGAGCTCACTGTACTATGCAATGTCCCTGCTGAACTATTGTGTTCTAACAGGGGGACTGCCCCCCCACCAGAACCCACCAGTCAGCTATTGGCTGCCAACGCGAATTGGATGCTGTCTTTCCAACATGCCCATTTAACAGAAGTCGGTAATTCGGCTTAAATATAAATGTTTTGTTTTGCTGCTTCTCAACATTTCCTTTAGTGCTCATATAGACTTGTGATGGGGGAAGGGGGGGGGGGGCTTTAAAACCTCAAGGTTGAGCTGTTTCTAGCACCCCCCAGGAAGCTGGCAGAGGACACAGGGATTCACATGCTGAAACTGTAATGATTTGGTTTGCATCCACTTAATAAAATGAATGCTTCTCATGTCACATTCAGAGGGTGGGACCACCGACAAACGCGGCCCATTCAAGTGAATGAAGAGGAGTCACAAACACCCCACAACCGTATGCAATGATGCAGTTGTGGGCTTACAATAGACAGTGAGGAGGAGTCATGTCACCTCCTCACTGCCTGTCAAATGCCTCTAAAAAGTGATCTGAACATGGGTCGCATTTCAGAGGCGCAGCAGTTTGGTCACATGTCTAAACTTAGCATACCTTTAAAAACAAGTAAATAAAAAGCCACAAAATGGAAACATTCTTGTTATCCAAAAGAAGTGTAACAATGTAACCATCTGTAATCTTTGTTGATTTGAAAATGAAGGCTCCATGACATGGTATTCCCTGATAAACTGTCTGGGATTTGATTGTTTTTGAATCTGAACATGAAAGAATACAAATCAGGTATGTGAGCTGTTACAAACAATGGTAATAAAAACATATTGATTGTATTTGTCGGTCAGCGTGGCATCAGGTGACCTTAGCCCGTCACCACCTCTGAACATACAGCTTTGGTCCTATACCGACACCTCAATCTCTCCGCCATTAATGGCATCTGCTCCTGGAGGCTGATTATTCTCTCCGTCATTATGCGACAACTAACCTCCCGCAGTTCTTATTGGCATTACCACCTGCTGATATTTTCTTGTGTCAGTTTTATTAACCAGCTGCTGCTCAGCCTGCAGTCTAATCGATTCACTCAGAGCCGCTCTGTCCTGCTGTACACAGACTTTCAGGATCAGGTCCAAAAAGATGTTAAAGGAAACCTGCAAATCCGGAAAAGCCAGGAGCGCCAATGCTGACCAATGCCTGAAAATGCTACCCTCCTTGGCTGTTTCTGGCCTTTGTGAATTTTAAATCACTGACACAAGCATGCTGCCAGTGAAGTCAGAATGGCTGAACTGAGCCATTGCATTTTCTCAATAAATGCAAAGCTTTCTGTGATTGGACGAGGTGGAGAGGAAGAGCAGTGACATCACTATTGGCTGGACCTGACAAATGCATGTGTTACTTCTTTAAGAGGTTCATCAGTCCCCCCCCTCCAAAAAAATAAATGCCAGCAGTTACAAATGCTGTAGCTGCTGTCTTTTAATAACCTGTCTAGGGATCCAGCGCCATCCTCACTCTGGTTCTTCCCCAGTCATTGAGTCACCATGCTAACTGTGAAGCCAGCTGCGACTCCCTGCGGCTTTTACAGCTGGCACCCACAAGCTGCTCTGCGCCCTGTAAATGGTTCCACAACCTCCTAGGACGTGATGCGTCCCAAGAGCCTACAGGCGAGGGTTGAACACCATTGCTCAGATAGCCAAGACAATCCAATGGAAATGGGAAAAACAGGTACCTACTCCCCCATAAAAAAGTGTCGAAAAGTTGAAGAGCAGGGGAAGAGACAAAAACGTGGAACAACCCTTTAGGAGTGAAGTTCTGCTTTATTTGTATATCCTGCTTAAATACACAAAGATGGGAACTGACCGGACCAGAACCTTCTTGGGCAATGGATTGCAGTGTGGATAGAGAAGCTTGGGGGAGGAAGAGGTCCAGTACCTACAGAGACCCCATGGTGGTCCAGGCATGTGATTGTCCTATACGGGGGTGGACTGACAACTCATGGGGCCCCCGGGCAATAGGGGATCATGGGGCCCCTGTGTCCTTGCCCAAACTAAAAAAAAGTCTATGAAAAAGGTACCAGGGGCATCTCATGGGGCCCCCACTGACCCCTCGAGCAGTGCCTGAGTTTCCAAATGGTCAGTCCGCCCCTGGTCCTATAGAGACACAGTGTGCTCACCGGCTGGAAGACATTTCACAATATATGTAGTGAAGGTTCATGGATGGTGTACACCAAATTGTGCACTGCGCTTGTGTATACCAAATCATTCAAAATCTGCAGACATACTAGGTGGTATGGGCATAGTGAAGATTAAATGGAATGACAATGTGCAGCATTATGATTGTAAACAACATAACAATGAATATAACAATTGTGATCAAACAAATAAAAAATAATAGTCTCAATGTGAAAACAAAAATATCCAAATGGAGAAATCAGTGTTCAAAACCCCAAAGGAACAATTGACCACATCCAAGGGTACACAGACAGTGTCCTGGGAAGATCTGAGGGGCCTCCACCAGACAACTCCATACACCCTTACTGGATAGGCATGGCCCTCTAATCACGGAAGGTCATGGAGCACTTTGGTGCATAGATCCAGTGTTGGTCTCCTCCAAGATAACCTGGAACAGCGGGTATCTCCATATATACAGGCACATATACAGTTGTCCATCCAACAAGTATATAAGAAAAAAGGTGTAAAACCTTTTATAAAGTTTATTATTTATGGTAAAAGCACTCCCATGTATAATGCAGCATTAGCGTGTATAAACAAACCTATGACAAGCAGAAAAGATGGTCTCCGTCAAACTTCCGGTACGCAATGATGTCACGGCAGGCTCCATCCTTTGCATTTCGTCACAACTGACTTCGTGGTGAAAAAAAAAGTAGTTGATGCACTACTTTTGGTGCGGTGCTATTTCAGCCCAATCAAAAAGAATAGGGCTGAAATCACATTGCACAGAACTGCATGTGAATCGCACAGGAACTGCACAGCATTTCATGCAGTTCCTAGTGTTAATGGACCCTTAGAGGCAGATGAGAGTTTACTAAAGGCCCCTGAAGTTGTCAGGTGAATATTTAAAGGATGAGAACCCCATAAAGCGTTCTCAACTTCCAACATGTTTCGGGGCTTCAAAATTCTCTACTTCACCAAGGATCAAGGCTAACAAATAAATATATAATTAAATATTATAACCTTTTTGTGATAGAATTACATAAACATAACAATATTCAAATTACATAATAATATCATAAATACTCAAAAGAAAAACAAAAAAAGTCCAATAAAAAAGTGTCTCAATAAAAAAGTGTCTCAATAAAAAACAATAATGTCCAAAAAAAGTCCCAAATTTTCAAACTTTATCATCCAGTAGGAAGAAATCCCATTTCATCCCGTGGTACCTCAAAAAAAATATAAAATGAATAATCTAGTGCATTACCTTTGTAAACAATATATATTCACTCAGTGCAAAAACACAAAAATTGTGCAAAAACTATATATATATATATATATATATATCTCGTGCATATATGGATTAACTGTGACCACTCCGTGAACACTGCAACCCTGTGTATCCACCAACACCAATAGTATTACATACTATTACCCTCTGTATCAATATAATCAGCATCCAATCAGAGATCTTCTATTTTCTCTCCAAAGAAATTTTTCCAAGGTCCTCAAAAGACAAGAAGGGTCTCAAGGCTCATGTTCAAGGTATAGGTAAAAAGATTTTAATAGCCACTTACATTAAAATTCCACATATCCAGCTCCTAACATGGTTCCTATGCGAGTTCTGCCAAACAAATGCAATAGGCCATGTGTAAACAACCCACAAAATGGCCGCGGCGACACTTCCGGTCTGCGTGCGTGCGTCTCGACGTCACACCACTAACGCGTTTCGTCACTTCCGCACTTCAGACGAAGTCCGGAAGTGACGAAACGCGTTAGTGGTGTGACGTCGAGACGCACGCACGCAGACCGGAAGTGTCGCCGCGGCCATTTTGTGGGTTGTTTACACATGGCCTATTGCATTTGTTTGGCAGAACTCGCATAGGAACCATGTTAGGAGCTGGATATGTGGAATTTTAATGTAAGTGGCTATTAAAATCTTTTTACCTATACCTTGAACATGAGCCTTGAGACCCTTCTTGTCTTTTGAGGACCTTGGAAAAATTTCTTTGGAGAGAAAATAGAAGATCTCTGATTGGATGCTGATTATATTGATACAGAGGGTAATAGTATGTAATACTATTGGTGTTGGTGGATACACAGGGTTGCAGTGTTCACGGAGTGGTCACAGTTAATCCATATATGCACGAGATATATATATATATATATATATATAGTTTTTGCACAATTTTTGTGTTTTTGCACTGAGTGAATATATATTGTTTACAAAGGTAATGCACTAGATTATTCATTTTATATTTTTTTTGAGGTACCACGGGATGAAATGGGATTTCTTCCTACTGGATGATAAAGTTTGAAAATTTGGGACTTTTTTTGGACATTATTGTTTTTTATTGAGACACTTTTTTATTGAGACACTTTTTTATTGGACTTTTTTTGTTTTTCTTTTGAGTATTTATGATATTATTATGTAATTTGAATATTGTTATGTTTATGTAATTCTATCACAAAAAGGTTATAATATTTAATTATTGCACTTTCTGGGGAGAAAGTATGACTTTTTGAGGAATTTTGGGGTGGAGGTGGTTATACACTTATTTATAAATAAATATATAGTTTTGTACCCCTGAAACACATCGGATGTTGACCGTCTTGTCATTAAAAATAAACTTTAAAGTGGTTGTAAACCTGGGACATGAAATATGGACAAAGCATATCCCTGTATAATATACACTTGTCTCAATTCAGAGCACTGAGTGTCATTTCTCTCTCTGCTGCCTCCTTCCTCTGCTACCTGTATAGTTTTCCTGACACCAAGAGAAAAAAGGTGACGGGGAGGGAGTTCCAGCACACAGCCTGTGATTGACAGCCTCAGCTCAGTTCCTGTGTGCTGTGTGAAGGGGGGGGGGTGTCCCTTCCCTCCAATCCGCTCACAGAGCTCTCCTCAAACTCTCTATATTGAAGTCCTAATGTAAAGTGCTTGTGCCCAAATTAAAGTGATCAGTGCTTGTCATGTTTTCATCACACTCACTGAAGTGTATGGAGCCCATATATGTCATAAGCAGGTCTATAATTTGGGCACAAGTGAACCTTTACATAAGGACTTCAATATAGAGACGTAGAGTACATTTCTTTACAAGTGTATATTCACATATTGTTATGGTGGATTGAAAAGCACTGATTGGCTTACCGTATTTGCCGGCGTATAAGACGACTGGGCGTATAAGACGACCCCCTACTTTTCCTGTTAAAATATAGGGTTTGAGCTATACTCGCCGTATAAGACTACCCCTCTTCCAACGCACACCAAATAAAAATGAAAAAACATCAGATTTGATTTCAATATGGTATGGTATTTCAGTATGGTATTCCAATGATGGGGTGCTATTCCTCCCACTGACACCAATGATGGGGCATGATTCCTCCCACTGATACCAATGATGAGGCACTACTCCTCCCACTGACACTAATGGTGCCCCATCAGTAGTGTCAGTGTGTGAGGAATAGTGTCCCATCATTAGTGTCAGTGGGAGGAATAGTGCCCCATCATTGGTGTCAGTGGATGAAATAGTGCCCCATCATTGGTGTCAGTGGGAGGAATAGTGCCTCATCATTTGTATCAGTGGGAGGAATCATGCCCCATCATTGGTGTCAGTGGGAGGAATAGCACCCCATCATTGGTATCAGTGGGAGGAATAGTGCCCCATCATTAGTCAGTGGGAGGAATAGTGCTCCATCGTTGGTGTCAGTGGGGAGGAGGAATAGTGCCCCATCGTTGGTGTCAGTGGGGAGGAGGAATAGTGCCCCATGGTTGGTGTCAGTGGGGGAGGAATAGTGCCCCATCGTTGGTGTCAGTGGGGGGGAGGAATAGTGCCCCATCATTGGTGTCAGTGGGGGAGCAATAGTGCCCCATCGTTGGTGTCAGTGGGGAGAGGAATAGTACCCCATCGTTGGTGTCAGTGGGGGAGGAATAGTGCCCCATCGTTGGTGTCAGTGGGGGAGGAATAGTGCCCCATCATTGGTGTCAGTGGGGGAGGAATAGTGCCCCATCGTTGGTGTCAGTGGGGGAGGAATAGTGCCCCATCATTGGTGTCAGTGGGGGAGGAATAGTGCCCCATCGTTGGTGTCAGTGGGGAGAGGAATAGTACCCCATCGTTGGTGTCAGTGGGGGAGGAATAGTGCCCCATCATTGGTGTCAGTGGGGGAGGAATAGTGCCCCATCATTGGTGTCAGTGGGGAGAATAGTGCCCCATCATTGGTGTCAGTGGGGAGGAGGAATAGTGTCCCATCATTGGTGTCAGTGGGGAGGAGGAATAGTGCCCCATCGTTAGTGTCAGTGGGGGAGAGGAGCGGCTGCTCCTTCTTTCAGTTCGGCAGCTTGATTTTCGCGGGGCCGTTCGGCTCCGCCTCCTCACCGGTGATTGGTCGCCTGTGTGCGCTGGCGCCCAATTACCGGTAAGGAGGCGGAGCCGAGCGGCCGCGCGACCATCGAGCGTCCGAACTGAAAGAAGGAGCAGCCGCGCTTCCTGGACCGGATCATCGTGGGACCGGGACCGGAGCCAGGTAAGGTACAGCAGCCCCTCTGCCCACCCCTGTACTTAGTGTCCGTTGGAGGACACCGCCCCTGGAAAAAGTGCTGCCCTGACACACTGGCTCGCCGTATACCGGCGTATAAGACGACCCCCGACTTTTCAGAAGATTTTCAGGGGTTGAAAAGTCGTCTTATACGCCGGCAAATACGGTATTTATTGTGATTGTATATTTGCACATAATAGTATACACAATTATAGATTTATTTTAGCACTTTATGTTTACTGCATTCATATAATGATCCTTTGATGTGTAGTAAGTGCCAGCAATAAAAACTGACAGACGTTCTAATCCCTCTCTACGCTATCCAAAACGATTAAAAAAAAAAATTTTGTGTATAGGAGATGGGCTTAGCCATCAAGCTGGCCACACACCTCTGGCGCGTTTCGCCCCGACCTCCTTAGCCCCAGGTGGGTGGGGTGAAACGCGTAAGTGGCATGGCCGGTGTGATGGCCATCTCCAATACACAGGACTACATGGGCGGTTAGAACGTTGTCCTTTCTCCTCTTCTCTACTGCAAGTTAGTGTACAAATAAAAAGTGCGCTAATTATTCACAAAACATGCAAGGATAAATAATAAAAATAAATGAATTCATAAATATAAACATAGGTCCAGCCACCATAACAGTGATAGTCCAATATCAACTTAATGTCAATCTTGAAAACAAACACCCATGTGCAAATCCGACACCAGATGAGATGAATACACTCACCAGAGCTATATGCTGATTATATTATAAACCAGCATGATAGCATTTTGCCCTGGGAGCGATGATCTGCAGCATATCCCAGTAGAGGAACAGCAACCAATAGTAATCCAATCAGCACATATGGAACAGCTAGGCAGCACATATGGAACAGCTAAGCAGCAAATGATCTTCCAATAACATGGGCAAAGCTCGAGGAATAAGAAGAGATATGATGGTGCAGTACGTTTAAAACCAGTAAAATTTCATTAATAAAGTATAACACTCACAAGGAAGGTGTCTAGCCGACACCAGCAATGACAGCCTCTAAAATGCCACATCCACAAGGGAAAAACCAAGGGACGAACCTCCTGCACTGCGATCAAACAGCCGACAGCTGGAAGGAACGTTCCAACGTCACATCCACTAGGCCAGGTCCAACGCGTTTCGTCACTTGACGTCTTCAAGGGGCAAGTTACTGCACCTTGATGCAGACACTGTTCCCCTATATATGCCGGTGAGGTGCTTCTTAGATTGATTGGCACCAAGACACTTTTTACACACCAGTTTCAAAAATGTTGTCTTTAGTTAACCATACTCATCCAAGCTTTGTGGCCCTTCCATCCTTTCAATATTCTCCAATCCACTTAAACCAAACCTGGTGTAGTGCGGAGTGTTTTTTTTTTTTGCAATGGCACGTCTGACTCTCTGTTGTGTAATCCATGAGATCTAGCAGCAGACATTTTCATGCCAAAAGCAAAGGAATTGGCACAGCAGGCGCCATATAATCCTGGTCTCTGTACAGACGTCGGAGGATTTTTACATACATAGATGTGAACTGTATTTTGTCTCTTCCATTTAATAGAGCTTTCTGGTTTTAGCAGAAGGAACAAATTGTTCTATATGAGCACCGAGGGACCCGCCAGCTGCATTGCCGTAGTTCTTGATGTCTGCTGATATGGGCCTAATAGCACCAATGATGTCTACGGGCCAAATACCTGTAAGCGGCATTTTACCGAATGTCATAACAGTCCCTAGGTGAAATTCTTGCCGCCGGGACTGCCCTGTTGTATGTTGGGTGAGACTGGACATCTGAGATTGATCTGCTTTGTTATTATACTACACAGAGCACACAATATTTGACATCACAGCAGAATAGTGCCTGTGTAAATAGGATTGATTCCCGAAATGCTCGCTCTGTGCTGTGCAGGCTCCTGTAGTATCCATCAGGTCTGCTAGAAAGCTCTGACACAACGCATGATGCCATTGCCATACACCTAGGCACATGGATAGCAAGTATTCCATGGATACCCATAGGTAACTATAGACAGCTCCAGACGACCAGTCCAGGGGGGCGATGTTATTGGTAGATTACTTTGGGGCATTTTGCTCTGCCGCCTCTCAGCCAGAACTGGCTTGTTAATTGCTGCCGATGACAGTTTTGTGTGTTTTATTCGTTTAAAGCAAATCTCATATAATCTTTAAAGTATATGTAAACCTTCACCTTGTAAAATAAACCATTCCGTATATAATAGAAATGAGAGGCAAAACATTTGTGTATAGATATAAAAAAACATTATATACACCTTTGTTTCCCCTTTTAAGACAAGTGATCACATTCTTGCCATTCTCAGCAGTAAGAGAGAGCTGGGGGGGAGGAGAAACAGAAGCATACCAGTCTTCACAGTGAATGGCTCTGCAAAGGGGGCGTGTCAGCAGCAGTCTGATCATTGAAGAAGAGCAGGCTGAGTTCCAGTACAGCCAGAAAACTGACCACACTGTGCTCTCATGCCTAGTATAGTCAGTTTTTAATAGGAAAGCAGAGGGACTGGAAGGAACACTGGGGATTTCACAGCAAAGAAGCAATACAAAGAGAACAGGATACTTTTTTAAGTACATGATACGGCGGGCACATATCAGAAATATGAAATGTTGGGTTTACATATTCTTTAACATGTCAATGTCACTTCAAAAGCAACTTTTCTATTTTATAAATCTGCAGATCTCTCTGAAATAATCCCTGATGATTCTGCCATGAAGATCCTTGTTCAGGCACGTCCTGTTACAGGGTGACAACACTTTATCCCTGTCTCCAAACTGTGTCCCTGTGTTGTCACCCTGTCATACAGGCTTCCGATGGAGACTATAACACACATTACACAGACATAGACCACTGCTGGACCATCAGGAAAGGCCAGCCTGACAAATGCCATTGCAGCCATCTATGGACAGGAAATGACTATAAAGAGACTGTAGAAGACCAGCATCACAAAGGATGAAAAAAGGGGAAAATAAGATTTCATTTAAAACACAGCAATTGCTTTTGATATACAGTGCAGAGCAAGGGAAGGCATCTACTAAAATGTTGTATCGGATGAATGTAACAAGCATTTGCTCATCTCTGCCAAATTCAGGCCGTATTTGTCTTAAATTATAACTAAAGGCAAAACTTTTTCCTGACGCAAACATGGCAGCATACATGTGATATAGCTCCGCCCCTATGTCCACCCACAGAACCTGTGTATATCTATGAGCCCTCATGCACATGGGACGGTTTGATAACGTGGGTAATGTTAGCTGTGTAAAGTCATGTTAAAAATGTGAGTTTTACAGCTTTCCTTAGCGTTTTTGCATTAGTGTTTAGTGGCGTTTTCCCACATTTGCGTTTTTTAGCATTTTTTTACCCCAAAAAAAAAAATTGGGGGGAGCCAAAAAAAATCCAAAAACGCCAGTTTGCAGCATTTTGCCATGTTTTTCAGTGTTAGAGCGTTTTTACAGCTAAAAAACTCCTCTAGAAACCCACTAGTTTTGGGGCTTTTTTCTGGCAAAAAACGTTGATTTGCACGGACACATAGGATAACATGCTGGGGAGTTTATTGACTGTAGAAAAAAACGTCAAACGCCACAAACAGCATCTGTAAAAACGTCAAGTGTGCATGACCCCTGATTCACATATCCGTGTTCCTGCGGGCCGCTTTTTGCGCGGGCACGTGAGCCCATTCATATGAATAGACTCCCGTGCCAGGGACATGCAGGGAAGAAGTCCCTGCACTTCTTCTGAAAATGCAGCCCGCATGGGAACCTTAGTTCCCAGTATGGTTGCGATTTCCAGTGCGGGCAGCGTGCCATTAGAATGATTGGTACCTGCCCACGGGTCCACATTCTTCTGTGTGGGTGGTACGGTTGCATGGATTTTTGTGCGGATCTACAGCGGCACCACCCGCACATATGTGAACCTAGCCTGAGGGCTTACAATCTGATTGAGAGCAACCTCTCCCATTCACCTTTTTGTCCTCAAGATCTCCACCTGCAAGACCGTGAAGTTGCGATAAGCCCCTACCTGCCAACTGAATTGGAGCCCATCTGGGTTCAGCCTTTCCCAGGCGCAGTCCTGCATCTTAGGTTGGAAAATTAAATGCACCAACAAGGCGGGGAGCCCCTTCTGTTGGTCTTTTGGGACTGAGGAGTTCCCTAACCAGAGACGTCAGAACTGCAGTCCATGTTTGTTTGCTGCAGTCCATGCTGCGTGTTTCTTGGCACGCCTGAGCAGTATCATGGTGCTGGAGGTAGTGCTGCCTTTTTCTTTTCTCCCACAGGTTAGTGCGATCCTTTTTGTCCTCCTCCCTTGCCTCTACCTTCATTAGATTTTGTCATTTTTCCTGTGAGAGTGATTTAAGGGGTTTTCTTTTAGCAGTTTTTTCCTTTCACCTGTGGCCAGCATGTGTACACGATCCGGTCTGGGGTTTGTGGCTGTTTCTGGTCTCATGGCTGGTTATGGCATCCACACACACTGTGCAGAAGGCCTCTTGTGGCGGCCATCTTTGTTGAGGCATGTCCAGGCTCACGCAGATGCAAGGTGGGTTTGCACTGGAAACTTCTGTTTCCCCGTGCTTATGCTGCAAATGAATGAGAGGTGGAGGGAAATGATTCATGCACGTCTATGATCTGTTTGCTTCTTTCTCTGAATTTCGTTTTACTTTCTGCGCAGTGCTGACATCCTTGCTCCAACATGAGCCTTCTGCCACATAACCAAGACCTCCATGTGCTCAGGTAGGGACCATCAGTGTGGTAAGAAGAGGAAAAAAAGAGTGCCTTTCTTTGAGTGTGACCTTCATCTTCTGGTACAACCCAACCCACTCACTCTTGCTTAGGGGCCAGTTCCCACTATATGCATTTCAGTTGCTTTTTTCTGCATCCAAAATGCACAGAAAGTAGGTTACATGGTTGTCAATGTCATAGTTCACATCAGTGTTTCCAGTTCCAGTGGGTTCCGATTGCAGAAAAAGAAGTAGAAAAGGCTGGATTTTTTTCTGCACAGAACTGTACTAGAATGTGGTAAGGCGCACCAATATGCACCAAAATTGCACTGGAACGTACATGTCCCTATTTCAATTAAAGCAATCAAGAGGGGAAAACAACACACTGGAATGCATAAGAAACGCACTGAGATGCATCAAACACCCACCGGAACGTGTCAAAAATGCGCATGCAAAAATGCATCCAGAACACATCTGGACTGTGTTTCTATAGTGTGAACCAGCCCTAAGGTCAAGCTAATATAGCATTGCCATGGCATGACGAGTTCAGTGGCTTTCCAGCCCCGCAAGTCTCACCCAGGATGCACACAATTTCCAGTGAGTGTTGGCATCTCTGCTTCCCTGAGCTCTAAGAGTGACAAAGGATAGAGTGCTGAGCCTGCGGCGTGGACCTAATACCAGACTAGCATGTCTGATGATATTGCCGCTGAAACCTCTCTAAGGACAAAGGAGGCTGGGAGCCAGCAAGTCATGGTCTTTCATGGACAAATAGTTAATGATCCTCCGAGTTCTCCAACCACTTATGCCAGCAGACTCCGAGCACAATGCCAAGGATGCACAGCAGTACAGGGCACCATGGCCCTCCTTACCAAGGAGGCCCAAGCCCATAATAGCCATCTTTATTCCTGGCTCTGGAGGCACCTTTATCCAAGCCATTCACTTTTGCCTTGTACTTGGCTTCACCAGAGGTAGAAGAAGGTCAATCATCCTCCTTCAAAAGGCTAAGCAGGGTTCAAGTGTCTCTTGGGGCCAGTCATTCATTAGGGTAGCAGGCTCAGAACAGGATGACCCAGATGACTGCCTTTCAAAGTCAGAACATACTTCACATTTTCAAAGCACAGCCTTCCACTCTCCGCAGTGAATGGAAGGATGAAGAGGTTGTTTCAAGAGGAGTGGCAATAATGGTATGAAGTTTTTCATTAGTAAGCAGCTGCAAAATTATACCCTATCTAGGAGGAAAACGCCACTTCTCTGTTGAGGATAATGGCACGGCCACATGCTAACGCACTTAACATTCATTGCAGTAACACACATTACAGCACTGCACTCAAGAGCTGCTGGAAGAGTGAACAGCCATGGTCCATTTAGTTCCTTTCAATTCCTACAGGAGTTTTGTTGAGAGGACACCCCCCCCCCCCCATCCCAGGCTAGTGTGGCTGATTTGGCGCACAGATGGTAAAGCCCATTTTTGGGATCCATGGGTGCCTTCTATGGTAAAACGCAGTTACTTTTGGTGGTTCAGACATTGCCCTCTATAATTATTCTTCATCCAGACTAGAGTAACATTTTCTGCTCAAGAGGTGGATATCCTCTTTCAGCACATCAATAATATGACTGCAAAGGGCATTGATTCTAAGTCCTCCCTCACAGACCTGTATTCTCTTCTGTGTCTGTACGAAGAAGACTGAAGATTCAACTGGTGTTGAATTTAAAGAAACTGAGTCTCAGTGGATGATTGACATTTCCAGTTTACATACCTTCCTTCATGGCTCTCCACCTCACAGATGACCTTTGCGAAGGTTCTAATCTCTGTGTAGCCCCCTTGAGGAAATGGGGTGCTTTGCATCTATCATTACTTGGATGGTATTCTACTGTTGGCCCAGAGCCCAGATCACCTACTAGTTCAAAATGGATTCTCATCCAGCCAGCCTGAGAAGTTTTGGCTGGGTTGGATGTGTCAAAACTGTGAGAGCAGACCCATCTAGTCATCAATACAGAAGCCCAGTTCAGTGCTGGAATGAGTACTTTTCTGCTCCTTCTCAGAACAGGCCAAGGAGCAGGAAGCCTCTTCGGAAGAGGTATCTCTGCCAATTTTGTCAAGCTTCCCAATTCAGGGGTCTCCAGGAAACGATGATGTCTTGCATCCCTATGCTACCCTAGGCACACTGGATTCTCTACACGTTCCAAAGAATTTCCTTTTTGCAATACAGACGTCAGCACTTGAGCTGATTCAAAGTGCTTCTTCTCAGATGTGCAGGACTCTCTGGGTATGGGTGTGATGGGATCATTCGAAGGTAGGTTCATTATCTGGGACTATTTTCACCTTGCTGTCCCCTCGCATTCAGGCTTGACTGGTTATTCTGCATGATGTTAACACAGCAGCAGTGTCATGCATTTAGAAATAAAGGAAACTCAACTGCAGGTTCCAGTGGAAGTGGAACTATCATGTCCATGATCCAATGTAATCTACAGAGGCTGCAGGTTCCCAGGATGCCAAAAGGGGCTGTGACGCCAGGGGTTTTTGGTTCCCAATGAATGGGTCTTTAATTGAAAAGATCTTGCCCATATCACTCAAGTATTAGGCCTCCCTCAGTTGATCCTGTTTGCATCATCATCCTTTCACAAGATGCTTCTTATGCTACCCTCACCGGTTGGTGGAGGAAGTGGACGCTTACTCAGCCAAGGAATAGTTGCCTAGCAAATGGCTTTCCTCTACTGCCTTTGGTCATGAAGTTCCAGGGGGGACTGTTGTCCGAGAGTCTCACTGTGATAACACGCATGCCCGATTAGCCTGCAGGTCTGGGTTTTACCCTAGCCATTGAACTGGAGTCTGGACCAAGCACTTCAGCTACTAGTGTTTCCACAACACCTGGCCAGGATGGATTAGAAATTGAGAGGGAAGGATTGAAGGATTAGGACCATTCTCTTTCAGTGGTAAATCCTGCAGGGTTTCAGGAAGGATGCAAACAAATGCCATTTACTCCAAAGTCTGGAACAAGTTCAGTCTTTGCAGCTGAGCAGGATTTTGATCCTTGCAACCCAGTGGTTGCCCAGTTGCTATAATTTCCTCACAGAGATTTGAATTTGGGGCTCAGCCTAGTTCTGTAAGGGCTCAAATTTCAGCCATTTCAGCTTCATTAGGGAATATGCGCGTGTGAGCTGCCAGCGTTTCAGGAGGTTGGTCCTGAGTCTTTGCCCTGAGGAGGAAAAACATTTCCCCTGTGGGATTCTATTCTGGCACTGGATTTCCTTGCCATGTCTTTGTTTGCACCAATAGAAAGGAGTCTTCAATAGGACATCACTCGAAGCAGTGTCCCTCGATAACTTTAGGGGGGCAGAGTTTTGGACCTGCAGGTGCTTCAAGCTACAGAGTCCTACATCTTCTTTCTTCTGAACAAGTTGGGGCCTATGCCCCTTGAGCACCTTTGTCCCTAGGTGGCTTCAGTTTTCATCTTACAAATTGGTGATTCCATCCTTTCTGGCACAGATGGTACCTAACCTAGTCAAGCTGGATGTACTCCTAGAAGTGGTAGAGGCTTATTCAGCTAGGTCCATCTCTACATTTGGGGCAGCGAATGCAAAGTGTCTATGAAGACTTTTGCAAAGCAGCAGGCTAGTTACGACAGTGCACCTACCTCAGGCACTACAGGGAAGATCCAGGGGTTTAAACGTAAATGGACTTCAATAGAATGGTAGTCTAGGCTTCCATATCCATTGTAATGCAGTTTGATTATACAGTTTAGCCCTCCCTGTTTAGCTAGTTATTTATCACATGTATGCTGCCATGTTGGTGTCAGGAAAATGGAAAATTGTATCATACTTACCATAATTTTCCTTTCCTGATTCCAGTCCGTGGCAGCATACGAACCCTCCCTTGTTTGATCTTGATTGTATGGAGAATGGGGGAGGTTGCTCTCAGTTAGATTTTTATACATTATACACCGGTCCTGTGGGTGGATATAGGGGCAGAGATATATCACAGGTATGCTGCCATGGATTGGCGTCAGATAAGGAAAATTATGGTAAGTATGATACAATTTTCCATTTTTTTTTTTTAAATATTGGATAGAGTGGAGAGGGATTAGAACACTTGTCAAGTTTTTATTACTGTCTGTGCTTCTGTTAGGGAAATTCACCCTCTCTAGTTGTCCTGTTTTATCATTGAAAGTGAAAGAAAATCCCATATTTTGGGTTGTCCCAAAAAAGTAATAGAGGGGAAACTTTCCATTGTGGACACTAGTTCTGGTGACCTGGGGGTCCCCAAGGGATTCCTTTAATTTGTATGGGTTTCCTTGCATGTCCTGTTTTGGCTATTAGACAAGAAATGAAGGTTAAAAAATGGCAAAAAAAAAATTGACAAGTGCTATAACACTTCCTTACACCATCCAAAATGAATTAAAAAAAAAAAAAAAGTTTTGCCTGTAGTTCTACTGTGATTTCCTATGATCATCAGCTCCATCTAGTGACTATAATGCAGGATTTTTTCTACATACATATCACATAATGACCACTAGACAGAGCTGCTGATCAGAGGATATCATGGTGTAAAGAAAAATGCAGCAGGAATTTGTCAAGAATGGGTGATTGCTTGTTACATTCCTCCGACATTTTTTTTTATAGCTAGAGCCCTAAATGTCATCCAGCATTTCCATCTACTTTAAGTGCATATTTCGGTAATTGCGCTCACCCTCGGAGAAGTTCTCTCCGCCGGTCACTCTGGCAGCATTGATGTTCTTTCTCCATTCATGGACAGCTGTGCGGGTTCTTCTGCTCAGGGAGTCGTAGACCTGGCCCGGCTCCTTTGTCCTGAGTGGAGACACGTTCATAATTTAGTTTTCTAAAAGAGTGACAGGAAGAAGGAGCTATTCATAGAGAGCGCGGCTCTGGCTGTTCTGCCTGGGGCACATGCAGATATCCCGCCTGTGTGCAGAGGGGATGACACCTGAAGCTCGGATAATCACAGCCATTGTCATTGTCACTTAGGCCATGGCCTGTCCTGCAGCTGTCCTCTACAGACAAGGCACAGACCGGGAGCTGGAGAAGAGCCCAATGCTTATTACAAGTTCATTCTGTTAGCAGATAATTACCTGTCTACCTGCTGCCTCCTTCTATACTGTTTTCCAACATCTCGCCGCTCTTCCTTTTACTATTGTAAAGTGCCAGTAAGATTGTTGCAGGTTACAGAATATTTAGAGGCTGTAATACATAGGGGATTACTCCTACATAGTGGTCATGACCCAATAGTAATTATCTGTAGAAATCTGGTTTATAAGTGACTGGATCAATAACAACTAAAATAAGAAGTGCAGGTTCTTACCATGGCCAAGAATCCCCAATATTCCTAAATGGTCCTTTTTATCCAATTCCTACATCTTCACAAAGAAAACTGCTACCTGATAAAAGGGCTATTAAACCCAAAAGCAAACATTTATTATCCTGCAGGTTATGAGTTTTTAGATGTGATGGTTGCATTAGTTTTCTTAGCGGTATGGACCTCCTGAAAAAAACTTGTGCAGCTAGCATATAATGTGTTCCCACATGTACAACATAAATAAATGGAAAAATGCAGTGCAAGAATATACGTATATACAAAATATAGTGCTAAACAATAAATACGTGCAAAAACAAGACTATGCTTGTGAAAATCAATGTGTGCTATACCGGACATCTAATCAATACATACATATAGGGCTCCATAAACTGCACATAACCAGTGCTTAAAGAATTGTGCACACAAATAACAAATAAATGTCCTTAATAGTGAACTGTCCCTTTAAATCTTGAATATCAGCACGTGGACTTGTGTGGTATATAGCCCATAAATCGTGATCCAAATACACCAACTATAAGTGTCATCGGAATATGGTCTGAAAAAATGGTGAACCGTCCCTTTAAATCTGCTGTACTTCAAATAGACCAGTGTAACACACTACCATATATACGTGTACAGTGCTCCTGTGTCACCCCTTTGTGCTCATCCACTTCCACTTCCAAATGACAGGTCAAACTGCGCTTTCCCCTTTAACCCGTGAGGGTATACTGGTACATAGATCTTCACCACCGTTAGCCAGCACTTTTAAACATCTCCAGATCGCTCCAATTAAAATGTGTCCTCCTGGGACACTACAGGGTCAAAACGCACTATACAGTGTTTGCTGTAAGAAGTGTGCAGAAATCCCTTATTCAAAATGGCGGCACGTGCGCTCCCAGTTTGCGGCCTGACATTATCGGCGCACCCTACGCGTTACGTCATATCATGTGACTTCATTTTTTTTCTTCTATTTCTGGTGATCTGGCCAGTAAATCTGTTTTTCAAAAGAACAAATGCTCCAGCGATAAGTAGCAGTTACAGTGATGAGACAAACCATTTGACACTGACAGGGGTGCTTACAATGATCAGCTTTTATTTATTTTTGTAAAACCTTTATCCCAAAAGGAAAACAAAAATGTTGGTGTAACTGCTTATAAAATATTAGTTGGAGTGTCGCTTCAATTTGTTAGTGTATCTAAATCTGCTAGTGCATTTAACATTCCCCTCCTCCCAGAATGACAATGCTGCAGTCCAAAGGTGCCCCCTGTGTCCTTCATCCAGAGTGGATGCACTCTAATACAGGAGATGTGTTAATGGCCAGATCACCAGGTGAAAACAGAGGGGGGAAAAAAGCCTAAAAAAGGAAACTAAAGTGTGAAGGACTTTGAAGGTGCTTATATACCCTCAGGGTGAAAACAACTTTGACATATACATATATATATATATATATATATATATATATATATATATATATATATATAATTTTATTACACATAACACAGAACATATGCACCTCCCATAAAATCCAGTGAGAGAACGAGCCCTTCAGTACAGTGAATCCCATATCACACCGGTCATACCAGACCTTGACCTAATGGTCACCAGTATAACCAGCATAAATCAGGGATGGTGATGTGATGGTGCTGATGGATCTGACATACCACGTGTGAATGTCTAAAAAAGAAAACTAATGCAACCACAACATGCATAGATTGGTAAGACATTTTTGTGTTTAATACCGCTTTAAGAAAGGTCATTTTCCTTTTAAAAAAGTTATAGGGCTGTATTGAAAAAAAATCGCATAGCAAGTCTCCCTGTGAAAGTGCAAGCACATTTGATCTATACAATTGGGGTGAAATGATGAATGTTATCAGACTATTTTCCTTGCTGGTTGAATGTTATTAATATAGAAAATATCGCATTTGGCCACTATGGACCTAAGTACCATAGGAAAGTATCATAGTTTCGCCATCTAGTGGCCAAATGCAGAAATTTCAGTTTTAGATCAAAAACATTCATCCAGCACAAGAAATAGCCTAATGTCATTTTTTTACTCATCTGCACAGAACGAATGCTGATGCACTTTCACTGGGTGAATTGCTATGCCAAATCTTTAACCCTTTGAGGACCGTAAGATTTTGGAACGCCAAAAGAATCAATTATTTTGTTTTTAAAGTTCGTACACTTCAGTTGCTGTAGCTAAGCCATTTCATGAAATAATTGGCAAAAAGCTAGATCCATTTGCTGTTTGTTGAAAAGAACTAATATTTTGACTCAAGCCAAAAAAAAAAGAGTTTTAAGTTCTTAATCAGATGATACACACAATTAAAAACATGGAACAAATACGTCCCTTGGTCCTCAAAGGGTTAACAAATACACCCCCAAGTGTATCTAAAGCCAAAATGTTTTTTTTTCCCAAAGATTTGGATAGAGTAGGGAGGGTTAGTAATTGATGGATAGATTCACCGTCTCAATTGTCACCAGGATAGAAAGTGAACAGAAATCCAAAGTTTTGGGTTGTCACCAGAACAGGAATAGAAGGGGAATCTTCCAGTGGGGAGAGTGCTGGAGACTCTGGAGACAAGCAGAAATTTCCCTTACTTTGGAGCCATTTTCTCTCTCTTCTTGTTGTGGTTATGGGACAGGATGTGAAGGGAAATCTCCACAATGATACAAAATATGCAAAATAAATAAATGAATACTTAATAAATAAATAAATAAAATAATATACAAAATAATAAATAATATAAAAATAACAAATAACTAACAGAGGTTACAACCCTCCCTTGTTCTATCCAAAATGAAAAACCGACAGTGTTGGCTGTGGTTCCACCATAAAGTGGATGAAGTGAGGAGAGGGATGGGCTTGGGCCAGACTCAGGGGCGGACTGACCATTTGGGAACTCGGGCACTGCCCGAGGACACGGGGTCAGTAGGGGGCCCCATGAGATGCCCCTGGTACCTTTTTCATAGGCTTTTTTGGGTGTGGTTTGAGTGTGGGCGAGTACACAGGAGCCCCATGATCCCCTATTGCCCGTGGGCCCCATGAGTTGTCAGTCCGCCCCTGGCCAGACTGAGGACACGGGGTCAGTAGGGGCCCCATGAGATGCCCCTGGTACCTTTTTCATAGGCTTTTTTGGGTGTGGTTTGAGTGTGGGCGAGTACACAGGAGCCCCATGATCCCCTATTGCCCGTGGGCCCCATGAGTTGTCAGTCCGCCCCTGGCCAGACTGTAGCGCAATCTCATGTTTATGGCAGAAGCCAGGCAGTTGGTACTTTCAGAAATAGATTGCCAGCTCCTGGTTTCTGATAACAGTAAGTGAAGCTTTGGGGTACAAGACACAATTCCTCGTATTACACCATACTCCAAATATTAGTTTGGATTAGGAAATGATCAGATTATGAAAAACAAAATGAATCAAATGTCTTTATTACAATAGTGACTTGCTGACTGACTTGCTGACTGACGGCAACTGTAGAGCAATATAAACCCAAAATAGAATGAATGGTAAAGGGTAAAATAAACTGTATGAATGATGATATAAAAGAAGTAATTAGTCAGTCATCTGATAAAGAGGGAAATGTAATAAAAGCTTGAAGTGTCTGCGCCTGATACGGCTCTTCTGACCTTCACATTGTGCGGGAATTCATTTTAATCTGTTTTTTTTCTCTTTTATGTTTACGTTTAAATTGATTTCTATTAAAGAATTTCAAATTGCACACATCATTCTGATGTATTTTTTACAATGATATATGAATATGTATATCACCTAGACTTACCTTCGCTATTTTACTTTCCATACCTCCTAAATCCATAAGGGCTTTTTCACACTGGCAGTAAAAACAGGCAGCTGTGCCACGGTTTTGCCACCCACTGACAGTCTAATGTTAGCCTGACAGGGCTGTACGCATAGCACAGCACTTTGCTACATGGCTGTGGCAATTTTAAAGTGGTATTAAACCCAAAACCAAAAATGTAATTTTATTGCAGCTTAACAATCATTAGATGTGGTGGATGCAGGGGCGGACTGACCATTTGGAAACTCGGGCACTGCCTGAGGGCCCGGGGTCAGCAGGGGGCCCCATAAGATGCCCCTGGTACCTTTTTCATAGGCTTTTTTGAGTTCAGGCAAGGACACAGGGGCCCCATAATCCCCTATTGCCCGGGGGTCCCATGAGTTGTCAGTCCGCCCCTGGGTGGATGCATTCGTTTTCTTTTTTCCCTCTGTTTTCACCTGGTTATATGGACGGTAACACACCTCCTGTATTAGAGTGCCACCGCTCTGGATGAAGGATACAGGGGGCACCTTTAGACAGCAGCATTATTAATCTGGGGGGAGGGGAGTGTTTGATGGACTAGCAGATTTAGATACACTAACAAATTGAAGCCAATCTTAAGTTCACACTTTATAATCAGTTACAGCAAACAATTTTGTATATTTTGAGATAAAGGTTTTACATAAATAAAACTGATCATTGTAAGCACCCGTCAGTAGTAAATAGTTTGTCTCATCTCTGTAACCCATAAATTCTGCTGAAGAGCTTGTTCTTTGGAAAAACACCAGACTTCCTGGTTGGATCATCTGACAAAAATATAAGAAAATACACCTATAAAAGAAAATGAATGCAGCCATCACATCTATGAATTGGTAAGCTGCAATATAAAAAATGCTTGATTTTGGGTTTTATACTGGTTTAACGCAGGCTGCAGCACCTGTCAGACTCACCTATTGAAATCATTGTAATCACAAGCCAAACACTTGCAGTTGTGGAGCTCTCCTACAACATAAAACTGCCATTTGGCATTTAAAAATGAAAAAAGTAATCAGGAGGTGACCGTGCTGCTGTACCGGGGTGGATCGCTTTTCAGAGGGCGGTAAGCTTACTGCCCGTCTGAAAGATCCCTAAAAGCAGGTAAAATCTTATATACAATGTCCACTATATAAGACACAGGAGAAAAATAAAATTGTTCACGATAAAAAAAGCTGCTTGTGATTCAGTAACTCTATTCTCATATTGAGATTCCCTACAGATCAGTGTGTGGCAGAAGAAGTACAATGGGGTACAGACTCGAAGTTTTCTAGCCATGCTGGTGTTGTTTTGGTTGGGAAGGTGTTGATGCAACTGTTGGACAGTAAACTGAGGGCGGTGTGATATCTATCCATCATGGATTGTATAATAATGGAAATGTTGGTTAGGCCACGCCGAAGGTCCAGCTCCCACAGAGAGCATGGATTCTAGACTGGGAAAATCAGGGAGCCATTAATGGAACAAATATTGAGCTGTTGGCCCTAAAAACCGCTTTCCCAATTTTTCATTTGATGGACTAAACCTGACTGTTTTCTGCTGGTAATAAAAACCATTTTCCTCTCTTGCAGCTTTCATGGCTGGATCTAGAAGTGCAGAGGGAAATATACAATGTAACAGGCGTGACAAAGAGCTACTACAAGGATAATCCAGCCGCCTCTTCAGACAATCTCTTTCCCAACAGGCTTCACAGAAATTGTTTTTTCCTTCTATTGAAAACATTTTCCTAAAAAAAATTGTGCCTTTATTTTTGATCTCCCATCTGTGTAGGGAGCTCCTATTTTCTGCTAAAGTGCCTTTGTAGTTTTAGAGCAGGGAAGGGTTAAAACCTCTGGCTGAGTACCATTGGGGAGATTCACCTTCACTTCCTTTCCAGGAGACCTAACAGGAAGTTAGAGGAAATCTAAAATGATGAAATTCTCTTTCAGACAGTTGTTATCAGAACAGATATCCCCATTGGAAGATTTCCACATTTGGGTTTCCCATCACTTTCTGACAATGGTCATCATGATAAATTGAGAAGGTGAACCTCACCAGTCTTCATTCCTTACCTCTTGACAATATAACAGAGAGAAAAACTAGAATGGCATCACCCTACAAATAAACAGTTAAAGACACAAAAACCTAAATAGATTGCTGATCCCAGTAACCAGTAAAGTATAAAGCGTTGATTAAGTCTACCTGGGGAACATCAACAGGCTACATGGGTTGATGGACCTACATGGCACAGATTGACTCTTGGCCATTCCTGCTTCTCCCAATACCAATTTGCTGCCATTTTGCACAAACTTTGAATATCAGGGCTGCCAATCCACCATACTATCAGTTCAAATACCTTTTGGGATTTCGGTAAGATCGTCTCTTATCAGATTCAATTGCCAACAGGATATCAATTGCCTTACGGATGGAGTAAAATTTCTGAAAACATACTTATTATAGGCCAACACTTGCACTTACCAGAAAACCACACACCACATGGATATCGACCTCAGCTTACACATACGCATGTTTGGGAACGTTATCATTCTTGTTAGTGGATATCCATTCAAGTTTCAATACCACATGTCCTTGGGGACACATTTTTCCTATTATGGCACCATTCACGCGTTTACCTAAAAGGATGTTCAGAAAATAAAAAAAAATGGCATGTTGGGATAAATCTAACAGGAATAAAAGTGATTCTGTAATTGTGAGCAAGCTGAATAAGTCATTCTCCCCCCAAAGTAATACTGTGCCACCTTCCCCAGGGACTCCTCCTCTACAAGTCTTATAGGAAAGAGAATGTAGTCTTCTGGGGATTGTGCTAGAGTTTGCTGAACCACGGAAGACCATGTAGTCCCAGGTACTTGTAGGTGTGCCACCTGGAATGAACGTTCCCTTTGTGGGAGCCCAGGAACTTGTAGGCGTATTCATAGTTACATAGTTAGTCTGGCTGAAAATGACGAAAGTCCATCCAATTCAACCATGAAAAAAAAAAAAGTTATAATACAACACCCACAGTTGATCCAGAGGAAGGCAAAAAACCCAGCAAAGCATGATCCAATTTGCCCCTGCAGGGGAAAAAATTCCTTCCTGATTCCCCGAGAAGCAAATAGATATTCCCTGGATCAACCAGGGATATGCCACCTGGAATGCACGTTCTCCTTGGGGGAGCCCAGGAACTTGTAGGCGTATGCCACCTGGAATGCATGTTCCCCTTGCGGGGTCCCAGGGACTTGTAGGCGTATGCCACCTGAAATGCATGTTCCCCTTGTGGGGAGCCCAGGAATTTGTAGGCTTATGCCACTGGAATGCATGTTCCCCTTGCGGGGTCCCAGGGAGTTGTTGGTGTGCCACCTAGAATGCCAGTTCCCCTAATGGGGAACCCGGGAACTTGTATGCGTGTGCCACTTGAAATGCACGTTCCCCTTGGGGGGAATGCAGGGACTTCTCCCATTTGGAAAGTAAGACTGACTTTTATCACAGATGAACATTTTTACTCCTAAATCTGCAGGCACAGGTAACTCTCTCCTCTGGAGAATTTTCAACTGCTCCATTAAGTTTGGACCATCATTGTCCCTAATGACTGTTGTTCTGTTATGCTATTAAATGCTGCTCCAGTAAAGTTGGTACTGCTCTGAAAGCCTTGCAGGGGCATTCATTACTTATAGTAGCTATGGTGGCTGCCATGCACAGCTGCACCAGATTTTTCACTCTATACTTTTATTAAATCAACCCCAAAGTTGATAGGTGAACGTGCTGTACACTGAAACTAAATTCCGGGTTATGCCAGGCTGGACCTTCCTTGGTGAAGTCTGCATCTTTCCACTCAGTTACAGAAACTCTGAGGGATCCCATCTGAAGGGATTGCAGAGTATCGCGTGGGTTGAAAGGGTGAACCAAGGAAAGAGTTAATCCCTTACGTATGACCTCTGCAACACAACAGAACTACATATTGATACTGGTATTGATGACCATTATATCCAAAAAAG